>NC_091828.1:31718928-32024642 GCF_038994185.2 Dermacentor albipictus | reverse complement strand
TTCATTAGCTCATGTTACATAGGGTATCCCGCAGCGATCTGTGTTAGTACAATTGATGCTCCTAATATTTAATAATGAGACTGCAGAAGAAATTGACTCGCAAATCAGGCGTTACGTTGACGGCTGCGTCGTTTCCTGCGAAATCAACACTGCCAGAGAATAGGGATTTTTCAGTCAGATTTGAA
The DNA here is from genome assembly GCF_038994185.2 of Dermacentor albipictus. Classification (NCBI taxonomy): domain Eukaryota; kingdom Metazoa; phylum Arthropoda; class Arachnida; order Ixodida; family Ixodidae; genus Dermacentor; species Dermacentor albipictus. The sequence goes on along the minus strand of NC_091828.1, from coordinate 32,024,457 downwards.
TAGAATTTTTATGTGGTGTGATACCTGGAGTATAACTTTGACTATCACCAAATGTAATTACATTCGTTTCACAAAGATAAAATTAGATAACCTAGTTGCTATTCTATTAACAACATTAGACTTCCGCGCGTGAAAGAGACAAAACACTTTTGTGTGCATTGCACAAGTAATCTTTCAGGGAACGAGCACACCCCCAGAATGATGAATAAGGGAAATAAAATTATCATATTCTTGGCCTGTGCTCCTCACGGTATACCTACAAGCATAAAAGAGATCCTATACACAACATACGTAATACCTATTTTCGAATACGCCAGCGCGCTTTGGGATCATAATTAGCAAAACATAACCGACTCTCAGGAAAGCATACATAATTGCGCCGCCAGATTTATCGCCAGTGATTCATGTTCTCTCAGCAGCGTCACACTGATGAAGGTAAATATGCATCTACCTTTGCTATGCCGCCGTAGGCGATGCCTTCGTCTAAAGTTCTTTCATAATATTCACCACGAGCACAAGCAGCTTGGATTTGACACGGTACTTGTTGCAGTGAACGAGAGCAATCTGTAGGACATCTGCTGTTCTTGGTCTCTTATTTGTAACTGATCTTAGCCTGGTTAAGGAAACTTACTGTATGCCTTGAATAAAGGACCACAAGATTGTTTGTGGTCAACAAATCAAAATAAATATAAGGCGCCGCACTACGCCTCTTAACGACGAGACCATGGCTTGAAAGTACGAGAAATACATTCTAGAACCAATTGACTTAAATAATTGTTTTTTCCGCAGGCAATTTCTGAATTTAACTTAACTGAAGTGATTGTGAGCACTTGATAAAATTCAGTATCCATTCTATAATCGAATTTCATGAATGCAAGAATTGAAATTCACTGTAAATAATCTTTATATTTGATTTCCTTTCCCTTTTCTTCTTGTTTTGATGTAGTTGCTCTGTATCATCGGGTTTCAATGTGCTACGTTTTATTATGGAATATTTTATTGTACATTTTTGTAGCCATGTCTGGCTTCACATGTAACCGTAAACCGGGTTGTTGCTGAAAAATAAAACAGACACAACACCCTCGCCCCTGCCGCTATAATGATCTTAAGCGACTGCGGGTTATTGTAATAAATTGTAATAAATAATAAGTGATAAATTTTACAGCACCACGCAGGGCAGCAAGCTCTACCGCCGTCGATGTTGTCATATATGGCAGTTTATATTTTGTTATAGTTTGCGCAGAAGGAACGGTAAAGGGGCCCCTTGTACAGCTGGCACATGAGACTGAACCATCGTATAGATGTGTATTCAGGGCCCGCACGTCTCAGTCAATATTATCAATGTCATCGGTTTCAGTGCTATATTCAAGTGATTGGTGTTCCGCTTTACACCTGAAGTACTTAGACGCATCTAAGGCTGTGGGAGGAATCACGTGGGAAATGAAGGCCTTGCCACTGGTGTGTCACCTGACGGATGACGACTTTGACGGATAATTATAATCTCACAAAATGTGACACGAGGCCTTTGCGGGGGCGAGAACGGCACGTGGTGAATGGGGACGCGGGAAGGTTGAAGAATACGCGCCTTGAGCCAATCCACGGCAACCTGTGTGCTTGGAATAGATGATCATCGGGAGCACAATTTACGCGTGTGCTAGAGCGCAGCCAGGATAGTCCTAAACACGTGCGCAGTGATCGGCTCTGTACGCTCTCCAATTAACGAACATTCGACGTGCACGTACTGGACAACACTGAAAGGCTGTAGCACAGAAATCCCAGAACAGAGCTCTGCGCAACTAAAACATAGAACGTAAATATGTGCTGCATGTTTTCTCGCAAATGAATCTCAGTACATGGGCAAGTTGCGACAATTTTTTTTTCACTTATCCGCACTGAAGGTTCAAGGATAGATTTCAGTCCACGTGTCTTTCCGTACTTGATAGTGTGTCCAACAATGGAGAATGGGTCACAGGAGTCATTACTTCTCCACCTAAGCCTATCACACTTATGCCAGATAGTATAGTTCTAGCCATTGACCTGGATTACTCAAGGAGGCAGAGATCTCAAGGAGACAGAGATTACTTCCACGAGAAATGAAAATGCGCAATAATATAATTAGGAAAAACTAGTAATTATCCTTTTATTTGCTCACTTTACGGCCAATATTGCGATTTACGAATTGCAGCAGGTGAGTGTGCCACAGGCGTATCCACGCGGAAGCAACTTTCAAAATGACCACAGCTTCGAGATAGTCCTCGCCAAAGTGTGCGACGAAATGTGTTTGCGTTTCGTTACTCTTGCGCTTCAATGCACAAAACGGCGGTGTGTTAAAAATGTAAGTGCAACAATACCGCATTTTTGCCGCAAATTTGAGTCCGCATATTTTAAGACCTGCGGGATCACGAGAAACCGCAGATGTCGATTAGTGGATTGGACACTCCGATCGCCTGAAGGTGTTGCTTGGTGCGATACTCACCGCCAGACACCAACTAGATTTTAGGAAGCGTATGAGCAGCCTCTGACCAGGCGTCCGACTTTTTCGGGGTACGTTGCTAGGGAGAGAGAGATAGCAAGGAGAGGAAAGGCAGGGAGGTCAACCAGAAGAGCGTCTGGTTTGCTACCCTACACTGGGGGAAGGGAAAGGGGGAACAGAAAGAGGAAAGCGGGATAGAGGGAACACTGTCTGTGCACGCAGCAAAGTGCTTGGAAATCAGTCAAGAGGTTCGTACAGGCCACTATGCTTGCTGTTAAAGAACCAAAACGAAATTAATACCACGCAAATCTGAAAAAGCTGCTTTCGGTTCCATTCGGGCAATTTCCCATTAGGTGGTTGCTCCATAGCTAGACTAGCACTGCTGTACTTTAAAGTAGCATGGTGATCCCGTGCTAGCAACTTTCCATTAGGCGGGTGTCTCTCCAAGAGTCTATAACCCTAGTAGCTGCCAATCACCGGGCTCTGAGCGCGCCTGTACCCATTTTACTGATAGGCACCCGGTGGCAGCACTTGTCTGCGTCCCAGCGCAGATGCGGATGCTCGAATACTTCACCTGAGCTGAGATTGAACAAGGGGCGCCCGCAGTCATTCGCAGATTTCTATAGGGCTCCATTTCGGGATGAAAATCCATGTAAACAAGCGAGAACTGAATCGTGGTGCATCTCTGCCTATTAGAAAAATTGGCAGTGGCTTAGCTCGGCTATGCCAAAATATGCCTTAGCGAAAGCTAAGAAAGCTAAGCTAGCATGGTTAGCCTTGGTTAATTCTGATTGCAAGTCCAGGTTAGTCTGGCTGTCTAGCTATGTTGCGGCGTTTAGCCAGTCATTCGGCGTGCTGTTCGTTTGTTTCCTGGGCGCAATGTTTCCTCTTCATCTCGTTCTGATGTCGGTTCCAGGCCTCCTCCTGCTCATCAGAATTGTGGCCTTCCATACTGCCGCCTTAACTGTGGTTGCGGAGCACGCGAACTCTCCTTTTCAATCCTCTGACATGTTATCAGGCATGCAACGCAGCTGGCGAAGCGAGCGGAGGCAAACGCAACGACGAGGAACGCCATGTGACGTCATACGAAACGGCGGCGGCCTAAGAACACGGTGCTGCGCAGCGACGGAACACCCGTGGTTCGGTGCTACTAGTGGCGCATGCGCAGTAGTGACTAGGGAGCGAGCGAGAGAGAAATATCTGCGGCGAGGCGCGCGTTGTGACGTCATGTGCCTCCTCGGAGCACAGCCACAGCGAAATCGCAAGTTCGCGGCCAGTAAAGCTTTCGCTTTAAAACCGGTGGGTTCCCGGAGGCACCGGGATTCGGGGGCAGTACCTCGCGCATACGGCACGAACGCTACAGCATTTTACTACCTTTGCGGTTAAAAAATGCCGCAAGCCGGCGACGACCGACCCTGTCATCTTCAGGAGCCGCCAGTGTGTACGTGCAACAAAGTTTTTCACACAGTTTCACAAATTTTTCCGTCTTACGGTGTAGCGATTTCCAACAAGGCGCCGTAGCTACCTGGCTGACACGGCTGCCAGTAGAGATAAAGGTACTGTGAACTGTCAGGCCCTACAGGAGAACTAAAACCACAGCAAAAAAGCAGTGGTGTTTAGGTTGACGCGAATGCAGGAGAGAAAATAGAAAAATGTGCAATCAAGCTGTGATGCATTCAGGAAAGAAACCTCTTTTCTTGATTTGCATTCCGCAGAAAAAAAAAAGAGCTAAAGTCGGTACCTTTGGCCATCTCGATTGGGTCTAGTCGGGACTCGTGAAGTTTACTTAAAAGTCAGGACTCGTTTGCAAATTCGAGACGGTTTGCAACCCAGTTATGACAGGAGTGGAGGGAGTGAACGCTAAACGTTGCACGGGTAGAATAGTGGGTTACCTCGATAGGCGTTCTCGGAGACCGCCTGCGGGACGCAAGTCTGAGCCGCGCGGAATTCGTGCAGCCCAAAGTCTGAGATCTGAAGCACCCATCGCGAGTCCACCAAGCAGTTCGAGGAGCGCAGGTTGCCGTGGGACATCACCTCGCTGTCGTGAATATAGATCATGCCCTGGAGAACAGCAAAAAAACAAAAAGAAAGAAAAGAGATGGTGCTCAGCTTTCATCATACCTTGAACAAGTGTAAAAACACGAGAAAACGTTTCTTCTCTGTTAAACAGACTTCATTTACATTATGTGACGCACCATGGTTGTCACTACTGAACGTTTTTTTAGTTTCCCTGATATTTTGCTGAGTAAGACGCTATAGAGTATTCATTACGAAGTCAATGTTGTTCTGTTGACTACTGCATCTGTCACAAGTCTTCTAGGTACGAAGATGTGTGCTTATCATAACGAGACAACGCGTTTTCTTGACGAGACATTATCATTGGGATCGCGTTTTTGCCGATATCAAGATGCAACTTCTTAATTGCGTTTTCTTTTTAATGATGTCTAGAGTGCAATGTACTAGGGATAAACACACGCAGAGTAATACCTAGCGATTTGTACATTCATATTTTGACTTTGCCGTTCATGCAGTTACATAATTTATTATTTGCATGCTCTGTAAGGGATAAGAGACATTTAATTTTTCTTCATTTACGTGGCATGGAGGTTCCATAATCTTTTAAACTACCAAAAAAACCGGATAGTTTAGTTTTACTTCAATTTAGGACCAATACACTTGACAATTTATGTTTGCCTTGAAGCAAAGGTCTTTAGAATCAGCTCTATTGACGCAGCAAAAAGAAAGAAGCATATTTCAACATAAAAGCCCGTCTAGGATGCAGACCATTATTCCTAGTATGCGTCACGTATAAGCTCAGAAGACAACTACACAATGCTATGCTGTAATTGTGCCGACACATAAGATATACAAGTACGAAATTATTTTCCCGAAAAGAACATTGTGGTTTAGTAAACATCCTCGAAATCGCTCTTGCTTCAAGCTGCAATGAAAACACAGCAACTGAATGAGAGTGTTAGCGTGCTATCCATGGTTATGGCCAACTGGCACAAAATGCAAGCCGAAGGGTTCGTCAACACGGTATGTGTTGTGCAGCATAACTGTTATGCGATAGCTTCATTTGTTTCTGTCAGTGTGTGCGGGTTGGCAAAAATCTTTTCACCTTGATCAAGTCAGCCACGAGCGAAGAGATGAACATACTGTCGAGGTCGAGGTCGTCGTTCTTCAGCACATCCTGCAGGATACGTAATAAGAGGTTACTGTAATCTTAAATTTGTTAGGTCACACTTAATCTTGCAGCTGTAGTACAAGTAATAAAGTTCTGCATGTACAAGATTAATTTCTGACAAACCAATCGTCAGAGTGGGCGCGCAAATAGAATTCCTGCAACTTGAGGAGGGCCCTTTAATGCCCCATGGCAGTACTTCATTCGGTCTCACCAAACAGCCGCGGCGGAGCATAATGAAAACTCTGAGTTTTCTACATGTGCATTTTCCTGAACGGAAATCAGCGGGAGCAGTTATAATGTTACATTTGTGCATGATTGTGCATGCGTACGTGCCTGCTTTTATGAATATCACTTACAATTAACAATAATAGCAAACGCATGGCAACCATGGTAGCATGTCTATAAGAACATCTTACTGACAAGCAACTGACTTTTATATTTATATGTACATGGCACAGCGTGAGGGTGCGTGCCATAAACTTATGACTCGCGCTCATGTACACGTTCTTTCTCTGGTTCTTGATTATTTCGCTTTTTTTCATTGAACGTTTTAGTCGTTATTCGAAGTTTATTTGGACGCATGATTCAAATGAAAATCAGCTGGAAGCGTAGGTCGGCAAAATAATGCGGACTCATTCAGACCTACTCAGTAAATATATTTTTTTGGCTAAGGTCTTAGTCGCCCTTACGCTCACCAAATTGCTTTTTAGTTGGGTTAACGGGGACTCGGACTCATTAGAACTCTACTCAGCCGCGGGATCACTTGGGCTCATCGTCTTCAACCCATTTTTATGTTCACCTAAGGAAAAAGGCTTCTCCCAGCGATCTGCCGTTACCCCTGTCTTGCGCTAGCTGATACCAACTTGCGCCTGCATAACCCCTAATTTTATCACCCCACTTAATTTTCTGCCGTCCTCGACTGCCATTTCCTGCCTTTGGCACCCGTTCTGTAACTCTAATGACCCACCGGTTATCTAACATACGCATTACATGCTCTATCTGCCCTACGCATTACATGCTCTTATTATCAGCTCTACTTTTTTTCCGGTAATGCACAACTAAATAACGACTATTCTCTTGCGTGATCCCTAACTTGTTCTCGAACTTTGTTAACCTCTAAGTTTCTGCCCCGTATGTTAGCACCGGTAGAATACACTGACTGTATACTTTTCAACGACAGTGGTAAGATTGCAGCCACAATTTGACAATGCCTGCCCTATGCAATTTAACCGATTTTTATTCTTCTGTAACCTTCATTCTCATCACCAGGGTCCCCTGTGAGTAACTGACTTAAATGTGCCCCTTCACAGGCTCTAGAAGCTTACTGACGATCCCGAAACCTTGTTCCCGTGCCAGATTTGTCTTCTGCATATTAATCTTCAACCCAACTCTTACGCTTTCTAGGTTAAGGTCTTCAATAAGTTGTTGCAATTTATCCCTAGTGTTCGTGAACAGGACGCTATCATCTGAAAACCGAAGGTTTTTGAGATAGTCGCCGTCACTCAGACACACGCCGTTACTCAGATATTCAGACTCACTGAAATTCTACGCAGTGAGACTGACGCATACTCACGGGTCGGTCTAAGCTTAAACGGACAATAAAGTGAAAAGTGATTTCTTCTGCATCCGTAAGTTACCGTTCTGCAACACGAAAAACAACACTCCTACAACGATAAGACGTTTGGCAAGCCAGAAAAAGCGCAAGAATGAAATACGGGTGGCGACGCCTGCTTGAGATCCCGCACCTGGGAGCTGTGCCGTCTTGGAATTTGGTGGCATCTTATAGGGCCTACTAATAATACATAGCGGCACAGATTGACTACATTGTGGTCTAACGGAACCAAATATTAAACAAGGCAAGTTTCGGAAACCTTTATTCAGCCAACGTGGCCCAAATGCGAAAACATACTTTGGAATCCCTGACGTCACGCAGACGTACCGGCGCTGGGTTTCGGCGCGAAATTCAAATACTGATACTTGGACCTTCGTTTTATCATCTAATAATCAAACTACTTTTTTGAAATGACTGCCCGCAGGGTTCTCAAACAATGCTTCATTAGTCTAAACTGATTTATTGTTTCGATTTATAGTCCCTTTAAGTCGCATCATGAGTAGTTTGCTGGCCAATGCATGGAAGTCAACTCTGTCTACCCTTCTAAAAACCAGGTCACACTAGAGCGAAATAACACCAATTTTGATCTGCTGACTATCCCAGAAATGACTTTTTTTGTCCTGTCGGCGCTCTTGTACACTGTGCAGACGTAAACAGCCTGCATTGGGCTTAACAAAAGAAAATGTGCAAATGTATTATAGTTGCAAAATCCTCGAGTACCCTGCCAAGACGAACATGCATGCCAACTCCTTTTTTGTTCGAACAATTAAACAGTGCAATAGGCTGACTGAAAAGCAAGGGTATTGTGTGAATGAAGATATATTTTATTCCATGTTGTAACCCCCCTGCTGTAACGCCTTTGAGCGCTGCGGGGTAATTGATGAATAAAGAATAAAGAAAAATGTATTTGTTAGACAAGGCTTCCCAGATTTTATGCGCTGTTGAATCTCAGAGGCCAGACAGTACAGTTGTTTGCTTGCTTGTGCGAATAAATGGCGCATGAACTTCTTGCGGTGTGCTAATGTGGGGGTTAGAGTGGTGCACACGGCGGATTTGTTTGCACTTGCAGGTATACGGCCACCGCTCATTGTTCGCTTTAAATTCAGTGGCAGCCATGCAGCGTTCACATGAAATGTTGAATAATGCTGCAAAACGTACAGATTTGCGAACACAATGAGAGTCACATTACACCGGAACGGTGCAAAATGGCCACGCTTTTGAAACGGCTCCCCACTAATTTTGGTAGCGAGTTCTCTCGCTTTCCGTGCCGCCGCTTCCCGTTTCCTGAGTGAGCACCGTGAGAAGTGAAGAGCGGTTCATTTTACGTCGCTATGGCAAGAACTGAAGTGCACTCAACTCGGGAGACCAAAATAAACACCGTTCGGCCTAGCGTGATCGCGCCTTTTAGCTCAGGCCCGCAGGCAGTGCGTAAACGTGCACCAACTCCTCGGCGGCAGGTAGGCCCTCCTCTGAAGAAAATCGACACCTGCTCTAGCTCGACACTGACGGATGTCACGCGCTCACGATCATGCATTTGAACTTCGAAAGTGTGTTTGCATCCATTTTGAGTATGAATAAGTGTACAGAAAGGCGCAGCTGCTGCGACGTGTGATGTCGGTGTGATATGTTTTCGCTCTGCGGCCTATATATCTCAGGAACACTGGCCGAACGACAATCTGCAGGCTGCTTTGGTCAGTGTCGGCGTCACGAAAGCTTGTCACCCTGCGACGACTCGCTGTCGTAGGTCATGTCAGCGGCATCGCCGGTCTAATGCGACGAACTGCTTCTCAGCGAAACAGTCTGCGGATGATTCATCCAATCACCGGCGTTGTCGTCTTGTCGTTCTCTTGTCAGCGTCGGTGTCGGTTCCGCCTATTGTGACCAGGCCTTAAAGTTTCGAGTGAGGCTCCGTCTTAAACTCTCTTCTTGTAATGCTGCCGTTTCTTCGCTGGATGCCTGCCATAGATCGGCGTGATGGAAATTGTCTCGCGGCTTATGTGAACCACAAACCTGCTTTTGTATTCGTTTGAGACAAGTTCTAGATCAGTTTTAATTCCTTAGAGTCCTCCAAGACTTCAAAATATGTGTATTCATCTTTACATCTTGTGAGCCATGAAGACGTATAGTTTTTTTTGTCTTCCATGTCATCTTGCGATTTCTACGAACTATCTAAGAAAGATTTATATAATTTTGGGCCGATCATGCAATGTTTGCACGAAAAGTAAGTGAAGAACTTACAAATCAGTGTATTTTGTACATTCAATTTCGAATACTGTATCGTCGTTATTGTTATCACGTCTACCTCTTGGGGAAAAAGTGTTTGAATTTTTGGTTGTCATCCGGCCCAAAAGACGAAGATGTCACTTACCTGATAGTGTAAATTGAAAGGACATTACAACATTGGGTAAAAGCCTTCGTTGAAAGGACATTACAAAATTGGGTAAAAAACGTTCGACACATAAATAGGGCGCCTAAGGTGTAGATAGGGCAGCGTTATAATTATATAATTATATAATTATAAGGTGTATAGGACAGCGCAAACTATAGCCCACGGAAGGATACAAGAAATACGAATTGACAAGAACGAGAAAAATAACGATGCAGGCAATATACATAGACCATACTCACTGTGCTACCTGCCGCAGAAGAAGAACAAAAATATTCCTGACAATATAGGAAATAGCTTTGGTCACTCTAAATGTATATTTCCCAAGTGCCCAAACAATGGAACAACCATATCTTTGTTTCTACTCTTATCTTCTGTAACCCTCCGCCCCTTATGTAGTACCACGGCAGGGGTCCTTAAAGAAAAATAAATAAATGATGATGATGATGATGATGATGATGATGATGCACTAACCTCGAGGCTTCCCCTGGCGCAGAAGAGGGTTAGGATGCAGATGTTCGGTGGGTCAACGCAAGCGCCGATGAAAGGCGTGATGTTCTCGTGCCTCATCTCGCGTACCTGCAAGTGAAACAGCCACCGGTGTGCATCCATCAAAACAGCGCTCCTAGCGCTCTTCGTGCAAGACCTGAAGCTAACCGCAGCTTTAGAAAACGAAAAAAAAGCGCACCGGGGACGTGAAACTCGAGTTTGGGGCCCATGCCAAATACACGGCAGTGGCATTATATCCGGTAATGACCATCGCTAATGTACTTATAGCAGATGCTCCCGGTTTTCAGAAATTCTCGACAATCTTACAGGCCAAAGTTGACAGAACGTGCGCACGACTTCTTTTGCTTCTTCGCCCGGCCTACTTCCCCCCCTTTTGAAATTATGGGATTTGCCATCCTAAAGCATCAAGTGAGTTGCGACAGACGCCGTTATACGAGATGAACACAGATTGATTTCGACTGCAGCGGGCTTTTTAAGATGCAGCGAAAAACACGATGCATAATCGTTTAGTTATTCCGCAATTATCAGAATACTGCCACAGTGGCCCGGAATAAAATTCGTGACCTGACGCAGAGCAGCGGACCACCGGAGCCACTGAGATATCATGGCAGGGGTACGCATTTCTGTTTGAATATCTTTGAAAGATGATTGTGTAGCCGCGATTTTATTCGGTATACACTCTGTCTTGTGCCAACAGTACACCGCAGAAACAATATCATGGGCGGATTGTATTTTTCATTTATAGAGCGTTAGAATCAGCATTCACACAACTTTTGCATCACTTTTTAAAACTGCCGTAGTCGAACATATTATACCCATGACTTGGGGACTTGTATGCTACAGGAAGCGAGCTGATAGAATTTGGTCATTTCGAAACAACCTTAAGACGCCAGCGTTGTTCACAATCGGCCATAAGTCGGCTATAATGTGAGCCGACTTATGTGAGCACACTGTTCTAATATTTGCTATGGTCACTATACGGGGACCCGTCTGTCACTCCGGGTGAGTGTCAAGCCGTCAGGCTCCTACCTTGGCATACAGCCTCGCGATCTTTACCTGACGAAATAAACACAGGCACCGTATATTGCAGGTCAATAATGTTGCCTGGAAAGCATGTTTGCGGAATCAGGAAGCACCTATCAACTCGCAGACATGCTTTAACAAAATCTGACACCGTTTCTTTATTAACAAACTTTCTTGCAGAATGTAATGAGATGTTGTCAGTGACTGTGCAACGCCCCAGCTGAAATTTAGGAAGATTTTCTCGCCACGTATGCATTTCTTTTTGTCGTCTTGAAGACGATAATAGGTGGCATACGCATTGCTTTTTCGTGAAAGGAACTATATTTTCACACTATGGAATACGATGCAGACAAATAATAGACAGGTTCTGTACGCTCTTCTTACTACGAAGGAAAATCGAACGAGCAACGTCCGTAACGTGAGTTGGCTACGGATACCTAAAAAATGGATCTCCAACTGCGGCTCGGTAGAGTCCACGTTTACCGTAGAAGCTTAACGCTGAAGCATATCAGCTTTTGCTGCAACCACACCTGTATGAGTTCCTTGCGGATGCTGCGTGTGAGGTCGACGCTTTTCTTGTAGACGTGCTTGATGTGAACCACGTTGCCCTTGTAAAAGCCGACACGGCCGCGCCGTGCCGCCACCGATGCGGTCCCGGCGTTCGGCGCTGCGTTCGCTGCCCAGCCCCAGGGGGCGGCACTCTGCAACCTCCGGCGTAGCTTGAGCAAGTGCTGCTCGTCCGGAAAGGCGAACCCTAGGCGCGTGGTCTCTAGGACGCTGCCCTGTGATCCGCAGCCAGAAAACAACAAAGGGGATTGCATAAATGACTTCCCTGCAAGATCACATTTGCACCAAGGTTTTACGGCAGATATTTACACAGATACAAATACAAATACAAATACCTTTATTTCAACATCTGGGATGTTAGGGGTGCACCCAAAAGGCCTATGACTGGCTTGACAGAGGGGCGCACCCCCGTACATAAAAACCGGCAGCAACAGAACACGGACAGAACAATAATAAAAAAGACTACAGTGCATAGTTAAACATCACATTCAATAACAATTAGTGAACATCCTCTTGCAATAACATATAAATGAAGGAGGCAGAATTAACACGAAAAGCTTAGGAACACTAAAGAATGCAAAACGAAGAATAACAAGAAAAGAAAAAGGGAGAAAGGAGGCGCAAACTTGCAGTAAAAACATAAAGCAAAAAGAAAACCGTATCGTTAGGTCCTCAGTGCTCATTGCGCCGATTAAGAAGAGTTGGAGTTATATGTCGGAGCATTTGACGACCGTAATTAGTACGAAAGGATGGCACATACCAGACGTCGTTGTTACGTGTTGGGTAGTAATTAGCTTTGGGCCGTAAGTTAGCTGTGTCATCAAATAATGCGTCATGATTTTTCCGTTTTCTTTCATACCGTTTACTTAGCAATAAATTATATACGTCATTAATTGGTGTTACTTTTAATCATTCGAAAAGAGGTTGAGTGTGAGCACTAAACGGGGCGTTCGGAATGATACGAGTGACCTTTTTCTGTATTTTCTGTAACCTATATGTATTTGACCATGTTGTTGTACCCCACACCAGATGACAATATGAAAGGTTAGATAAAAATAGTGCATTGTAAACTGAAAGTCTAACACTCAGAGGTAGTAGAGAGCGGACTCTGTATAACATGCCTGTGCATTTTGCAAGTTTTTTTAACCATGTTGTCGATGTGCATGTCCTATGAGAGATTACACTGCAGTGTCACATCTAGGCACTTTACTGACTCCGCAATTTCAATGCTTTGAAAACGAAGCGTTAGTGTAGGTAAATGTTGCAGTGGTTTGTTCTTAGGTCTAAAAAGTACAGCTTTAGTTTTGGTAGCATTAATTTTCAATAAAGATTCAGTACTCCATTCGACCAATTTGCGCAGAGTTTCATTAGCGTTTAATGCCAAGTCATTAAGCGTTTTAGCCCTAAAATATATGCTGACGTCATCTGTATACATTATACATTTAGCGCTGTTGTCAATGTTCACGATGTCGTTAATATAGAGATTAAAGAGTGTAGGTCCAAGAATACTGACTTGCGGCACGCCAGAATGAATAGATCTAAAGTGCGATGAAGAATTGTTAATTACAACCCGTTGCTGGCGGTGCTCTAAATATGTTATTAAAAACTGAAGGAATGTGCCGCGAAATCCATAGTGCTCAAGTTTAAGGAATAATATTTTATGATTTATGGAGTCGAATGCTTTGGAAAAATCCACGAAAACCCCGAGAGTTAGTTCTTTTTCTTCAAATGACTCTAGTATAATTTCCTTCATGGTTAATAATGCTGTTGCTGTTGATTTTCTGCGACATACCAAACTGGGAAGCTGATATGAGTTTGTGTTTGTTAATAAAGCTTGCAATGCGCGCTAGTAAAAGCTTTTCAAAACATTTCGAAAAAATTGGCAAGATCAATATTTGGCAAGATTTGGCAAGAATTTGGCAAGATTTGGCAGCCTTGCCTAGGTCCTCATTAGCTGCAACCGGAAGTCCTTGAATTTCAAGGTTCATGCCTCTACTATATTGTTTCAACCCTATTATCTCCTTCCTTGCCTGTTTCAGCTCCTCCCTCAACTGTTCGTTCGCCACGCGACATTCCGCAGATATGCACGGGAAGAGGAAGAACTTGCACGAGTTCACAACGGCAACGATACTACCGAAAGAGCAAACTGATATTCAAAAACAAGTAGGGCAAGGACACAAAGAAAAATGCTTGTGCAACCCATTATTCTGCAAGGAAGGTGAATGTGAGCGCACTAGTAACGTTCAGTAATTCAGAGAGATTCCTTGTGAACTCATAATCTTATGCACGAGAATTGGAATGAAAAAGAAACAAAATTTTGGCAAACGAAAAATGCAAATCTACAGATAGAAATGCACTCCCTTAAAGGCCCTTCACCAAAGATTTCACATAGGAGTCTAAAGAATATAGCTAATAAATGGTATGGAAACATTTTGATAGATGATAAAGGTTGTTGCAGCTTTATTAGAATATAAAAAAGGAAGTGATTAGGCTGGGAAAGAACTCAATAATATTAAGCAGCATCTGACTTCAATCGCAACGACCAGACACCGATGTAGCAAAAGCACCTGCTTGTCTTCGTTCATTGCTACGACAAAGAACAAATAGACTCGCCCTCCTGCTTCTACTGCTGCCATGTCTCCTGCTACAAAGTAGAGTGATATTCCTTATTGGCTAGTAATAAAACCAACCGTGATGCCTCAACTTACCGGTGACAACAATTTATCGAAAATAAAGGGAAATGTTAGCTGGCCTCACTAGTTTCCATCACAATTACAGGCGCATGCAGTTCTAACAAAAACGGGTCATTGCTGTAGCCAGAAGATTGGAGGCAAGGCTTCAGTTGTACAGTAATGTTTCTTAGTGCGCCGAATTAACGATGGCAATGCTGACATTAGTCGAGCAGTTAAGCGTAGACACGTACTCATGCTTGGGAACTTTCTTGGCCATAGGAGTGAGTACTCACGTTTGCGTTCTCGAAACTGAGCTCCGAGTTGGTTCGGAGCACCACCACTTCGTCCATATCGACCTTCCACAAGAGCCGTGCTAACTTGTACTCGTAATGGTAGTGCCTGCGCAAAAGGGTGCATTGAGAAAATAAAACCATGCGAACACCACGTGAAAATGTGTGATTTAGTTTATCTCCGGCAAACAATAGGAACCTTACAAAGCCCTCATATCATTGAGTTTGATCGGTTACACGATCGTCCTCACGGTTATGAGGGCTTGATGCGTTGTAGCAGCGCATAAAATGTGTTTACGTCTTTTTGTTCTGGGATACGGACAAGTGTGCCTCACAGTAAATTGGGTCTTATTAGGGAGTAGTTAGCGTGCCCCCTAAAATAAGCTATATGTGGCTGCAAATTCATTTTCAACACTTACACTTTATTAGGTACATATTCTAATTCTAAGCTAATGTTGGTGGCCATGACATTGGGCTATTCTTTAGTCGATGATGTAACTTCGTAGCGCATGAACAAATGATGAGAGAGAAGGGAAACGACATAGGCACGCGCTAACTTTCAACGAAAGGTCTACTTCTTATATAATACTGTTTATACAGGAAAAAAGCGACGCGCGCATTTCGGTCCGTTTTGTAGAATGCAGAGAAAAGAGTTTGCTGTACAATTTCCTTCTCTTATGATAACCGATGTGGGGCACGAACGGGTTGTTGTTTAGATCACCGCCTTCGCGAACCCAGCTACGACGTGCGCGGCGCATTGCGAGGACACGTGGCGGTGCATTGCAGAAGCTGCGGGTGTAGTACAACAGTGTTCGGGCAATGCCCCATTCTGCATTCTCACGCTGACCGGCGGACGAGAGATATAGCCCAAGCTGCAGAAACAGAGATCAGTGACTTCATAAATACCTAGAGAGGGGAGGGGGGGGGGGGGTTATCAATGCGTGAGTGCGCCATCTGTCGCCTTGTGAGGCAACAAATTGTGCAATCTACGCGTCACATGTGTACACGATGGATGACAATCAGAGCCTGGCACGTTACTCGTACATGAGGATTTTTTCTTCTTCATAACTTGTGGTGGTTCTTGTTGGCTTACCTTAGTCCCTTTATGCGCTTGTAATGTGGCTCGTGTGCATGACTTTGCATGCATAAAACAATATTGTACTAGAAATAAACCTTTACTTGTAAGTCAAAGCTTGTGTATGTCGTTTACCTTCTCTCTCGTCCTTTGTTTACGTGCTACGAAGTTACACAGCACGACAGTCAGCGTACAGAGTAACAAAAATCTCAATTTAGAACACCCGGATTTTATAATATTGCCCGTCACTTGTGCAACATGATATTCCGAGTGATTGAGCGCAAGATTTTACAGTGTAATTGCATATTTAACAGCGCGAGCAAATCGGTTCTGTGGCAATCAGCAAGGTTGAGGAAGTTTCATGGAAAAGTCTCAGCCACTCGAAAGTTACATGAAACTACAACCTATAAAGATTTCTAACACAAAGCGCCTTTCTCCTTACTAACAGTTTCAAGAAAAAGTTAAATATATTTAAAACCTTTAGAAATGAAAATATAAATAAAAGACAAAACAAATCGCCAAGAAACGTGCACAATTTCTTTTCGTACCTTGTTGCTACTTAGGCGTAGATAACAATGCTTTTTCCACCGGATACGGCAGCAGAACGGATTTACTGGTTTAGTGTTTGTATGTTTCGAGTTGTCGATAAATTTGATCTCACTGCACGAATTACAAATCTCCTGCTTATAGTGCACGTGGTAGAGCGACTAGTCCGGAAATTTGGTAGCGTTGGACGCGGTCTCCGAAGAAGGAGGCATTTTTCTTCAAGTGCTAAGCTTTCTTCCCGGGGAGTCCATGCGAATTTTTTTTTTTATCATCGTCCTACTTTCGGATTGATGACCCATTACGCTTTCTCTCATTTCAACGGTCATCAGCGAATCTGTTATTCCATATTTCTGTCAGTAAAGAAAACCCTGTCCTTACAGTGCCATCTGAGAGCATGACGAACGTTCGGAGGAATCACAATTTGGAATTCTAGGACGATGACCGGACACCCTAAAGACTTGAAGCGCACAGCCGAGCGTCAGGCTGCAAGAACGTTCGTTGTAATCAAAATTGCTTGGGTTACGTGGGTGATCGACTTGCTGGTGAGGCCCTAATATGTGAGGAGGCCAACGACATGGGAAATACAATGCACGTACACGGCTGTTGCATACGGCTCTCACCTGAAGGCGAACACACCCAACACGAGAACCACGCAGGCGCAGGTGATGCAGATGACCAGGACCCGCCAGTCTGAAATCAAATCGAGTGATCTTTTAATCTGACAGTGTAAGCCCTAGTGGAGACAGAATCTGAGAAATCAAGAGCTACTCGGTCTGAGATGATTTAACGTAAGGGTCTCAGAATTTTGTGTTCGCTGAACAGTTTGGGCCAGTAAGCTAATGCACAAAAAATAGGGACAAATGTAACGCGAACAAACGTATGCAAAGAACGCCGCCTTTGGCGAGTAATAATTGGAAGCGCCATCTCGCCTCACTATACCTACCCGCTATATGTCCGGACGCTAAATTGGGTATAGGAAGCATAATGCGCGTAAAAGTAAAATACTCCTATTACGCGCATCAGTGAAAGAAGAAACAAAAAATGCGTTCTGTTTAGTAGAGCACATGTTGTTTTTCATTTTTCCAGAGAAAGCGCAGGACGAGTAGAGATGATCCAAGCTCCACACGTACGAGAAATAAAAAAAATATGTATATATATAAGCCATGATACAGCGCTGCGTTTGGAGACAGTGTACTTTGGAGTTAGCGTTTGGGTCTCAATGAAAACTAACGTCAAAGAAAATAGAAAGCCAAAAAAAAGAGAAAAAGTTCCAGTAAACCGCATATGACAGTTTTGTAATTTCTAGCTAACGCTCTCTCCATATCAACTTTCATATGGCGCTGCAGCGCCACCTCGTGAAAGCAAAGTAAAATTCCCAAATGCACAAGGGAGATTATTCAGCATCGCTCTGAATACCGTTCGTTCTGGGAATGATTTGGCTTTCCAGAGCGATTAGGTTAGACAGTTGAATAAAATTGCAGACCGCAGCAAAGAGTTCCAATCGGCCACCTCATCCAGGCAGTTTCATGTGCAACGAACCCACTTCCGTTGGGGTGAAAAGTGCCGGAAGGTGACAACATACACATACAAAACAAGACGGAGCCCCTAAATCCTAGGGATATTTCAATTTCGAATTGAGGTCACACGAAGCGAAGCCAGCGCCAGCCGCTACTAAGGATCAACAAGCCAAACAAAACATTGCAGGGAATAGATTTGCGGGGCGCTGTTATGCTTCCAATACTGAGTAATTTTTGCGCTTTAGCTAGCACGTCGTGATAAAGTACCTAAACAGCGTGGCTGAGCACCAAAAGCAGTCGTTGCTTTCAGCGCATGCGTAGTTTGGTTCCGCTAGGTCGTCCTTCGTAAAGCACTTTTCGTTTACACCATGCGACATTTTTTCTTGTCCAGCGCTTTTTACAAAACGTGAAGCTAACTAACGAAAATAATTGGAAGCGAGGTTGATCAAAAAGCCTAATGTTCGCAGGCACCTTGAGTTGTTATAGGAATAGTTCCTGTGGCGTGCTTGTCAGCTAATTATTTTAGAGCAGTCATACAAGCTTGTGTACATTCGTTCACGAATAAAATCCGATGCACAAACGCTACAGAGCACGTTGAGAAGCACGAAATAAAGGTTGTTTTAATGACGCTTTTTTCGATTTACCACTTTTTTTTGTCGGGATGTGGAGAATGGTCGTGCAGTATAAAAATAAATGACGTCTCTACGCTATTGCGCACATATATCGCGGCACTCGCAAACATGTTTTCAATTTTTGAAACCAAGATGAAAATGGGAAAAAACAAAGTGCCTGCTCTGCTGTTCCCTGTACTGACACAATAACCAGAGTAACTTGTTATCGAATGCAAAAAAAAAAAAAAACATGGTCGCGCTATGCATGCTACAGCAGGTGCAGAAAGCTCGGCCTGCGTTTTAATCAAATTGGATTTGATATTCCAGTCGCCCCGGGTGGATGGTCTCAGATAACGGCAGCATATATAAGAGTCGAAGTTGCGTCTGAGCCAATGATTAATGGTGAAAAGGATTAAAAAAATGATGCGAACTGTTACAAAAATATGGGCCGTAGCATTATCTGCTCTCTTTATTTTTTTTTTCAACCAACATGCTGGCGTATTTTTTTAAGAACATATTTGACAGTGCGGCATTGTAGGCGTGGAAACGATTAACAGCGTTACTTTTTATTTTCTGATATCGCAGGCAGTTTTCTTCAGAGCTTAAAAAAAGCCCTCGTAAGAGAAAACTTCCTCAAGACAACTTTGCTGTTTTCTACCAGGCTCTTTGTGTTTTCGACATTTTACTCGTGCAATAAAATGGTTCAACCCCACTCGTTAGCTAAGTGCGCTACAAAAAGAAATGTAACGCAAGATGTTTGCGAGCAATATCTTGTTGATAACATTTTAGATGACACAAGATATCTATCACATTGGAAAAACTAAAATACCTGTTGTACGAAAATCAATAACATGCGCATGCATAAACGGAAGATGTAGAGAAAACACGCTGCATATAACCTTAATATGTTACTGGCAGGAAGAAATCAAAAGCAGAATTGAACTTTAGATGAGCAGGTAGCTGCAAGAAAATAGAAGTTGCATGTGCCTAACTTGTTTCGTAATATAGCATTAATAGATATTGAAGGGACCGCATAGTATAGAGACGCTTCAGAACTTATGTTGTAACTGCGAGAAGAAAAAAAAATATCTTCAAAATCTCGTGTTTCATGACAGCGTCTGTAATGAGATCGAATTAAGACAACCAGGTCCTATCATTCGATGATTATCTACCGACATTAGCATGACGTCCTTACATCACGGTAACCTGTAGCTTATTGAGGCATTACAATCTATTGCTGCTGCGTACAAGTTTGCAACGTCGCCTATGATTCATCGACACACAACCGCAAGCCTTTTCTTTGTTGCTCCGATAAACCATACAGTATCAACGGAGCTAACATACCGTGCAGCCTTGGCTATAAAATTCACCACACAATGACCACCTCTATCGCAGTTGTAGAGCTACGCGCATATACACACGGTACGTGAGAACCGCAGATGTCGCCTTAGCACAACAATTGAAGCTTCAGCTCGGGTGCTCCTATCTAGTGTAGGGGTTCAAGGTACGGACTCCGGGATGAAAAACAAAACTTGGGAGGGATTTATTCTACATTATATACAGGGAGGTGAGCGACAAGTAACACTCGTACAGACATTACGGGCCGGCAGCAACTCGGACGCTGCGGCCCGCGGCAAGAAGTTCGAGAGAGGTGAATCAGGGAAGCAGGGAATGTCCCAGAATGCTCAGGTCTCTCTGGAAGGCTTCTTATAAACCCTTCGAGCACTGCAAGTCACGTCATGTTTGACCAATGGGAGAGTCCACTCCGATGACGCCACTTTCAGCCAATGGTAGGCGCCCGTGTCGCGGTGTCGCACCTGGCGGCTCTCTGTGGTCTTGCCTCGCAGACTGGCAATGCACTTCTAACGAGGAGAAGGGGAGGGCTGCTCATGCTCCATTGTCGGATGCCCACCTGCTAATCCCGGCGGCGCACGAACTTGTTGGCACGTGAACTTGTTGCCTTAAACTTGTTTGCTCGGCCGCTCCTCTGGAATGCGCTTTCCTGCTTCTGCATTCCTCAATTAGCTGTGCTGCAATCCGATGTGGTCTGGGGAACTCGAAGTAATCGCAGGAAACAGCGCCATATCTAACAGCTCGTCCTCGCCCCGGTAGTTCTGAATGGCCGGTGAACTCAATTCGCTGGCCATGAGGAACGCTGAAAGAAGCTGCAGGGTACTGGGGTCGAGCCTCGTTTGACAACCCTCGGGATCCTGGGCCCTGGAGAACATACGTCAAACAAACCAAACAACACAGCGCTGCACCACGCGTAAGCGCAGGCTCTTCACCCCTGACTCGCCAGGCTATTACTGAGTCAAAATCAACCCTGATCTTTTAGTTCCCCAATTTTGACAAAACAGTTCCAACCACCCTTCCAAACAGCTATCCATTTCTCCTCGATTGCCCACAAGACCAGACTATTATTGTTGTTGCAAAACAAAAGGGTCGTTGACGATGCAAACAACAAATGAAAATAGCCGAACATAACTTAAGTGGCCTAACTACACGAACAGCATGTTTCCAATCTGTCGCAGTGGCGTACCTATCGCACGTATTGGTGCCACTGAACAATCTGGTCAACCTCACAAGTACGTAATCACAAGCGCACTAGCCTTGTGGTCACTAAACAAAACGCGTACTTGCGTTGTAGGCAAACTTTGCATTCACGCTTACTCACGTTTCTTCCCTGAAAGTCCTACAGGACACGTGACATAAACGAACAATTAAACTTGCGGGACTTACACACTCCGCAGAACTCTTAAAATAATGCGTCTTTTAATAATTCGATCCACGCATACTCATAATAGAAGTCAGAATACGGCTGCCCTCCACACACACTAGCAACCCAGTCATAAAGTCTGCTTCCTTCCGTCCACACAGGACACGCGCTATTGGAACTAAGAACGCTTCTCCGTGCAACTCATGCACTCACTGAAAATCTACGCGCTTAACCTTCGAAAATTCAAAACTTAAAAAGAAAGAAGGTTAAATAACACACACGCGCGTTACGATAGGCCTCTCTACAGTAACCTTGACCCTCAGGTTACTCACACACACAAAAAAAGCCTATCTACTTATTAATGAGCACCTCGCGAGACTACATGTTTACATAAACCTCATCTTTCAAATCACGGAGCTTCTCAAACGAAAACACAAACAAAGCTCAAACCTTACACCTTGAAAGAAATCCTAGTCTGAAATCGCGAAAACTTTCCGATGCTCAAAAATAAAACAAAACACTTCATTTCTACGGAAGGGCTCTTCGCCTTCCTTTCCATACACTTATGTCTGACTCATACTCTGAGCCGTCCTCGCGGTGGTCGCGGCTTGAAAGCTACTCTGGCTGCAGAGAGACAACAAAAGGGCTGACTAACTATCAGCTCCCCCAAGACGTTACGGTCTCCTGCCAATTTGCGTCCTCGCGCCCCGCTTTCAACACAAACTCGATTGACCGCGTCGCTACTCCCCACCTGGTCTCGTCCTGCCACCTTGCGTTTCTTCGAACTGCACGCTGAGCTATAAAAAGAACTACGGAACGACGAGGAGCTTAACTGCCCCGTGCCCTTTGTCCGCGTCCGCGCAGAACATTCTTCGCGGTCCCCCTTTGACCGGTGGCTCGACCATTTTGGATGCGTCAACATCGTCCTAGACGACCGCACCTTTCTCCTCGCGCCCTGCCCTTCTGGGTTTCTGGCCATCCTTGGCGGCGCTACATTAATTACCGACTTTCGGTCTTTACCGCGCTTCTTTGTACGGCGCTTTCTCTTTGCACTCGTTTTTATGTCGCCTCGTGCCTCGTGCTGGCCGGTACACATTTCGTCGGCCCGGATCGGTCTCTTACCCGCACAGTCTGAGTGATTTACATTTAAATCTACCCTCACTTTGCCTCGACTGGCGGACAGCCCAACCGACTCTGGAACAATGCAGCAGGCTTTACTCGAGTTAGACAACTCGCACTCTTGCGAACTGCCCTCTACTACATTGCCCAGCTCACGCTGTGCATCGGCACACAGCCCGTCGGTATCGATCGCTGTCTCACGCGCACAGTCCGAATGATTAACTGAATCATCCCTATCTAGGCTATCTAGACTGGCGGAGAGCCGCACCGATCCCTGAACAATGCAGTTGTTCTCTCGTGAGCTACGGAGCTCGCCACCCCGAGAGTATTCTCAACTGCATCGTCCAGCTCGCACTTCACTTCTGCACGCACATCTGGCTCTACATGGGTGCTCGCTTCTGTCTGGTCAGAAGTACCCTTTTCTTCGCTAGCAACTTCGCTAACATCACCAGCGACGCACACACGCGGTAACTGTGCCAATTTGTTCGCAGCTGGCCTAGCTGTCTCTACAGTCATCTGTTGGCACAGCACCTCGTCGCTCTCACTGCGGCCTTTAACGGCCTCTGTTGCCACTAAGGCATCGTTAGCAGCTAGCCTTTTCCCTTCACTTATTAATCGGCAGTCAATCTCACAGGCACTACTCTTTTCGTCGGCTTCTGGCGAAAATCCGCTAGACACTTGCTCATTCTTTCGCTCTGTACTTCCAACAGAATTCTCAGACAGCCGTTGTCTCTGTGCCAATAACTGATCACAATACTGTATCTCTTTGATCAGTGCTGCCTTCTCTCTCTCATACTTTTCCTCTCGCTCAAGCTTACGTTGATTCTCACGTTCGCGTGCCTTCTCACGTTCGTGACGCTGACACCTAAGAGTAAGTTCTTGAAGCTCCTGCTTCCGTTCATTCTCGCGTTCTTCACGCTGACGCTCACTCCTAAGCTCACGACGCTCTCGCAAACGTACACGACGCACACGCTCCCGTGGCTCCTGTATCACCTCCCAAGCAAGCGCAATGCTTTTGTCATCATTGCCACTATCATTAATCGCCTTTATGATAGCTGGCGTTTCCATCCGTTCGTCCGCCTCAACTCCCAAATCGTCGCACACCAACAACAAGTCTAACCTCGTCAACCTTCTAAGATCCATGGCAGCTGCCCCGACAGGTGGTTAAAACTGTTTTCCTTAATTAATTTGTGCAAACACACAATGCAACAAACTCCCGATTCCCAGAACTATCAAAATTGAACCCACAACCTTTGAGTCTGGCGAATCATAAGGAAAAAAAACCACGCGCTCACTTACGGTTGCAGCACCCTGCCATCCGGTTCGTTCGTCCGCTGTTTCCGGTTCCTCCGGACTCCCTGGGTCGAAGGCTCGCTCCTTCTTCGCTACTCCCAGTTTCTTCGGACCTCTTTCGACGAAGGCTCTCTCTTCTTCGCTCTTCCCGGTTCCTTAGGATCTCTCTCGACGAAGGTTCATCCGTAGCGCTGCCACCAGCTGATGCATTCGGAGGCGATCCTACCGCTGCCAACCAGATGTAGGGGTTGAGGGACGGACTCCGGGATGAAAAACAAAACTTGGGAGGGATTTATTCTACATTATATACAGGGAGGTGAGCGACAAGTAACACTCGTACAGACATTACGGGCCGGCAGCAACTCGGACGCTGCGGCCCGCGGCAAGAAGTTCGAGAGAGGTGAATCAGGGAAGCAGGGAATGTCCCAGAATGCTCAGGTCTCTCTGGAAGGCTTCTTATAAACCCTTCGAGCACTGCAAGTCACGTCATGTTTGACCAATGGGAGAGTCCACTCCGATGACGCCACTTTCAGCCAATGGTAGGCGCCCGTGTCGCGGTGTCGCACCTGGCGGCTCTCTGTGGTCTTGCCTCGCAGACTGGCAATGCACTTCTAACGAGGAGAAGGGGAGGGCTGCTCATGCTCCATTGTCGGATGCCCACCTGCTAATCCCGGCGGCGCACGAACTTGTTGGCACGTGAACTTGTTGCCTTAAACTTGGTTGCTCGGCCGATCCTCTGGAATGCGCTTTCCTGCTTCTGCATTCCTCAATTAGCTGTGCTGCAATCCGATGTGGTCTGGGGAACTCGACGTAATCGCAGGAAACAGCGCCATATCTAACACTAGATACATGTAAAAGGGGAATTCGTTTTTCTCGGCAACCACTGCACCAAATTTGACGAGGTCTGTTGCATTTAAAAGAAAAACTTAATATCTAGTGACTGCTGGTTTGAATTCTTGAGTTAGGTTGTCAATTATTTATTAAAAATTGGCAAGAATCGAAAATTTTTAAAAAACAAAACTATCAAGTTTACAACTCCGTAACTGAACAACGAAAAATAATAATGCTATTCTATGAATTTTATTTTATTTTATTTTATTTATTTAGAACATACTGCAGGCCTACAGTAGGCCCAAGCAGGAGGGGCGAATACATAATATATGCAAAAAGAACAGGATTAGCAAAATTGAAAAATGTTAAATAGAAGTTGTGACACAAAATACAGCAATAAATACAGGGCTCAGATGCAAAATACAAAAAGTAAACGTAGAAATAAATGGCTCTCAAATTGCATCTACTAGCACATTTAAAGCGGACACATTTGATATGTTACACATGAATATAAAGAAATATAGTAATATGTAAATACCACTTTTGCAGAACCCTTGTAACCAACGTAACAAATTCACGTAAGATGTAAAATGTCATATCGGATTTTTCTCCTTTCAATGGCCTAATGGATGCCGTTTACAGAACCGCGATATCTTCTCTTGATGCAGAACTATGAATTTGAAAACTATTTGTAAAGATTTTAATATCGTTTTTACAAGATTCACGTCCTAAATCAAAATTCCACTTCCAACAGTCATAGAATTTAACTTTCTCTCTCAAATGCAACAAATTTCATTAAAATCGGTCCAGGGATTATCTCACAAAAACGATTTTTTTTGCGTTTTACATGTATTTGAATAGGCCGCGTCGGAGTTGGGCCCGAGCTAAAGCTTCCTCTTAAACCCGTACAAACAAGCCTGGTGAAGCCCGCGACAGCGGGCTTCACTGCGGAACCTTACTCGTTTTTTTTCGGCCTGTGAGCTCACCTGTGCCAGTTGTACTGGCGAGGACATACCTCTCTACACTACCGAAAGATAATTTTTTTTATCTTTGCAACGCTATGCCATCCGCGAAAAAAAAAAGACCGAAACCCACTGAATAGCGTACTGCCGTTGCATTAAACATACAAATATATGTCTCGATTTTTTGACACACTGCGCTCGGTTCCCCATAATAAATTTTGGAGCAATGCTATCATCGAAAGTGCACAGCATGTCACCTCCCAAGGGGACTCTCACGGCGACAGGACTGGGAGAGCTTGTCTATATGTGTGTAGCTGAAAACTCACCTTGCTTCGAGGTGCACTTATCGTTTTTGAATCCACACTTGGGCTCTCCAACGGGTGGAGCCCCGCCTAACCATGCAATCGGCTTGTCAGGTCGGAATACCTGCGCGACAAAAAACAACAACACAAAGGGTGGTTTCATGTTTCTTAGCTTAGGCAATGAGATGGTATCTAATACAGTTTAGCATGACATAAAGTCTATATATATTGTGACTTCCTTAGATTCTTATTCTAATCCTTAGGTTTCCAGTGAGCTACATCCTGGTTTACTTTATTGTAGTTGCTGAAAATCCAAACTTCGTGTCATTTCAAACGCTGAGAAAATTATGAGTTTTTTTTATTGCAGAACATTTGATGGTTTGAAACCCCGCAGCGTCACAGCCGTTCACGAAGCATGCCACTTTATGAGGTGATCTACGAAATTTTATGAACGTCCGGTAGAAACTACGTTGGCCCGACGGGGCGCTGCGTCAACGATCTGGCGAGAAAACGTGCACTTAACGTCAAGAATAAGGACAGCACACACTTAACCCCACAAAGCCCAATATATCATTTGTGACTGACTTCATGTGGATGTGAGCCACGCTTTGAGGAGATACGGATCTTAGGAAAGAGCAAAAACAAACTAGCTCGCGGAATACTGTAAGCGTTTTTTCATCAGGAAGAAAGGCAGCAATTGTGTAAGCGATACATAAGGAAACTTGTTTGATTCAGAAATGCGTTATCTGGAAATTGTTTGAAAGTTAGTTTTAAAAGAGATGCGAGAACACGTAGGTTACGCATGGGCTATGAAAGTCACAATTTCGCCCGAAAGGCGAAGCATCGATTGCGATAGGAAATTAGCAGACAGCTACACAATGTAAGGACAAACGCTTTATCGGCCGTATAATCTTGTAAGCATCCGCTTACCAACTAAATTAACAAGCATGGTATCATCGCGCACAGGCAGACATGAACACATCCCTTTCGATCACCGCGGACACTGGCTCTCGAAACGCTGGCGTGAGGGAGCGCGGCAGCAACAGCGAGGGAATTGACCTTCGTGCTGGCTATCATTTAGAGTTGTTTAAAGGCGAGAACACAGCAGACGCAAAGCCATGAGCCGTCGGCCCACCTAGACTGTGCCCCTAAAGCAGATCGCTTTCAAGATAAAGTGCGCGCGACTGCTCGCGGCCGCCAAATTGCTGCCGAAGTAAGCACGAGCCCCTACTTCCCCTCTTCCCGGTTCCGTGCGCGCGACGGAAGACGGCGCGCTCCTTCCCCGCTTTCCTCCATTGAGCGCGCCAGAATGAGCCCGCGATCGTCGATTCCGCTTGCGCTCGCTCGCGAAATGCGCACTTGCAGCCCTGAAAGTTCCCTTGACATGGCGTCATTGCTTTCTCTAAGATGACGGGCGAACACCGCTGCTGGCGGCTCAGGTCCTAGGCCCGAGGCTGGAAGAATCCCATCGAATCACGTGTACGCCGGGCTACGCGAGACTGAAGGGGAATGAAAGGGCGAATGCTTTAGCTAAAGCGCTAACCAACCGATCGGGTCAGAACCAATCGACCCAAGAAGCGCCGCTCTTTACCTTCGTGCCCCTACCATCCAATTACGCCGAACACCTCGAGATCCGGCGGCTCAGTCGCCGGATTTATCCTCCTCCTGACAAAAAGCTGAGCACTGAAGAGGCAGTAGCTCTCAGACTTATACAAACACATTTCCAAACCTGCACCGATACAGCAAAATGTAGCCACTAACATATCGCAGCATATACGCCGGGTGCGGAAACACACGCCCTACACTCTTCGACATATCGTGGGGGTGCGGGGGCAAACCTCAACACTTCGAGACGCCTAGCACGTCATTTGAGCGGTGGGAGGTACAGCTGAACCCTGGCGGGCCTAGGAGCGCTCGTCCAGCAAGTTTGTCGAGCAGCCATGGCCAGTGGACACCTGGAATGAGGACATCACCCACTCGAGCCCCAGAGCAACGTTCTCGATGGTTGAAATAAATGTTTATCTCTCTCTCTGTCGAAGAGGAAGGCACTGCTTCCATCGCTCTTATACTGCACAGAAGATTCTAGAGTGGGCAACGCAGCAGCAATACAGGCCAGATGTTCAAACGTTGTCTCTTCTTCATGCAGCTTTTCACCGTCTTGGCAGCTTTCCTGGAGTGTACTACGAAGGCCTTCTTGGATGCATCACCGCTCGCATGTCATCACGCCCTGATGTTCCCGCATGCGCGCGATGACTGCCCTATCTCCGCCCTGGAAGATAGTCATGGTCTGTTCACCGCTAGATTCGACAAGATACTGACCTCTGCCATCGGTGACGTCAGCCTGGATGGTGTACTAATGCGAGTCACGACGCCGGCTCCGTTCAGTATAAAAGCCACACCGCAGCTTCATCGCTTCAGTGGGCAAGGCAGCAGCAATACAGGCCAGATGTTCAAACGTTGTCTCTTCTTCATGCAGGTATGTTACCTTAAGGACGCTTATTGTATTCGATCTGACAACCGCTTCTTATTGCTGATGCCTTGCCCACACGAACGTCTTTCTGCATATATTTCTGTATGTGCTGATCTTGTTTACTGTATGAGCAGCCTCCTACTGAGTGGCGATATTGAAACAAACCCGGGCCCTACAAAACGCTCCGCCACTCAAACAGATGAGTCTGGCTCTATGATAACCGAAATGTTCGCTCAGCTTCTTGCAGGGCAAAATAAGATAACAAAAGATATAGCCGACATGCGAAAATCTATCGACGCTCGATTTGAGGCAATTGAAAAACGCATAGTTGATCTTGAGCAGCAGGCGCCCACGGTTAGCACAGCCCACTACGATAACCTACAGAGCCAAATTCAGAAAATGTCATCCACTATTAACACACTTTCGTCCCAAAACAATGATTTGGAAAATCGCTCGCGTCGCAACAACCTTATTCTTTATGGTCTGACAGAATCTGAGCATGACACTAATGAATCGCTGCAATCGCAAGTTAAGAACTTTTTTACTGACGTACTAAAGCTTGATTTTCCTCAAATTGAGCGATTGCATAGGCTTGGTAGACCTAGAGGTGGGAGACCTCGCCCTACCATTATGAAGCTCCTAGATTTTCGCGAAAAGATTAGTGCTCTAAAGAACGGCTATAAGCTGAAAGGGTCTCAGTGGCGATTATCTGAAGATTTTTCTTCAAACGTACGATCCATCCGTAAAAAACTATGGGACGCTACAGCAGAATTCCGTAACAATGGTTCAGTGGTACACCTCAGGTACGACCATGCGTTTCTTGATAATCAGCTCTACAATTGGGATGTTTCCAACTCTCTTGTAAAAGTTCCTGACCGCACCACTCACCATCATTTACCGCTCTCCCAGGGGAAGAATCCTTGACTTAACAATGACAAGTACGATAAACTTTGTATATTAAATCTTAATGCAAGAAGCCTATCTAACAAATATTCAAGCTTTTCCTCTTTGGTGGCATCACATTCCCCGCATGTTATCGGTGTTACTGAGACCTGGTTGCATAGCGACATCCTTGACTGCGAGGTAACTCCCCCAGGATATAACGTCATAAGAGTAGACAGGAATGCGGGCAGAGGCGGAGGCGTTGCCTTGTTTTTGCGCTCTGATCTACAGTTTTCTGTACTACAATCCCCACTTTAAATCGAGACGGTCTGGTGTAAGGTGCACATTGGTAAAACAAATGTAATCATTGGTGTGTTTTATCGACCTCCCAGACATACCTCAAACGAAATAATGATCTTTAACGCGTTCATCCGAGAGCACGGTTTTGGCTCCTCAAATTTAATCTGCATGGGGGACTTCAATGTACCTAACGTTTCGTGGGCTTCATTATCGATAACTGGTGATAACGTCCCTCTTTATAGAGAGTTGCTTGAATTTACACTATCCCTTGGATTGAAACAAATTGTATCTAACCCTACTAGAGAGTCCTCCATACTAGATTTGATTTTCCTAAGTGCACCGCTCCTTACGAGTGGCTTTGAGTGTGAGATTACGGACGGTATTTCCGATCACAAAGCTGTTATTACTACTATTAATCTTTCAGTTTCAAGGCGCCACTATGAATATACCAGTTTTTACGATTATAATCATGCAGATGATACGTCCATACTTGATACATTAAGCATTTCATTCGACAGATTCTCCCAGTTATGCACTACCAGTGATATCAATGCTATAGTATCCCATTTTGAAAACATTGTCCATACTTGCATAGCTAGAGCTCTATGTGCCATTGAAAACAAAAAAAGAAAAATCTAGACCTTCCTTGGATGACAAGGGAAATACTGCATTTGAAGCGTCGAGTAGCCAGAGCACGTCGGAAGCGCCACATGAATGCCGAAACAAATGTCCAGTTCCGCTTTATGAAGGAAGAACTCCGTCAAAAAACGGACGCAGCTAAGAACTTTTATTATCAGTTCACTCTACCTAACTTAGTTAAAAATAACCCACGAAAATTTTGGAGCTCAATTTCGCCAATAAAGAACACCACCCAGACATTTCTATTAGATGATTCCGCAGTAAGTGATCCTGGACCTATTGCTAAAGAATTCAATGAATATTTTCAGTCTGTATTCACACAGGACAATGGCGTAATTCCTCCCTACTCCACGACAACTAACATGTCCCGTGCAATTAACAATGTTACAATATGTAAGCAAGGAGTCCTGAACCTTATTTTAAATCTTGACACCAAAAAAGGCTGCAGTCCAGACAATGTCCACAATGTGTTCCTTCATCGTTATGCGTTCTGGACGTGTCAATACCTCACATTGATTTTTGAGAAATCTGTATCCACTTGTACAGTTCCTTGTTCATGGAAACGGGGTAGAGTCATTCCATTGTTCAAATCTGGGCAGAAACAATCTCTACTAAATTATAGACCCATTTCGTTAACTTCTCATGCATGCAAACTCCTTGAACACATAATTTATAAACACATTATCACTTTTCTCGAGTCTAATAATATTTTATGCAGCGCTCAGCATGGATTTCGTAGTGGTTTTAGCACAGTGACTCAATTAACTGAATTTACACATGACATCGCTTCTGCTCTTGATTTAGGTCATCAATTAGATGCACTCTTCATTGATTTCTCCAAAGCATTTGATACTGTACCACATCCTAAACTATTACATAAACTAAGCTCTATCCTTAATAACCCTCTTCTCGTTGACTGGATCGGTAGTTTTCTTTATGATCGTTCACAGTATGTTTCTTTTAATTAATTCAACTCTCCTGACGCATCAGTATTTTCCGGTGTGCCCCAAGGTTCTATTTTAGGGCCATTGCTTTTTTTGCTTTACATTAACGACATTCCAAGCTCTGTTTCAGTAAAAATTCGGCTTTACGCTGACGACTGCGTTCTCTACAATATCATTTCTTCACCTAACGATCAGAACATTCTGAATCAATCTTTTATAAGTTTTTGTGAATGGTGCGAACTCTGGCAAATGAACAATAACTTCAAGAAAACAGTCGCCATGTCCTTTCACAAGCATGCTAATTGCTCATATTTCAACTACTCCTATAAATATACTTTTCTGCAGCGCGCATATGAATATAAGTATTTAGGCCTCCTTTTCACTCCAAGATTATCCTGGTCAGAACATATTCTAACAACTTGCAACAAAGGACTAAAAAAACTTGGTTATCTAACCCGAACTCTACGTGCTGCCCCCAAAGAAACTAAACTCATTACATACAAAACACTTGTAAGACCTATTCTTGAATATGCGTCTACCATATGGAACCCTTACAAAATTTCGGACATCCACAAAATTGAATCTGTTCAGAAAAAGGCGGTTCGTTTCATATATACCGCCGTTATGATAGAATGTTTTCACCGTCATCTCATCTGAATATGCTTGGTTTAACCCCTCTTTCCCACCGTCGTCAAAATAATTCTCTGAAACTTCTATACTCTCTATTTTACTCTCCACATTATGCTTCCCCTAACACATATCTGGCCCGTGCAAAGCCCCTAATCACGAGAAACAGCAATGACTTAAACTTATCCGTCTTTTTTGCTCGCACCAACACTTTTAAATATAGTTTTTTTCCTCGGACAATTGAACTCTGGAATGACCTGCCTGGTTCCATCCGTTCTTTACCACATAGAGAATTTGGGGATGCCATTGAATGCTCCCCTTAGTCATGTTACTCACGTATGCTTCTTCTGTATAGTGATTTTCTTTCTCGCATTTGTATTCACCCACTCCTGCAATAGCCATTCTGGGCTGCAGTATTTGTAAATAAATAAATAAAATAAAATAAAAAAAAATTTAGCTTCAATAACCAGTTTACTTAGGTCACTAGCGCTTCACGGTTGCCCAAATTAATGCAGAATATTGTCAGCTTGATAATAATGACACTTATAAGCGTCGATACGCTGGCTGTGTAAGCCATCATCTCACATTTATCGTGTCTTTTTCAATGAGTGTGCAGTCGGTTTGTCGGTGCCAAGACGTTATGTGAAGCGTGTATATATGAAATGCACGTATGCATTACCTCATTCCCATTCATTCACTGAGGCGAGTTCTTTTTCACCTGCAAGCTTCATAGATATGTAGCCTCTTGTTCCCGGCACGACTGCTCGTTTAGGCATCCTAATCTAAGATTTAGATGACTGAAAGTCACAGCGTGCCGTTTTAATTCTACATTAGTGCACGCGGAGTAGAACAATATCATAACGTGTGCGGGCACCACTGGCCCCTATCATCTGAGGTGCTACAGGTGGTGGAAACGCTTATGCCGCTCGCCTAACGGAGCGAGAGGCCGCAGCAGATACGGTATCTGGTATACGCAGGGTGTCTGTCGTGTTTTGCGCAAATCATGTGTTCTGTAAACCCCTGGCTCCGGCGCACCGAAATTTCGGGCCGAGGTTGCGTTTCGCCGTGGGTGCCTCTTAATACAAAACTGAAACAAGAATAGGTGTATTCTATAGTTTGTGGAAGCGCGTTAGTGATTAAAAAAATCAAAAACAAAGTGAAGTATCCTTAGGGTTCAGAAGAGTAGGTCTGCGCAAACGAGCAATATCTTGGAACTTGAGTCTAAAAAATAAAGCCTCCAACTCAGTGAAAGTGTAGTCATATATTTATTCAATTATACGATGCCCTGCCGTGGTGTATTCGCGCCGCTGCTGTTGGTGCCGCCGCCGCCGCCAAGCTGTCACGGTATCGACATGCATGCGCGGCTCAAGTATGGAGGGTCAGAAGATGTCCAGAGACGCGAGATTCGCTTGACTGCAAAACTGGTGAGAAAGGTAGCGCGAAGCGAAATGACAACTCAACGACGGCACGCACAAGCACGAGCACTGCTTACAACTCAGATTTATTATGGTAAAACACGAAAATAGGTAGCCACAAAGAAAAAACGAGAAAAACCAACAGGCCTGTTATCAAAAGAATAACACAGGCAAAGAAACGCTAAAGAATAGCGCTATCCCCTTATGCGTGCGCCGGCGCTTTCCACTGAGCTCAGTGCCTACTCCGATACGGTCAGTTACGACTCGCTCACGCGTAGTCCGTACTCACGTGTCATCAGCTCAACCGCTACGAAAATGGGAGTGCGGTGGTCGCTGGGTCCGTGCAATGTTGCAGCATCTTCAAATGCGGGTGAACCCTTGCATGCGCCGCAATGTTGTGCAAGGAAGCCACGTTTCCCGTTGCGGATGTTGTTCGTGTTACCGCAGGCGGCCACCGAGACATCTGTCCGTTTTGTCTAACGCGCGCCACACGGCAGAGGTATTCGATATGCAAATTATCACATATGCTGTCGAATCTGATTATTCTGTCTCCCACGAGCACGCTCACCGAGCGAGTGGCTCACATACCTCGTAACTTCTCTCATGCCGTTTTGGCCGCTCGCGCGCGAGGACAGTGTGGCATACTGGGGACCGGTCCTTCGCGCCGTTCGAAACGGAGCATAACCGAAAATCGCAAACCCCGGCCGCGTCGTACCCACAGTGCCGTCACACCCTGGCTAAATGGTCGTTCTTTATTTTTTATTTTTTTTGCCGCCACTAATGCGAACGCGTGCGCGCAATTTCTTTTTTTCTCTCTCTCTACCTGATGCACGGACCAATGCATAAGGCGACAATCTGCGGGCACACAGGATGACGAGTCGACGCGCATACGTACGGGCAGCGAGCTGGCGTTTTCGGCGAGCGTGAACCTCCCCACGGGCGTCAGGTGGTCGTCGCCGGGCAGCGAGAAGCCGAGCACCGTGTAGTTGCCCTCGGCGTCGCCGTTCTCGTCCACGCGGATGTCGAAGCCCAGAGCGCCTGGACAACGCGCACAGTAGCAAGCAAGGCTGTCAATGGGAATGCACACGTGAATAAGAATAACCCGCCGTGGTTGCTCAGTGGCTACACTCTAAACGTTGTTACACGCTTACGGGTGTTTTAAGGGTGTTTTTTGTCACGCGGTAGCACCCTTACCGTCAGAGCCCTAAAAAAAATTTATAGAGGGCAACAGCGGAGCTCTGACGAGACGTGCGATGACAAAAGACGTAGATGAAAACTATGTGATCATTCTGACAGCCTTGGGCGCACAGAAATATGCGACAAGAGAATTTCAGAAGGAGAAATAGGAAACTCTCCTGCCGGATGTTTATATGCGCCCAAGGCTGTCAGAATGATTAAATAGTTTTCAACTACGTCTTTTGTTATCGCACGTCTCGTTAAAGCTCCGCTGTCGCCCTCTATAAATGTGTGTAAGGCCCTAACGTAAGGGTGTTACAGTGTGGCAAGAAAACAGCCTTAAGGGTGTAAAAATGTTTCGAGTGTATAGAGTTGGGCTGCTGAGCACGAGGTGGCAGGATCGAATCCCGGCCATGGCGGCCGCATTTCGATGGAGGCGAAATGCGAAAACACCCGTGTTCTTAGATTTAGGTGCACGTTAAAGAACCCGAAATGGTCGAAATTTCCGGAGTCCTCCAATACGGCGTGCCTCATAATCAAAAAGTGGTTTTGGTACGTAAAACCCCACAATTCTTTTAGCGAATTAGGATAGGCGTGGTGTATAATGCAAACAGGCGATTTTACCATCGTTTGGGGTCGCAAATTTGAAAAGTAGTTTAGATGGATGAAAACGGTGATTAGACAACGCTGGCAACTTAAACTTGAAAAAGAACAGCGTGGCACCCTTCAATAACGGGAACGGTGAAACATCAAATGGAAACAGGAAACCACTGCCGTTTGAGAGCAGGTGCAGATAAACAAAAAAATAAACAATATGGCAAGGTAGTTCAAAGAAGGCTTCTTGCACAAGAAAATACAAGTGCAAAAGTGTGTTTTAGCTAATGCCGACAGTGCAACGATGTATGCAACATACGAGGGGGTACCCAAAACTAACCAGAATATTTTTTAAAAAGCTGGGCATTTATTTATTTATTTATTTATTTATTACAAAACAAACTTATCACCCTCATTGTACTCTCCATTACACTTAAAGGCTCCTGAACCACTCCTAGGGCTTGGTGTAATAACATAGTCCGCGGGTAGCATACGCTGCTGCGAACATCTCGGCCTAGTTTTGCTGTGGTACGCGGTGCGCGGAGCTCTCAATCGGATCGCGAAGTTCCCCCCCCCTCTCTCAAACGCTCTCTCTTCAACAGAAGGCCGTGTCCTCACTCTCTTCTAGAGGCACTTTGTCGTCATCGGACGCAATATTTCGTCGTTCCCTTAGACGGCTGCTATTGGCCGATAGCCGACGTGAAACTGCGGTCGGCTACACTCTAAGAACAGTTTACACCCTTTGGCTTGCCCCTTCTGCCACACAAAAATAATCGTCACCTGCCTTGATGCGTTTCCTTTCTTTATCGGTGCAAGCCCGGAACTTTCCAGTGACGAACGGCACGCGCGTTATCAGAAGAGGCACTCCAAAGGGTGTAAACTGTTCTATGCTGATAACGCGCGTGCCGTTCGTTACTGGAAAGTTCCGGGCTCGCAGCGATAAAGAAAGGAAACGCATCAAGGCAGATGACGATTATTTTTGTATGGCAGAAGGGGCAAGCCAAAGGGTGTAAACTGTTCTTAGAGTGTACATGGCGCAGATATACCGGGGCCGCCGCCGGGTGCCGGCACGAGTCCACTGGCTAAGGGCACTGCGGCTCGCTGTGATCAACCGCGTTTGGCTTATGTTTAGCGCGTCGTAAGCACCAAAGGCGGAAGTCGTGACATCTACGTTAACATCCAAAATGACAACTGCGCGCCATGGTGACATTTAGAAGGCGCAGAGTTGTGGGCACGCCCCATTGCGCTGTAGCCTTCACAGTGCAAGGCATCGAAGAAGGAACGGGAGCACAGCGGAGGCTGTGCTTGAAGGCCAATAACTCCGCTTCTGGACAGGTATTCTGTAAGAGTCCACCTAGTGGAGATGTACATTTCGTCTGCTGCTGAAGTGCATGATTGGCTGTGGCACCTCACTGTTGCGGACGCGCGCACCAGCTCAGCCAATCAGAACTTCAACAGCAGACGAAATGGACATGTCCACTAGGTGGACTCTTAAAGAATACCTCTCCTGCTAAATGCATTGAATTACTATTTGTACGGCAAAGAATTTCTGAAGTAGCCTTTTTTAACTTCAAATGCCGTTCTCCACTTCGACAAAAAGTGGTTCAAGGTCCCTTCAAACATTTGTCCAATCGGCGATTAAACTTTTCAAAACATTCTTCAAACTGGTCTGTTTTGATGGACTAATAGCTCCTCCCTTGTTTTTTTCTTTTTTTTCACCCCTTCTACGCCTTGAAATCACAGTCATTTCATGCCCTTCTTCATTCGAGGAAAAGAAAACAAAAGTCGCACGGAGTGAGTTCAAGTGAGTCAGATCCGTGTGCACCTGACCTCGCTCGTTGCGACTTCTTTTTGTCTCCTTGAATTAAGAACATAAGAGGACTGCGATTTCACGACGTAGATGAGGTGAGTGAAAAAAAGAGAGAGGAGTTATTAGTACATCAACACAGACGAGTTTGAAAAACGTTTCGAAGTATGGAATCGCAGAGTGGACAAATGTATTAAGCGTAATGGACAGTACTTTGAAGGTGATAAGTTTGTTCTGTAATAAAAAATAAAATAAAATAAATAAATAAATAAATAAGTTAAAGAAATAATTCCGGTTACCTTTGGGCACCCCCTCGAACATGGTTTCAGGTGAGTGCATAATTTGAGAGACACTACGTGCACACAGAAGTAGCGTAAAGAACAGAATACTGAAACCGCAAGACGAAAGGCCGATTGTGGCTTCACAACAACGAAATGGAAAACAAGTAGCACGAATAGAGTGGTAACGTTGGGACGTTCAAAAG
This sequence comes from Dermacentor albipictus, assembly GCF_038994185.2. NCBI lineage: Eukaryota > Metazoa > Arthropoda > Arachnida > Ixodida > Ixodidae > Dermacentor > Dermacentor albipictus. The sequence goes on along the minus strand of NC_091828.1, from coordinate 31,987,427 downwards.
TTTAGGTTTACTGAATCATTTCCCTCTTTTTTTTTTCTTCTTATATCGTATTCTTGTGCCCAACCCTGAAGTGTCCCTGAATAGGGATGATGTATTTGGACACAAATTGCTTTACGAACGTTGCCAGAGAGCTTGCAAACGCATTTTTATGCCAAAAATTTAGCATTTGAGAGGTTCCGGCACCTCGAGAAACGCATTGCTCGAAACGAGGTACAGAGGCGCATCGAATCAATACTGTCGATGAAAAATTAGATCTGTTCTCTGGGGTCAAAAGGCGGCAGCCATATCCCACAAACACCATCACCATAGCAATCGAAACTCAACATTCAAAAAGCGCCGTAGAAATTCTAAGTTTTTCATTTTCCCCTTCCCCTCTACTCGGTAGCAAACCGGAGATATCCTCTTCAAACCTCTGTTTTTCCTTGCGTATTCATCTCTCGCACTCTTTGGCACTCACGTACGTGCGACGCCAGCAGATGATTCACGGTTTCAGGTGCTGCTAGACGAGAGGTGACGAGAAGCGCCTGCCTGTACCGCTCTGTCGGGATGGAACGGAAAAAACGGACAAACAAAACAACAACAAAACAGATATTTTTGAAGGGAAGGAAAGTGCATTCGAAACGTTATTTATTATCTGTTTCGGAGTGAAGCTGACATGTTTTTCATTGGTTTTCAGTTCTCAGGCAATGCCGGCAATCTTAAGGTACCGACGTCAGGCAACGTCAGCGGTAGTACGTATCTGTATCTGAGGGGTCCGCATGAAGGCGTATCTCAGGCGGGCACCGTGCGAGCGATATAGTCGGTCGAGCGCTGCACAATTCTAAGCCTGCCGCTGAGTGCGCTAGCAGGTCGGCAACGTAGCAGAACCCAGGGCTTCCTCGCTGAGGAGCTTATCGTTTCGTTTTCTACGGGTACAACGCTTTGTTACCGAAGTTTTATTGTTCGTTCGAGGGCTGCTTCTGAGAGCATGCTCAGTGCTTTGACACAAGGCTCTGAGCACGATCTAAGAATCCATAATCCACTTATTGAGAAAATGAATACTGTTTTTCGCGTTGCTTCATATTTTTTTACATGCGAAGCGAAACCGTTGTTAACCGTTACAGATCATTCTTTTTTTCGTTGCAGCCCAGAACCGCAACGGAACTTTCTTCCAGTGAGAGGAAAGTAAAACCAGAACGAAAAAATATTTCGTTCCGACGCCCTGGCCTCTACAGAACGGCCTTGAGGAAAGGTTAACGCCGAGTGCTCATTTCTCTCTCGTTGGCAAACTGGAACCGATGAGACCTTTTCTAACCACTTTTCCTAGTTGTATACAGCAAACATACTCCAATGGAAAGACAGTGTACATTGGAGTCGGCTTGCCCAACGTGGAAAAATTTACCCTGCAGGTTCTGTTCCCCATATAACTGGCACACACATGCCACGGACACATAAATGTCATCAACTTTACAAAAAATAATATAAAAAGTAAAGTGAAAGGTCAGAACTATATGCCAGACCAGAGAGGCCGGTTGGAGTGCAACCTTTCCATCGAGAAGTCAACGAAGTAGAGCAAGATTTTCATCAACGCTGCGACACAATTGGAGCACAGTACCTTATTTTGCTCACGTTAGACGTCGAAAACTATTCGCATTTCAAGAATCGGTTATTGGACGAGTATTTATACGTAGCTTAAGGGTCGACGAACGTCAGACTAATTGGCAAATACCCTCGCACATTTTTCGGTGCGAAACCTTTGTAGTTCAATGCCCATTTTATTGCGCCATCATGCCTTGAGCCGTATCACCGCGCGCAAAGAGAAGTTGTCGATAGCTTTGTTTGCCCTGAGAGGTAGGGCAGTTTACCGAGGCCATCGGTCGAGCGAGATAAATTAGTAACGTGCTTCGTTGCGAGTAACGAAGGGCAGTCGCAGCTAGTCGCAGGCTGTGTCGCTGCATGGCTGACTCTGCCTTTAGTGAAGGGCGCTGGAAGAAAGCAGTGGAGAGCAGGAAAGCGCCCAGTACTTGTGCTAGAGCGAATATGTTTCAGTCAGAAATCTCGGCGTGTCAACCGCGGCGGTAGCTTACACTGACTTTGGCGTCGCGCTACGAAGCTCGAGGTCGGGGTTTCAATCTCGGCCGCGGCGGCCGCCTTTTGATTGCGGAAAAATTGCACAAACGCTCGCGCACTTAGATTTAAATTTGCGCGTAAAACAACGCCAGGCAGTCAAAATTAATCAGGGGGCTCCCGCTATACGGCGTGCCTCATATTCCGATCGTGGTTATGCCGCATGAAGCCCTACATTTGTTTTTCTCTCGGCGTGTCAGCACGACTTTGTCAGTGGTGGTCTGCATAGATTAAACAATCGCTGCAGTCTTTATGTGTGAATCTCGTAACTACAAATTTGTTAGCCACGCTAAACGAAACGCCCACTTCCCTTTCGTCCTCAACTACGCACAGTTTTGGGCCATTATGTGTGATACAGACCGTTAAGCCGCTCATCTCTCAAACGTGCTGCATAGGCAGCGTGATGCACTAAGCATACAAGCAATTTCGCGGCTCTCTGGGGTGATTGGCCACTGGTCTCTACCCATGAAAAATGTGGGAGCATTAACACCATCACCAAAGATGGGGGCGACGATGAGTGGTAAGCACCATTTACGCGGTCTTTGACGTGCGCGGTGATGGTGCCCAGATTTTCCCAACTGAACAACAGCCAAGTCGTCAAAAGCTCATAAAGACCAGTGCACTGACAGCGCAGGATTCGCCAAAAACGCTCCTTTAACGGAGTACTTGTCAGTTGCAGGTGCGCGTGTCACTTCTGGTATTATCTCAAAGCGGGCCGGCGGACAAATTACACGGAAATGTGACGACCGAAATCAGAGGCACCCAGGCAGAGAGGAATCCCTATATGCATAGGATTAGAAGAGAGAGAGCCATGGCGGGAAATAGTGCCAAACACTTGCTTAAGTTTTACTACTATGCTAACGAGATTAGGCAAAACCGAGTAGGTGGTCGCTTAAGTTCAGTTGTAACCACATTGGTTAAGTGAACGGTGAAAAGGTAGACGAACCCGGGCCACTACGGCGTCTTAAATGAATTTTAATGAAAACAAGACGTTTCGGCTCCTACACAGGAGCCTCGTTCACAGGTAAATGTTTCGTCTACCTGTGAATAAGACTCCCGTGTGGGAGCCGAAATGACTTGTATTCTTTAAAATGTACTTTGGTCGGCGTAGTGCCCCGGGTTTTGCTGACCCTTTCCCCATGTGCCATCCCGACCAGACGGCCTTCCGTCAAATACAAAATTTCCTTAGGTGAATGTTGACGCGGTCCAGCAGTTTCCACCTCCCCTTTTTACTCTTTAATGAAGTGCATTCAAAGACTGTATTTAACCCATTCCTTTCCCTCTAGGCTGTAATAACTAAGCTGATAGATCAGTAAGAGTCCGTACCATGAAACGCTACTCTGGGCCTTGACCACTTAGTGGTCGAGCGGCGAGACTCGGTTGGTCGTATTTAGGGACAGTTGTCCTAGGCCTTAACTTAGGAAACATAGTGGAAGACTAAGGCGCTGTTTACCTGTATGGTTTTTTATCAGTGTTCTTCTTGAAACTGCATCTGACTGTGTAAATATTTTCGCTGCAATTTATCTCCAAGTTTGTTGCATCCAACCTGCCTCCCGCTTCATCGACTCCTATTATTCCCTTGAAGAGACGTGATCACGTTCAAGGAGAAAGAAAAAACTTTACTCAGCCCTGGTTATTGCCATTGTGAACACTTGTTAATTATTGGCTGTTAATAATGTGATTGGGAAGGACAGAGGCAGGATTACGAAGGGAACACGCAGAACTTTCTTGATCTCATTTTCTGCGTGGTTTCGTCAAGGGTCCGAAACTAAAGCTTTGTAAGAGCTATTTTTATTATATTTATCTGTTATTTACGGTAGTTTTTCTATTGCAGCTTTGAGTGCCAAAGGGTACTCGTGTCCCATTCCAGAGAAAAAAAAACTGAACCATGCGACCAGGTCTAGACGTAATCGGGGAAGCTAAGTCAATCTTATTGTTTATTTTTGACCATTTTTCTGTAGATAAACAAAGAAAGAAAGATGCAAATTGCGTTTATATCTGTTCTATTTGCATTCGCCAAGAGTCGCGTCATTCAGCAACGCAAACGGCATAATTTGTTCAAATGCACAGAACGTCCAGGATCATTTCTACGCCAAGCATAAGGCTAAGATCACGATGCAGGAACCATGCATTTTGATGCATACGCGTCAGGTGCTTTGCGCGCTCATCTATTGCCCAGCTGAGAACTCACCGTGCAGACGCGAAGGTGTCGCTGTTAGATCTCTTTGCGTGTCAGTACACGGAATTTTCGCCAGTAGGCTTCCACATAGTTTCAGCAATCTCTTTTAGCTTTTATATATAAAACTTGCAATGAAAGATGAAATGAATAGTTATGCTAAATCAAACCTCCGTCTGCATCCTTTCTTCTACGCCTTTTATTTTAAGCGGTATCTGTTATACGACCTCATACAGCGACAAGATATGTGAAAGCTGTAAGGTGACCGCGCGTTGGGAAGATAAGCTGTTGACGCCCGCAACAGTTCGCGAAAGAACAGGAAAAATGCATCGAGCTGTGACGCTGCATCTTTGTTGCTCGCGTACAGCAACGAATGTATGCGCGCATTTTGGCGATAACATAATTCAATAAGCTCAGCGCTTCAGAGCGTCTGGCCACCTCGTGCAGCGAGGTTAGAATGCTTAATAAATATCCCCTGGCCACCGAGATTGACTTGGAGTCCGCCAATAAGGTTTCATTGGGACTTTACGGGACCCTACAGAGGAACACGAGGTCAGTTTTCCTTCGTGGCACGTTTCTGTAAGACCTAACTTATTTGATAGTGCAAGGCCACTAATCAACAAAATAAGAAATGCTTTCTTTAAATCTCATACCGGAACTGCTGGGCCAGTACGTTCGAAGTATCTTCGCATGTTTGAGGCCATTTTTGTTCAGAAAAAAATTCTCAAAGGTGGTTGAGCGATTCGTCCCCTTATAATAATCTTTCGCGCATCTTTTCATATCAGTGGACGGTTCAGTGGACGGTTCAGTGGACGGTCTCAAGCACAAGCTATCTAGCTATGATGACGTGACGAGGAGCTAGAGCAAAAACTTGAACTACGTGTCTCATATCTGCGTCTTTTCTCCCTTTTCTATGGCTACGCCCACGATAGTTGTGACGTTTGCGGTAGTCCGGAAGTGTAATTTACCAATAGTTTTAAATATCCTCGCTGGTGCGTCTCTCTCTAGAATTAATCAATCAGGCCAGCTTAACGACCCCGAAGCTGCGAGCACAGTCCGTCGGCTTTTGTTGATGTGGCGCGCTCTTCAAGAAGGGATCATCGTGACGTGAAGGGAACTGATTGCGGGTTCGTGTCGACAGCTACCGGTGTCGGCTGCTGCCACTTCATCGCGCGGTCGCATCTTCTCGTGGCCTTTGAGCCAACGCTACGCATGCTTCGGTCGCCCTTACTTCGGTAGAGGCTGCCTCGTATCTTCAGCCCGACTGCGGTGCCGTTGGTGAGCGAGCCGTTCTCGCGCAGCACCTGGGTTGCGGCCCGGGCCCACAGCATCACGGCGTCGTACGTCAGGCCTGCGTATATCGGGACCTGCCAGTGGTAAAGAAGCGAAGGCGAGGTTAGCGAAGGAGACATCCAAGCAAGCTATCGCGCGTATCATTGCCGGCACGCCTCCCTGGTTCGGAGAGCACTGCGGAAGTTAGTGGAAACGTTTCTGAAAAAAAAAGGCCTTACGACTGAAGATTCAGTAGCGGCTACACCGAACCCACTCCTATAGTTGAATTAGGGAGGCGCCAAGACAGCGGAGCTGTAAGCTTATACGCCTCTATTGGCATAAAGCGCATAGCCGTTACGCATGACAAAATTGCGACGACGATAAAATGGGATCTGAAAATAACTTGCTTTTAGATGTGTTTAAATAAATTCTCGAGATCTTTCAACACAAGCTTCTGCTTATCTTACTCATTTGTCCCTGCCATTATTCGCGCATTTTATTTCTCTTCACGACGGCTGTCCTGCTACAGATATATATATATATATATATATATATATATATATATATATATATATATATATATATATATATATATATATATAAACGAGAAGAAAGGGGGTTAACCGAGGGACCCGATAATTATTAGTCATATAATGAGAAGCCAACAAACACTGACACCAAGTACAACATAGGGGAAATTGCATGTGCTTAATAAATGAAATAAAGTAATGATAAATTAATGGAAATTAAAGTGGATGAAAAAACAACTTGCCGCAGGTGGGAACCGAACCCACAACCTTCGCATGTCGCGTGCGATGCTCTACCAATTGAGCTACCGCGGCGGCGTTTCCCCATCCACTTTCTTGGGTATTTATGTGTACTAGTAGAACCCTGGGAGTGTTAGCCAGCGCCCCCACTCCCACTCCCAGGGTTCTACTAGTACACATAAATACCCAAGAAAGTGGATGGGGAAACGCCGCCGCGGTAGCTCAATTGGTAGAGCATCGCACGCGACATGCGAAGGTTGTGGGTTCGGTTCCCACCTGCGGCAAGTTGTTTTTTCATCCACTTTAATTTCCATTAATTTATCATTACTTTATTTCATTTATTAAGCACATGCAATTTCCCCTATGTTGTACTTGGTGTCAGTGTTTGTTGGCTTCTCATTATATGAATATATATATATATATATATATATATATATATATGAATCAACAACTACCAACATTCAACAACAACAATCATTCGAAATTTTCCTTGGGCGCTTTCGCATTGCACAGCCTTAGTCTATGTAGAATGAATTCCCGTGACTGGTACCGCGCAGTTGAGTGATTTCGCGAGTGACAATCCTGACATAGAGCAACGTCGCCCTGGCCTCTGAGTGAAACAGAACGGTAATAGATCGCAGAAGCGAGCAGGTTGCGAGGCGCACCAAGGGTCCCCTGCCCTCGAGAGATTTCTTTTTTTTTTTCATATGTCTGCTGTCGGCAGTACTGCCTTCGTTTTTGGGCACGTTGACGCAAAAGGCATTACGATTCCTAAAACGCTCCGGTATGTTGGTGCCGCCTCTCTGCACAATATTGCAGAATGTCTGTGGTTTGTAGTGCAGTGAGAACAGTACAGAAGAACTGGCACACGAAGAAAATCGCGTAATGCAATATGAAACGGGCAGTTGTTACACGAAAATTACCGTCGTCCGGAGACGCCCCCATGCTACCAGGGTTTGGTCATTGCACGCTAGTGCGATGTCCACAACTGCGACAAACGCGATATCAATGGCGCCACGAAAACATCGAATGGCGCAGGAAGCACGTTAGGCAGAGTCGGCTCCATCGAGTTCGGCAAAGCAGTGGGCGCTGCGGCACGGAGTGCGCCGGCTGCTCTGCTCTAGTTCTGCTCTCGACCTGCCATTCGATCTCTCATTAGGAGGTATACGAAAAGGGCTGCTGCACAGAGAGCACAAAACTAGGCGCCGCAAGTGCTTCGCGTGTGTCATCAGAATTTACCCATAGGAACCCCGACTGGATATGCTGCTGTTGCAGGGCTATCGCGCAAGAATTGCCGCTGAAGCATGAGTAGCCAATTACGACGTTTACCGTTTCCTGTCACATATAACAAACCAGTTGCAAGTTATTCTGAATCATATATATGTATATATATATAGTCACATTACAGCCATGTGGAGCGAACAGAAGTGAATAGCTGTAACTATTAAAATGCGATTGATTTGCCGAACCATATATTGAAGTTCTCATCAGTCTACTACATTGCCGCATTTCGAGGGCCGCGAGATGCGAAAACAACCGTGTACTTAGATTTAGGTGCACTTAAATAACCTCAGGGGGTCCAAATTTCCGGTCGCCCTCATTACGGCGTGCCTCATAATCAGATCGTGGTTTTGGCACGTAAAACACCACAATTTCTTTTTTTAGGTCATCGCAGTGCCAGCCCAGAACGCTGAAACTGCACTGAGGCGAAGACATGCCGGCGATGAGCTGCCGATTGACGGATATCTAGTCACAACGAAAAATATTCTTTTCCCAAAAATGATACAAGAAAGATATACAAACAGATGTGCTCAAAAAGTTCTTGCCTTGAACTTGAGCTCGGTGTGCATCGGTATGCAGAGCGGCTGGGTGCCCGCGTAGCTGAGCACAGCCTCCGAGAAGCGGCCGTAGTGCTCGTCAGAGGGCACGCGCGGCGACACCAGAAGCACGGCTCGGAACGGGAACGGCCGCACGATGGACGAGTCCTCCCAGTCTGCGTTGATTGCGCACGAGAATTGGGTTTGCACAGAGGCTATGCGTCCAAGTTCACCACATGTCCAACTAAACTAAAACAATCCATACAAGATGCGTCCTCTCTAACTTATGGCTAGAATTGGGTTTTTGCAATGTTTGAATACTAACGCAAAAGCGAAATTAAGCAGGGATATGAGAAAGGAACTTGAGGACGCGACATGGTTTGTGTTCACCTGTCGTTCTTTTTTGCTGCTTATGCGCGTGCTTCACTGGTGACACAAGCTGGCGTGCGAGTAAGTCCTCATTGCAGACATTTGGTGTCGCTGGCACGAATAATCTAGGTACATTTTGTTTCTACCCATCAGGTATTTACGTTTTCGGGCTACAATGTTTGTTGTGCCTGTTGGTGAATGTACTTGCAAGCATTAAGAGCGGGCAGACTAGGGGCAAAAGGAAGGCGTAGGCACCACGGTCGCTCCTGCCTTCGAGCGCTAACAATAACGGTTCCGATGGTGCACACGAGGTGTTTTAAGCAGGAGAAACGGAAAACGCGCCCTTTGATATCAGCTTAGGGCAGGTGGAACTTAATAGGCTTCGTTCTCCCACAGAGCTGCATGGCTTGATTAATGTCTTTATTACATGTGAAAAATAATTTTCTGCCGAATACCAATGCAAGCAGCCTGGTGTCTTGAGAATATTGGCTTGTTTCAGAACAACGCCGGATGGACATAACCGGCAAATTCAAAGTGCGGCTCCGGAGGCGACACCTTGCAGAATCTCCAGAGATGATGTAAGTACGAAACGAACAATCCCACAGCGATAAAACTGTGTGTGCCACCCACATCGCCAGCTGCTTGACTAAACCAATTATAGCACTGCGCATCGTCGACGCGACGCTTTCTGGGTATACGCCGACAGCCTGCACATGCGTAGCTGGCGATGCTTTACTTGATTAATAATGTTCTCGTTCTGACGACATTCCTTCTTCACGAATTTCTGTCGCTACTGACCTCGAAATCGTCTGGGCTTCATTTACCATTCATCACCAGAAGGCAATTATAGGCGTATGCTACCGATCTCCTTCTTCATCGTCCACATTCCTTAGTGAATTGCATGATGTAATTAATAACGTATCATCACGCTTTCCATCATCGCCCCTTTACTTGTTAGGCGACTTTAACTTTCCGAGCATTAAATGGAACTCTCAGCCTCCTTCATTACTCCCATTTTTGTCTCAGGCGAAGGAATTTTTAGATTTGTGTTCCACTTTTTCCTTTTCGCAACTGGTCACTGAACCAACTCGGAATACTGCTACTATATCAAACACTCTCGACCTAGTACTTACTACTGAACCCAAACTAACTTCCAACATTACCTTCGTTCCGCCTTTAAGCGACCATTCTGCAATTCATTTTACTATTAGTGCCAAACATCCGAAAAATATCAAGCAAAGGAAAACGATACTAGATTATAGTAGAACAAACTTCGGGGCCATCAATAATGAGTTACATACGTTTCTTGACACATTTCTAATTAACTTTGATAACCGTTCTGTACAAACTAATTGGGACCTGTTTGCTCATAAAGTAAATTAACTAATGAACACATATGTTCCGAGCCGTATCTTAACTTCTAACCCACAAGCCCCCTGGTATAACACTCGCATTAAACGACTTTTTAACCGTAAAAAGCGTATCTACCGCTCAGCTAAGTTGTCCTCAAGTGCTTCTCGTTGGACGGCATACAAGGCGGCTTCTAACGAATACATTCAAGCTTTAAAACTCGCTAAACCTACTTTTCTTGCTGTTACTCTTCCATCTATTCTTAAAACTAGCATTAAAAAATTTTGGAAAATAATTAAACCTGTTTCTGATAACTTAATCTTATTAAACGACTCTACTGGGCAGCCTGTTCCTAAAAACGGTGCTGCAACTCACCTTAACGAAGCCTTTCTCAAAAATTTTTCGGGAGCTCTAAATAAACAACTTCCCGAGTTACGTAACTATAATTATCCAGTCATGTTTCCAGTAATAGTTCACACATCTGGTGTTGCTAAACTTATTGACAAGCTCGACTACAATTCTTCGCCTGGCTTTGACTCAATTAACACTAGGTTCCTAAAAAGCACTTCCGCATACAGTTCTATAATACTAACAAAAATTTTTCAACAGTCACTCAACACCACTACTTTACCTTATCAGTGGAAGGTCGGGAAAGTGGTTCCACTCCATAAATCTGGTAACAAAAACATAGCAACAAACTATCGCCCCATCTCACTTACCAGCACGTGCTGCAAACTTCTAGAACACATTGTATTCACAAACCTCGTGGAATTTCTTGAGGATAACACATTTTTTTCACCTGCACAGCATGGCTTTAGGAAATCGTACTCATGCGAGACTCAACTCGTATCCTTCACTCATCAGTTGCATCGAATTCTTGATCGTTCATCACGCGCCGACTGCATATTTCTAGACTTCTCAAAAGCATTTGATAAAGTCTGTCACAAACTTCTAGTCCACAAACTGACCCGTTTGAATATTGATGCTAATCTCTTAAAATGGATCGAATGTTTTCTGGTTCATCGCTCACAATACGTTACTGCTAATGGCTGCAATTCACCGGTGTGCTCTGTTGCTTCCGGAGTGCCCCAAGGATCGGTTCTCGGTCCTTTGTTGTTCTTAATATATATTAACGACCTTCCTTCACAAGTAACTTCTAACATTCATCTCTTCGCGGATGATTGTGTTATCTTTAGAGAAATAACTACGGATTGTGATACTAACTGTCTTCAATCGGACCTTGATATAATATCTAACTGGTGCAGTTTGTGGCTAATGGAATTAAATGTTAACAAGTGTAAAGCTATGCAAGTATCTAGAACACCTAACGTATCTGAAGTGTACTATTTAAATTGTCTTCCTTTAGAACAGGTAACTTCGTACAAGTATGTAGGAATACATATTACATACGACCTTACCTGGGCAACTCACATTACTAATATAGTGAACAATGCTAACCGCGCTCTTCGTTACTTAAGGCGTAACTTTTTTAAGGCTCCTCACTCCTTGAAATTATTGCTTTATAAAACACTAATACGCCCGAAATTAGAATACGCTGCATCTGTCTGCGACCCTAGTAATCTAAACTTAATTAACTCATTAGAATTAGTTCAGAATAACGCTGCTCATTTCATTCTTTCGAATTATAATAGAACTGCCAGCGTAACAGCCATGAAAACTGGCTTTTCCCTTCCATCTCTTGCAGCTCGACGTAAAGTCTCCCGTTTATCATTATTTCACAAAATTTTTCACCACACAAAACTACGTGATTTATTCATCCATACTCCACACTATGTATCTCGTCGCATCGATCATTCTTACAAGGCTCACGTCCCTTCTTGCAGCACAAATACATTTTCCCAGTCATTCGTACCTCGGACATCACAAGAGTGGAACCACCTTCCCGCAAACATTGTGTCCATCAATGATAATCCTTTGTTTCCTGATGCCTTAACCAACGTTACTTGCTAAAATGCTGTTTAATCTGCTTGTATATCTTGCCCTTTTTTGTAACACGTTTTGTAATTGCTCATTGTAGTCCTACTGAATTATTTGTCAAATTGTATTTTTATGTTGTATATTTTTCTTTTGCAAATTTACTGTTTGGATTCACTTGTAACCCACTCCCCTCTGTAAAGCCTTCACAGGCCTTGAGGGTATAATAAATGAAATGAAATGAAATTATATTGCGATAGCAATGATAAGGGTGTTCTACGGACCATTGGCGCCACTGTCGGCGCCGTAGCGCTGTCCTGCTATCAATGAGGCATGCGAGCATTGCCCGATCGTGAAAGGCCTCAAGGCTTTTAGTGATGTGCTGTGCGTTTGGGGCTGCAAAGGCGAAGAAAGCCTAGTGGACCGTCACGTTACGTTGAACACGCTCTGCCGTAGCCAGGGCAGCGTTCAGATTTTCGTCGCTAGGCAACAACAAGGGTTGTGCGCACGCACTCGCATTAGTGTTACCGCTGAACAGCTGAGCACGTGACACACCATAGCGCATACACTGATTGGAGTGGTACGCCCAGTAAGCGTCCCGATAAATCTACGTAATCCTTACCCTGGGTGCTCACAAATGCCGGCAGTTTTCTTTCGATATCATCTCCTGCGCCATCGAGGTGCGCCAACCTGCAACGCGTCGGGTGACGCTTCTCGTCAAGCCAGCGTCGTTGGATGCTTTCAGGACAAGGCTGAACCTGGCTATCGCTTTCTGTGCATCGGGTACTGGGGAAACTGAGAATTTGTTTACCCAGCACGTCTCGCATTTGAAACGTTGACGAAGCTTGGTTGAGGCTTGGATTCGCTTCAAACAGCAAATCCTCGTCGCCAGACAAGTTTAGTACTAATGATAAGTTTAGTACTGAGACAAGTTTAGCACTAATGTCAGACCACATCAGCACAAAAGCATCGAAACGTTTTTTACCTTAGTGATGTCGTAAAACAAAAGCCTCAGCACTAGCCTCAGTCAGCACTAGCCTCAAACAAAGCCTCAGCCAACACAAGCTTCGCAGACACATATACCGTCATTCCCATGATGGCACAGCGCCCCTTAGGAAACTCCCATTGACGGTGGCGCCTGATTTCCCTCTAGGTATTACAGTGAGAAACTCTATGGTAATACCGCCCGAGATAGCAGCAGGCGACGGGCTTCCTGAACTTGAAGAAACGCTGCGAATGCGATAGTCGACATCCATGCGCGACTTGCACAACTTTGTCTGATTACTCCTGCAGTGCTTAAAAGCCTCAGATTCTGCGGTCACCTCTAGTTTCGTTAAAAGAAATCAGATAGCCCTATTTTTTACCCTAGTATTCCGAGCCAGTAATCACGATCGAGCGAGGTGGTTCATTATCGGCAAGGAAGCGTGTAAAAGAAAGAAAAAAAAAAGACCTCGGATTGTAGAACTAGGGAGAACGAGTACTGGGCGACTGCGGGTAGACGGTCTAGGGTTAAACTCGATGCAGCGTGACTCAGTGGCTCGATGCGCTGCGGAGCCGGAGATGTCGGGTTTCATTCCAAACCACGGCAACCGAATTGCAATTTGGGCGCGTTCCAAAAAAACATGCGTGCATCTTGATTTTGGGGCAAGATGGGTGCGGACACGACATTTCCGACTAATCATTTCTCGCGTTTAATGAAAGTCCTGAACCTGAAATACTTACTAAATATAGTGACAAGCCTGGAAGCGCCGGTAATATTTTAATAGTATGCGATTTCTACAAGATGAAAAAAAATTATGGCGTTTTACGTGCCAAAACCACGATCTGATTACGAGGCACGCAGTAGTGGGAGACTCCGTATTAAATTTGACCACCTGGCGTTCATTAACGTGAACCTAAATTTAGGCACACCGGTGTTTCCGCATTTCTCCCCCATCTATATGCGGCCGCCGTGGCCGGTATTCGATCCCGCGACCTCGTGCGGAGCAGCCCAACACCATAGCTACTAAGCAACCGCGGCGGGTTTCTATAGGATGTCTTGGTTTCATTTCCCAGGTAGATCAGGTGGTTTCATTTCCCAGGTGATCCGGCTCGCTCAGTCCTACGCAATGGCGCAACATCGGTCCTCACAACGAATAGGCGCATACGAGGCGACCGAGGGAGCCGCAGCGAGCGTTGCAAAGTTGCGATCTATTTGATCTCATATGGCTACATACTGTGCCGGGACGTCAGGACACACTATCATCCTAGGAAATAAAACCGAAACTGGCTTTTGAAAAGCTGTTATATTACATTCTATACGGCTGCTTGTCACTATTTTTTTTTTCTTGGGTTTAGAGTTCTAGGACCTTCATTCAAATAAAAAAAGAAATAGTGAGAAAGAACATACCGGGTACCCCTTAAAAATAGAGAGAAAAAAACGAACGTGAAAATTTTTCTGAATGCTTCCTTTACGGCATCTTTCAAATCCCGCTCGACAGTTTTGAGACGGCAAACCATACATATTTCGTTTTAAAATGGGTGACATAATAAATTTTCTTCTCCGCACTACAGTAGTGCAGTGATGTAAGGCACCCTTTAAAGCTTGTGGGAGTAGTCTCTAGCGCAGGGGCTTGGGCATTGGATCACAGGCACCGACGCTTAAGTGCAACTTGATCAATACAAAACTACAAATGAAGAAATCCTTCATCACAATACCAATGCGCAGATGACCGTTCCGTGCGGCGTTGAATAAAACAGAAATAGTGAGCTCGTTCATTCCTTAACTAAAAAAAATCCTGGTTATAACCTCGGGATTAAAATTTCATGGCCTCACTCATGTATACCCAATGTATGGCTGCGCAAGGTCAGAGAGAGAGAGAGAGAGAGAGAGAGAGAGAGAGGGAGAGAGAGAGAGATGAGACATGAAAGGTTAATCGGAAGACAAACATCCAGTTTTCCGCCCGGCATTTCGAAAGGGGGAAGGGGGGACAGAAACGTTAAACAAAAGACACACGCAGAGTGAGTGAGTGAGAAATAAATAAATGTAAAAGACGTACAAAGGCCCAAGCATGAAAAAACACAACAGCGCTTCTTACCTTTTGCTGACTCTCGGTAGGCTGGTACTAACATTTATACGTCCCGCACCCGAAATGTACGAAAAGCCAGTTCGTATTGTCGAAGTGTTGGCGCTATCTTATGGCACGAGTTTCACTGAATATGTCATCTGGACAAATTATGAGGACCGCTAATTCAAAAGTGTCTAGGTTAAGGATGCACCAGGTGGCATCAGCGATCCCTGTTTGCCATTCAATTTTCAGGAGCGTTCCTACTTAAAGGACACAGTAAACGTAAAGCCTTGCTGTGGAACTGGCGTCCATCTTGTCTCCATTTTATTCTCACTTCCTTCTTCTCTTCTCCTGAACCCAGACTCCTGCGCTTCTTCATCTTCTACTCCAAGGCTCATACCGCTTCACCCTTCCAGGTTTCTTTTGCTAACCCCTCCTGGGGTAATACTTGAAAACGTTTCCAATCGAAGCACATTCAACTGAGCCACGTTCGCCAATGTACCATACAGTCTTCAATATTCCTTTCTGAGTGGCCGTCTTTGTCACAGAGTAAGGACCATAAAATTTGGCATTGGATTCTCTTACTCCTTTCCTAACTAGAATGAGGTCGGTGACTTGAATGTCTGGAATGTCTGAGCAATGTCTCTTGTCAAAATTTTTTTTCATTCGTTTACGGTACCTCTCCTCCTGCGATTTCTGTTTCCTTTCCTCGACGATCTGGAGATTTTCTAACAGCCCAAGTTCACGGTCCGCCTGAAGAATAGGGGTTTCTCCTGAAGAAGCGAATTGCGGGCTGCATCCCAAGCCGCTGGTGTAGGAGCGATTGTGATGTCTTACAGCTGCTTCTAAAGAGCATTTCCAACCACCAGGGAAACTATCGTACATCCTGATGTATTGTTTAACATCTCGTATAGCACGCTCTGCAAGCCCATTCGCTGCGGGATGGTATGGCGCACAGAACTGGATTGATATATTATGGTCTCGAGCCCATCTTGCTAGCTTTTCGCTCTTGAACGCTGGACCGTTGTCACATACAATTGTCTTGGTTGTCCTAAACATATCCCGTTCGAGAAGGGCGATGACACTATTCGCATCTTCTTTTCCTGCCCGTGCCGCGACCATCCTGGTGCATTCATCTATGGCCAGAAGAAAAGCTTGCGTTTTTCGGACTCCTTCTCGTTTCTTATTTAGCTCGGCGAAATCCAGGTGTATAACTTCAAAGGGCACGTTTGAGTGGCAAGGTATTATCATGGCGTCCGTAGGCTGCTTATATTTCACTTTGTTGATTTGACAAATGTGGCATGAACGAACGTATCGATTGACGTCGTCTTTCATGTGAGGCCACGTAAATCTCTTGACTAGCTTGTTGTAGGTGCGCCAAAATCCGTCGTGTCCTCCAGATTCTGGGCTATCGTGGTACAAATAAAGCACCCTGGAAACCAGCGTTGGCGGGACTTGATAGCGACCTTCCCTAAAAATCAATTGTTCAGTGCCTTCCCACAATTTGATTTCATTGATTTCTGCCGATTCTTCGTTGTTGGCCTGTATCATCAGTCTAGACAATGCATCTGCATCAGTCAAAAGGGGTCCAGGTCTGTGGGAGATGGTGAAATCGAACTGCTGCAAATAGTTCACCCATCTGGCGATACGTCCCTTAGGTTGGGTCATATTCAAGAGATGAGTGAGGGCTTGGTGATCGGTGAACAAAGTAAACTTCGCACCTTCTAGGTACGTACGGAAGTACTGAATTGCTTTGAGGACTGCAAGAGCTTCCTTTTCAGTAGTGGTGTAGTTGACTTCAGGTGGCTTGAGGGTGTAGCTGTAGTAACCTACTACGTGTCGCTTTTCTCGGCCGGATGCTTCTGGACATTTCTGGTACAAGACTGCACCTGTCCCATAGTGTGAGGCGTCGGTATTCAGTTCAAAGGGTAAAGTGAAATCTGGTATGCGTAGAATAGGGTCAGCAGATATTCTGTGCACCAGATCACGGTAGACTCTCTCACATTCCTCATTCCACTCAAATGGAACTTCTTTCTGTGTTAGGCGCGTGAGGCATCTTGTTTTGATGGCAAAGTCTTTTATGAAGGGCCTGAAATGTCCTGCTAATCCCAAAAATACACGCAATGAGTGTACGTCATATGGTTTTACCAGTTGGGATATCCTCTCGACGGACTCTTGTTTCGTGCTTTTGGTAGTCCCATCAAAGACTCTTCCAAGAAACACCACTTTTCTTTGAAAGAACGCACTTTTCTTAAAATTAACCTTGAGGTGTGCCAAGCTCAAGGCATTTAATACCTGGGACAGGTGTGCCTGATGCTCCGTCTCTGTTTTGGAGAAGACGATAATATCGTCTATGTACACGTTACAAAAGACACCTAGGAAAGGCTTCAGGACTTCGTTCATAATCTTCTGGAACCATGCTGGTGAGTTTTTCCAGCCGAAAGGAAGTCGGTTATACTCGTACAGGTCGAAGGGCGTGATAAAAGCAGTGTACATTTTTGTTTCTTCGGTTAGCGGGATCTGCCAGAAACCTTTGCACAAGTCAATACGTGAAAAACATCGGCAACCACCTGTCTCATCTATAATCGTGTCTATCTTCGGCATGGGAAATGGTATAAGTTCTGTCTGTCGGTTGAGAACCCTGTAATCTGTGCACAGTCTGAAAGTTCCATCTTCTTTCGGCGCAATAGTTATGGGAGAGGCGAAGGGTGACACCGAAGGCCGGATTATATTGGCGTCTAGCATCTCCTGCAATTCCTTCTTCAACCATATCTTGCGCTCTCTTGACATGTTGTAAGGTGATTTTCGGATGACGGTCTTGTCGGTGAGTTCGAAAGGCACCTTGTGTGACGTCATCGCCGGTGGATAGCTTCCTATGCATACTAGTTCAGGATAGGTCGTTGCAATATCCTCCGCGCAATTGACAACTCGCAGGTTATCCTTTCTATCCGGCTGTGTCTCTTGCCTTGATGGTCCTTCCACTAAAACCGCATCGTCCCAGTATACGTTGATCTTTAGTTTCTTTATATCTGGTCTGGATAGCAGAAAGTCATACGTCACCCCCTCAATCACCAGTACTTCACTCGCTATTTCATGACCTTGGAACTCGATGTTTACTGAGGCCCACTGATTATGCATTGTCACTTTTCCATCGTAGCCTTGCACCCGTAGTACTCTTCCACTATGCAGGTGACTTGCATCTACCAGCTTGGCATTTATTATAGACACAGAAGCACCGCTGTCAACCAAAGCCATCATGTGTCTGTTTCCCACTTTCACAGGGATGTGAAGTAGGCTAGAGCAAGTTAAATAAACAGTCTCAGTTGTGGTCATCGGGTCGGACTGATCACCCTTGTTTATCAGTTTTTTTGTCGTCGGAGCCTCTTCAGCGTCCGAAAGTAGGGGAACAGGGTCGCTGTCGATGTTATGCACCCGACCTCTGGGAGCGCGCCAACCCAAGCTCTCTGTGCCGCCTGCAAGGCGGCGCGGTTCTCGCTGATTACGGCTTGACCAATCCGTGCCGGACCGTGTGAAGTGACCGCTTGAGCTAGCGTTTATATTTTCTTCTGAAGTAAATGATAAGTCGTGAAGGCACTCCAGGAGCCCGTCCATAGTTTTAGGTGACCGTAGTTGCACTTGCTTCAGGACTTGCGCGTGCAGTCCGTGCATTATTAGGGCTACTACGGCAGACGGAGGAAGCATAGGCTCGGCCAGCTTTAAAAGGCGGCATTTGTCAAAGAAATACTCTACGAGGGAGCCATGCTTGAATTTGAAATTAAGCGCGGCGTCCCACCTTTGCACTGGGTTGCTTCGGAATGTCGTCAAGAATTTTTCTTTCCACTGATTCCAAGAGTTGCCAGCCTCTTCAATAATGTGCAAATCATACCACTTCCGTGCAACACCGCTTAAGTAACTACGCATGTTAGTAATCTTGTCCTCATTAGAGTGCCAGTTGTTCTTTCCAGCGGCATATTCATAGAATTCAAGCCAACCTTCTGGACTTGATGACATGCCGTCGAATGCATCAGGTTCTACAAATTTAGTCACTGGCTTCTCAGCGTTTAAAGAGCTTATAAGCGATGTCACCAGCTGGTTTTGTTGCGAAATCTGTTCTTGTTGTAGCCGAAGTGCTTTCAAAACGAGGCTCACCTCTTCCGTCGACGACTGTGATCCAGAGTCCTTCCGACGCATCGGTTGAAGGACTAATTCGTCGAAGGTCACCAGAGGCAAGTTCACGTTCACAGCACCCTTCCGACGTAGTTCATCAGGGTCCATGGAAGCCTTCTCTAAAACCAGGTTCATGAGTTCTGCCGAGTTGAGTTCGCGAGGTAGTTCCACCGCTGGTTCATCTTCAGCTTGGTATCTCGAAAAGATGATCTTGTCTGCGGAGGTCTCCTCAAGGAAAAATCTCACCCACATGTTGGAGTTCGCTGTCGGCTGCGCCAAAATAATGTAGCGTTCCTACTTAAAGGACACAGTAAACGTAAAGCCTTGCTGTGGAACTGGCGTCCATCTTGTCTCCATTTTATTCTCACTTCCTTCTTCTCTTCTCCTGAACCCAGACTCCTGCGCTTCTTCATCTTCTACTCCAAGGCTCATACCGCTTCAAGTGAGTGAGAAATAAATAAATGTAAAAGACGTACAAAGGCCCAAGCATGAAAAAACACAACAGCGCTTCTTACCTTTTGCTGACTCTCGGTAGGCTGGTACTAACATTTATACGTCCCGCACCCGAAATGTACGAAAAGCCAGTTCGTATTGTCGAAGTGTTGGCGCTATCTTATGGCACGAGTTTCACTGAATATGTCATCTGGACAAATTATGAGGACCGCTAATTCAAAAGTGTCTAGGTTAAGGATGCACCAGGTGGCATCAGCGATCCCTGTTTGCCATCCAATTTTCAGGAGCAGCCGCACATCTCAGACAAAGATTATTTATGGCTGTCCAGTGACTCCTTATCCGAATGCGGAAGTCGTAATGGTAGGAATAACGCGAATCAACAGAGCTCACAGAAGACAATTCCGCAGGGTTTGATCGGCAAGCCTATGTTACCCCCTCAGTGAAAAAAGTATAAGCGCCATCATGTGCACTAACTTATATAGCCCGGCATTTCTGAAAGAATTTAGTTGCTGTGATTGTATCTACGTTCTACATTTTAAGACACTTAATGAAGACGTAAAACTTGTAAGCATAATGTCGGTTCGTAGAGATATTTAAAACACACAGGCTTATTGATGGTATAGCGCTTCACTTTGAACGGCGTAATTTATTTTGTTATCATTATTATATTTGGCCAACGCATACCTACACCAATGGGCATGTTTCACTGTGACAGAAGCGGTATATAAGCTGTAGGCTTATTTACTTATGAGTGAAAGTTTTCCCTCGATTAAGGCTTCCTCCACCATGCGGGCTTCCACACAACAGATCTGCCATTTACATGTGTGTCACGCTTCTCTCAGCATACACGTTTCCTCACAATTCCCCGACGAATATCGATATAGGGACCAAAGTTGCTGTCCTAACCGATAGGGTACGCATATGCCCAGCCTACGACACTGCACATCGAATTGACCGCTTATAAAGACGAGCACAGGGGAAGAGAACACAAGACGACGTGAGCGGTAACTTTACACTGATTTATTCGCGGCAACACGTGGCAATATATAAATAAATATAACATTCGCAGAACGCAGCAACAAACACACTCATCAGCGTAGTGGGGCGAACCCCTATCAAAAAAATCTATCTACGACTGACACAGCCTAATGGAAGTATAACTAACCCAGCCTTGGCCTTTGTTTTCTATATGTTATGTTATATGTTATGTTTTATATGTGCATGTTATATTTGTCTGTATATTACCACGTATTGCCCTGAATAAATCAGATGAAAGTTAGTGCCCGTATCGTCGTCTTGTGTTCTCTTCCACTGTCCGTGTCTTTATTAGTGGTCAATGTGATATGCACTAAACACCAACTAGGCCAAACTGAAGTTCTCCTGAAGCCTACGAAACATCCTTCGACTATAGGACTTCATTACGGCAATAAAATATCTCTAGGGTTGAGGATAGGGCGAGTTGGTATTGCATTCTAGAACTGGTATAGCGCAACATACAAAGGAAGAAACAAGCCGAGCCGGCCAGATAAAGGAACAGAGCGCTGTTCCTTTATCTGGCCGGCTCGGCTTGTCTCTTCTTTTGTATGTTGAGCTGTAACAGTTCTAGAATAAGATATCGCCTTCGTTCTGGCGACATTGATGCGTTCACGTTTAACACTGCGCGTTTTTGGCATGGATTCTGAACGGCGTAGTGCGTAAAAACGATTATTCCGCGACATTGAGGCGGGGAAGTGTACGATGCACGAACATTACACGAGAACACACGTTTCATTTGATTAGGACGAATACAACTGTACGCATCAAATTGAGCTCTATAACATTTTATTAGGCGCCTCAGAAACGGTTCCCTTCCCCGCAATTACAAAATGTGTGTTGGATCTGCGATCTCTTTTCTTCGCAAGTGAGAACATTTATTAGAGCTGATTTTGGCCAACGAAAGCACGAGTTTCATTCCGGTAATACTTCTATTCTAAAGCTATGAGCATCTGAAGGGCCATCTTGAACCACCTTAAACATCTGAAGGGCCAGAGACAGCTGAGAAGGTTCAACGACCCTATCGTCTGTCAAATCGCTTAAATCATACTTCATGTTACATACCTTTGACACCTGCGGTAAGGCGTATTTTGTGCAGCAGTGCCCTTGAACTCAGGCTGGACGCGAAAATAACAAGATATCTACATTGTACGTTGTATTGATATCTACACTGTATTGGCGCTTTACGAGTAACTTCTAGATTATGGCCGAGTCTTAAACGAAGAATATTCATTCCTGGTAATTTGGGCGCCGACTACGATCGGGATGTGTTGCCCTTTCTTGTCTTTTTTCTCTATGAGACCGTGTTTGCACGGCTGCCTTTTTGTATTATAATTTTCTACCAACTTGCTCCACTTTCACTTGTTCAGTGAATAATAAGCGATTCTCCGTTCGCAGTGTGGTAGAAAGAAGCAAAAATATGTGCACATCCAACGCCGAAAAGCTAAGGAAGAAGGCGAATTGGAGTGTTACAAGTCTACGCACCTACTGCAGAAAATAGATTTTAAGTTTGCGAGCTTGTGCTGACACAGGGATTTCCGAGACCACTTTAATGCACGATAACACAAGAGAGCCCGGATTACCTTCCAGGTCGTACGTGAACAAGCTTTCCTCGCTCGCAGAAATTATAAATTTTTCTGAGCCAAACTAAACAACCTCGAGACAAGTCTCCGAGGGCCGATGTGCAGAAGATCGGCTTCAACGTTGAAACCTTATTTCGTCTGCGCTCACAGTGCGAAAATTAGATACTACACTATTGTGCGATGAGCCCGTGAGTCGAGCCTGCAGCGATAACGCATTAGTAGCGTGTCATAGCATTACTGATCACGTGATCTTGCATGGGCAACCGAGGATTTACGCAACTATTGGGCGTCCTTGTTTCCGTCAATTTCGTTGGCCAAGTTCACCAGAAATGCTTTTGCGGCCAAGCTATTCGTAAGATCATTTTGCATCCAATCCTGATTCTTAACATATAATTAGCGAAGACGGCCAACAAATGGCCATTGACACTTACCTACGAAAAGCTCTCTAAATTTGGCCTCTCACTCTTCATCCGCTGGTTTCATGCCTAATAGATTAACGCTATTGTCTTGCACTTCGCACAACTGTCTCCTATTTTTCCTATTTACAAATGCTCGCACCATAAGAAAGCCATTTGAATCGCTTTCACCCGAGTGTTAAATTTACTCCTCACCACTTTTCCAGTCAAGTCAACTTCATCGACATGGCGGTTTACATAGAAAACGGAAAACTGAGAACGACACTTTGTCGGAAGCCTACGGATAGCCAGTAATGCTTAGACTGTAACAGTCATCTCCCGCAACACTGCAAGCAAGGGATTTTTGTCGGACAAGCGAAACGAATAAGAAGAATCTGCAGCGAAGACAACGATTATGTCCACCACCTAACTGACCTTAACCTTAAAACAACGCTAGCAGAAAGAAACTACCCACAAGTTGCTCTCGACAGAGCTTACAACGTCGCGTCAAGACGGGAGAGAGAGTCGGAATTAGCTAAGAAACAGCATAGACTAGAATCTGACCGACTGCCAGTCTTTATAACAAAGTATTCGAATGATCCCCCAAACATAAACAACATTATGCGGAAATATTACCCAATATTATCAAGTAACGAGCATCTGAGAAAAGCGTTTCCTGATGTAGGAAGAGTTATCTATCACCGCAACAGAAACCTTAAAGACATGTAAGTGCACGCAAAAGTCAGTCAACATCATTCCCCTGTAATAAAAGCATCTTGTCGCCCAAGATGCAAAACCTGCGGGCACCTTCAAACTGACGTTAAAATTAAAAGCATTGCAAACAGTTATACGCACAAAGTGAAAACTAGCTATACTTGTACAATCATAGATGTGATTTATGTGCTTGAATGTTCCTTCAGCAAGAAACAATATATCGGTGAAACAGGACAATCAATGAACGTCAGATTCAACGGACATCGCGCAGACACAGCAAAAAAGCTTCCCAAATCCGTCACCAAGGATTTCAACCAACCCGGTTATATTTTTGATGAAGTTAAACTCTACATCTTACAGTCAAATTTTCGTTCTGAACGAGAAAGAAAATACAGAGAATCATACGGTATCCATAAGTTCAAGACATTGCAACCAATAGGCATGAACATTTCAAAGGGAGCTTTAGAATCTATTCGCTATGCTAAATTTCAAGCTATAGGCAACAACGCTTAGTTCGGTTGCTGAGAGATTTTTCCCCTCCCTTTGTTTCGTGCTATTTCTTTTATTCATATATTTATTCAATTTCAGTACCTTAAATTTTTTTTTCACGAGCACCGTATTCTGCCGCTCCTTTTATTATCTCTTTCAGAGACCCGATAGCCCCCGACTTCCAGCGAAGCAGGTAAAAATGGGGTGCTGTGCGCTGTGCACACGGCTGCATCACCGGCCTTGTGCACAGCACTCCTTTACTCTCAATTCTACATCCTAGCTGCTAACGCACCGTCGCTGTTGCCGTACCCACCCGTCTTACCCCCTCTCCGCTTTAGAAGAACCCTACCTATATATACTGTGGTGAGAAAAGCCTAAGTCGCCTCGAAAAAGACAAGTCCACTTGTCGAAACTTTGGTTCCCGCTTTTACCTTGTTCTCGCTTTGCTCACCAATACCACCTGTGTCTCGCAAAACTACACCAACTACTTCGGAGGATATAATCCGGGAATCGCTACTAGACGTACTCTCACAAAGGGAAACGGTGTCTGGCTGGAGCACCGTTCCATCGACCGCCAGTGCAGACATGGCATGGCAGCGTATCCGAGGATATCAACAGGCTCCTCGGGGAGCATCCCATAGGAATAGAGGAAGCGCCGGTTCCGCCGTAATAGCTTTCGTTCGGGGATCATAAGTCGCGGGCCGCTTCCTTGACTCCGCGGATTTAAAGGAAGAGGTTTCACGTTAAGCGCAAGATACTGACTATATTGCACTGCTCACGGTTCAACGTAAACTTAACGCTCTTCTGGGACATTTTCCTCAAGGAGGAAACTCGCCCACGGAGTTGAGAGCTAACTTGAGTTTCCGCCTTATTCTGTTGCAAATAGAGATAGTAATTTTCTTCACAACTTTTTGTTTTCATACTTGAACATACGATATACTGTAGTAAGCGACATAAAAAAATAAAACGGTTAATAAAAGTTCGAGATTACTGCGATTAGGAACTGAAAAAGACCAAATGTCGGAACCCCACCTTTAAGTTTATTGACGCGTCCAATGTATTCACTAGGACCATATAGTCGAAGCAAAGGGGCTGTGCCCGTTAGCCCTCCGTTACGATGCAAGCAGAGGAAATTGGCGAGAAATTCGAAGCTATCTTCGGGAAAGGAAGGCATTTCAATGCCGCCTATGTAGGAAGGAACAGCCTAGGTCCTGTAACCAGCGCTTTATCATCGTCAAGTGCCAATCATGGCCCCGAGTCACTTGTACTTGCCGTCAGATGATAGCAATCTCCCCTTAACATCGTTAGGCGAGCGCCCTGGGATTGGTCACGAGAGACCCCGCGATAGGTAGCCTAAGCATAATCGTAAATATAACCGTAGTTTGCTGGTTCACTTCGAAAGATAAAAAAAAAGGAATCTGGCTGCAGATATTCTGCTCTGATGGGATCGCACACATCCACAAGAGTTTCCGGAAGCTCGACCCATTTGACGAGCATGAATGCTAAAAAAAGACGAAAAAAGAGAAAAACCACCCATCCACGGGTATGAAAAAATGAAGGGAGAAGGGAGATATTTGTTAAGGTCGCATCTGCGCATCTCGACGATCTCGTGCTGCCTAACCACTATCATAACTTTTATTAGGGCTGCTTTCAGTTGTGGTCACATCTTTACTGTGCATTGTAAGATGTAATTACAATGCTGTACTGTGGTGATCCTTCGAGAGGACTTGCTAAAGGCCCGATAAAAGCCAAGTCAATGCTTCATAAACGCGCACTCTTTTTCTCTACATGGCGAATCATTAATTCAGCACATGGAGCTACAAAGCGTCCGGAAGCTTGCAAGCTGATTGAAAGAAATAATTCAATAGTTTTTTTACGTATTATTGCTGCACCATGCCATTATCGCAGCCATACTACAATACCCGCTTGGTTACTGTATTTGTTTCGCGGAGGGCGCGGTGGGAGCTTCTCGGTGTTGCGCTATAACTGGAACGGTGATGTGCGTTTAGCAAAATTTTTGAAACAGGTAGCACCAGACTTGACTGGGCTAAAGTAAATAGCAGTTCTGAAATAATTCCTGCTAAAATAAGTTATACTGCACGCCATACTTTATTTTCCACTCGTGTCACCTACCAATGAGCAAGCAAATAAAGCAGTCACTGAGCACGTGCTGGTAGGCGAGTTGTTTATGCATGATTACAACGAAGGCTCCAAATAAAACAACGGACGAAGGAACGAGACACGAGGAGACACGAGACAACCAGCGCCTACGTGGTTGCCTCGTGTCTCCTTCCTTCGTCCGTTGTTTTATTTGGAGCCTTCGTTGTAATCAGAAATAAAGCAGGGAATGAGTTCAACTTCCCCGTGAGCCACGCGAACGGCGATATCCAAAACTGCTTTTTCCAGGTCACGTGCGAGAGCAGAGTGGTCTGTTCGGCATTATCCCTAAACTTGATACCTGCCCCGACGCTTTGGTTGTCTACCTCTCTATTCATGTATTTGCAGCAAGCGCGCAAGGCAGAGAATCGCTTAACACACGGGTGGCACGTGCAAATCACAGATTGCGGAGATAATCCCCATGCACAGTTATAAAGAGTGCCGAATTCCTGCACAAATCTAGCAGCACATGCCCAGTTGCACGTACCTGATAGCCCGAGGTATGTATTTGCAAATCATCTAATCAGAACGCACACGCATTTACAAATGCTGAGTGGCGCGTTCCCAGTGCCCCAAATAGGGGCAAAAAAGATTAGAGACGAACCTGGCGAAAACTGCGTGAAGTTGCGAAAGGGTGGTAATCGCTTTAGAACAATACAGAGTCATGTAAACAACACAGAGGCTCATTGAAAGGAGAGAAGTTGAAATGATCAACAGTTATCGAACGAAGGATGCCTATGGAACCACTGTTTGGCTTGTCTTGCGTCTTGTCGTTCTTACAAATGTAAGTCTCCCTCTTGAAACGTTGGCTCCGAAGAGAACTCTTCTTGTCCTGCTGTTAATCAATACGGTGTCAACGTGGACGACAGCACCAGTGCTTATTTTGTTAAATGTGGTTTTCGCTATGCTGACTCGCACACATCGCGACCAGTGGACGAACAAACAAACAAATGCACACACGCCCACAAAGCGAACAAGGGAATGACGAGAAACATCCACCTAAGCAAGTTCGTGGAGCGAAGGTTGACTTAGAGTTATCAAGAGAGTACAATGGGGAGCTGGTTTATGTACTACTTTCTCCTGTCAATAATTTCTGACGCAATCCTCGCGGTATTTAAGTTTAATTTGTCGAGGGGACTTCGGCCCCGTCGAAACGACCTTACGAGGAAGTTTGGGGGCTCCTATCTGAACCCATGGCAGAGAAGAATTTGTTTTTCTCACCAACCACTGGACGAAATTTGATTACGTTTTCTGCTCTTAAAAGAAAAGTTAAAATCTATCGAGTGTAGCAAGCCAATTTTTGATCTAAGTCGTTAATCTTTTTCTGAAAATTGTTGCAAATAAATAAAAGAACTTTCCAAAAACGAGACTACCAGGTTAAGAACTCTGTGTAACTGAGCAATGAAAGATAGTATCACAATTCTGTCAACTGCATCTAACAGTACATATCTAGCGGAAAAAAATTATATATTCTACATTGCTCTTAGATAGACCAATAATATGTCAATTAAACTTCTGCAATACTATCCTAAACAATGTAACAAATTTGCCTAAGATATGTATGTATCAAATTTGTCCGCTTTGAATGTTCTAACGAATCTCGTTTACAGAACTGCAATATATTTTCTTGGTGCAGAATTAGGGATTTGTAATCTTCATGCTTATAATTGTTTAAAGCTTGCCGATTTTCGGCAATATTTGCGAGAACACCAGGCCCTAAATCGAAATTCCGTTAACAACAGTCAATAGAATTTAACTTTCTCTCTCAAATGTGAGAAAGTTCATTAAAATAGGCCGTTAGTGGTCTCAGAAAAGTATTTATGATTTTTAGCTAAACCTTCGTCTTAAATCCATCCACATTAGAGGGCGAGTTACGAGGAATGTCGAGAGAAATGAGCCATCAATACTCCTCCTGTGCATAGTGTTAGACCAGCGTGCGAGCTCTCTAATTTGCCTTAACCATAGCGCTAGGTATCACTACATGAAAGAGAAGAAACGTGGAGGACGTGTTCTTCGCCTGGATAGGAGCGGGCGGGTTACATTTATTGCCATAATTTTTGGCTAAGCATGCGGCCGTATCTCAGGCCATTCCGCGTTCTTGCGCAGAAAACGAATGGCGAATTCGGCAAATCGCACCGGTGCGCCCCAATACGCCGTTTCACCCAGTCATCGTCGCACGAGCGCGCCCCAGCGCGAGCGGGTGCGATTGGCCGAATTCGCCATAAGTCGCGGGTTCGCTTTAAGTTTTGGCCATGGCGCCGGCACGCCGTCTGCACGAGGAGAATAATATTAAAAAAAAACGTACGTGTATATTGCTTTGGCCGAGATTTAAAGAAGAGGTGTTTTAAATTAACCATAGCCCTTCACTACGACGTCACCTAGGGCCCTTTGAGACGCTCATTGGGCGGTGAAACGCCTTCAGTTCATTATTCATCCATTAAAACAATCAGGTATTTACTCAGGTAACTTTTCACCTAATTGCAAGGCCGAGCTAAAAGGAAAAGGAAAGAGAGGGAGGGTGACCAAAGCATGCCTCTAGTTACCTTACCTTGTATCGGAGAAGGGGGAAAATGGTGTGAAAGATGCGAGAAAGAAAGAAGAAAAGGAAATAAAAACTGCTGGACAGCAAGAAGTATTGATAGCACGAAATAACCGAACTGGCGATCACGCCAAATTTATGTTAACGATTTCTACAACGTGCATAAAACGTAATGTGTGCAATAGATAAATCGTACTTGAAATTACGCTGCCCCAGTGATACAAACAAGCATTGTTCATCGCAATTTTTTTCTTTCTGAAGAACGCTGCTTCTCCCATTTGTTCAAGCTGCCCACTGCAAGTTTTCTCTAAGTAACGGTCGAGCTGAAGGCTCTGTTTGGAGCTGTGAGGCGCGCACCATCGATAGACGGGCAAGGCTCGTCTGGTCTGACACCATGCCACACTTCTCGTGAGCAGGAAGTACCTCAAAAAATAGAATAATTGTCACGCTCAAAACTCAATTGCCAATGACTGAAAGAAGCTTTTTGTCTTAGAGCTTCACCCTCGAATGTACGATGCTTGACGTGACTAAAATAAGGGATGCCTTACTTTTACGATGCCCAATAAATAGATCTGCAAGAATGGTCCGAAAACAAGCGTTTAATCAAATCCAGAAGTCAACTGCCTCCTCTGTAGCTAGTGTGATTCCTGTGAAGTTCATCCTAGCAACGCATTATACAGTATATATATAGAAACGTGAAAAAAAAGGATATAGATTCTTCACCGAAGTTATCCGCTTACAAAGGGAACATGTCTTCCTAATTGACACGTTGAGCTGCTGAAAGCGGCTTATAGAGAGCATTAGGGAAATCCGAATAAGCGATTAAAAACAGATGACAGTTTCTCTGCAAATTAAATGAAACTAGGTGCAGAGAGGCGAAACTGCCTGACTCGCAGCAATTAGTGCGTCATGGAACGTATCGGGAAGCTGTGTGATGGAGGTGGCTTTCTGGTTATCCTGTGGAACAACATCAGCTGGTGCTTGGGGATGTCTGTTTAGTAGCAAGGATTAGCACCACGCGATCGTGCTTAAGCTTTCTCTAGATATTTTAGTCAGGATTAGCGCTATATAACTAAGAGCACGACTATAATGTCTGCATTCTATTGTCTCTTAAAAACAGTTAATTACGATGTTTTGCCATTGAAATCTACGCGAAGAAAATGACTTAATTATCGCTGTTATCAAGTGATTGCTTACTTACTTCCGAAATAAAGTGATGCTAGATCTGTCGTGACACACGTAGTGAATTTGCGGTAAGCCAGTGAAGATAACCAGTTTTGTGGTTCTTAAAAGCCTTCATCGCGCTTTGCGAATGTGAAAGTTATGTCACCAGTCTTAGCATCCGCCCATATCACGTAAAGCAAAGTGCATGTGCATGTGAAGGAACATATATGTGCCTACAATATAGCCAGATTTCCTCGATACTTTGTAGCGGTAATGTTGCTTAATCGGCGAAACAGTTGCTCCTTGCACAAGCGAAAACTCGCATTTTCGGAAGTATGATGGACTACACTGAAACAACGGCGATCGCCTTTCTAATGTTACCGAATGAACAGACAATTTTAAGCGCACCCGCGTATAAGGTGCCACAGCAGAAGGATTTAAAAATGACGGTCTGTTCGGAACAACAAAGAATGTGCGTGTCGCGCTTCGCTGCCCGGACTGGAACTCGATTCGCGAATCAGCCTCACAACGTTCGCACTTAGTGACGTCGTATGATTCATGGTGCGATAGGGTGAATGTCGGGACGGCATGCCGCCGAGTTGGGCTAAAATGTAGGTCATATACTCAGCCTACCGCCGATGCTTAAACTACTAGAGGCGCCCGCTTATGTCGGCAGCTATTTTCCAGTCATGTTGTCCGTTCTCTGCAGCATCTCCGAATGCACCAGACATCCGGAATCTCGGGGGTATGCGTTCAGCCGTGTGCTTATATGCGTTACTAAGCCCCGCGCACGCTCCGGACACAGATTTGTATAGACCCTTTTCATTGGCTAGTTCGCTCTATACAAAGAGGTAGTGCTCGCACCGTGCCTATAGCCATTTCTTGCCTCAAGACCTACCGCGTCGCCTCCGCGGCCATTCGATTTCCAGATGCGGTGGGAATGGTCCTAAAAGGCTCCAATTACTTGGATTTAGGTGCACGTTAAAGAACACCTGATAGTCGAAATGAATCCAGAGCCCCAGCATTACTGCGTCACTCATAACCCACTGTGCCATTTCGTAATACTAAAACGCACATTTTAAAAGCGTTTATAAATAGGCGAACACATTTCACTAAGGCTGCTTGCTGCCTAGTGGATTCACAACTGTGGCATTCCCGCATGGATATTTGTAGCAAAAGCTAATCAGCTCGCAGTGTACAGTGTTCACAGCAGAGAAGAATCGAAAAAAACAAGAACGTGTATCGCTCCTTAATGGCATTTTGTTACCTGTGCTTTATTGTAGCTACTCTCTTTCTAGGTTTTATTCGTTCTCTTGTCATTGCGCCGCAAACCTGGAATAACATGTCGAACCGTCATCCAGCTCACAATAAAGTTTTGCTGGCGTAAAACAATTTTTCATGGAAGGGAAAGCTCTGGGAAAAATCTAATCACCAGAAAGTACCGAAAGCTTAGTATACACTCGCTCCCGCGAGTAATTTTTTCCGACCTCCACTAATGTCCATCCGGATTCCCTGGAACTCACTGAGACTCACAGTCACAGTCACTGAGACTCACAGTCATGTGTGCACTCGTTAGAGAGTATGCCGACCAATGAGGGGTCAACGCATATTACGTAAGAATGTCAGAGGTGTACGTTTTGTCAGGAGCCATAACGTAAACATTTGGCAGATAACATTACGCCATTTTTGTTCACTACCACAAAACTTCAAAACTCGGATGTTTTATGCTCGGAGCGTGGCATGAACACGCCGAGTGAAGATTACATGTTCACGAGTGCTTACGTAGACAATAAAGGTTGCAATGAATACGCACCGAATAATATTACTTAACCAAATACTTGACAAGTTTTGCCTTCTAAGTCATTGGCAATAAATAAAGAAAGTTATGAGCGATGTATAATATTACTAAGGTAATAGAGAGATGTATAGCGTTTCCTAAAGTGTCAGCCGTTTGCTGATAACCGGGTTACCAGAGACGTATGAATTAGCAGCCGGGTTTGTGGCACTACCAGCTGACGCAGATCTTGACTAGACAAACACAGAGTTATATTGCAGCAACCAAGTGTATTCCACTGTGCTGCTGGCGTATATTTTCGGCAGTGGCCTAATTGTAAACACCTTGCCTCTATAAATATTTTTTTTTCGATAAGAACTCTCATGTAACAAGATATCGTGTTTAGAGGTGGTTGTTAGATGAAGCGCCACAACACGTGGGTGCCAACCTTGTCTCTATTACAAAACTCTCGGTTAACCCGGTAAACCACAAACTGTAGGACGTTTACGCGCAAGCTAAAGCTCTCAAAAACAGCGGCTGCAAGAACGTACCACACTGTGAAAAAATGTACACGCTTAGAAGTGAACCAGGGTGTAAATCAATCTATAAGACACAACCTTACACCAAAAAAGGGTGTAATGATGAGAGTGATAGACCGGCTTATTCTCTTACTCGCTTTTAAGATTTTTTATGCGCAAACAAACAGGGACGAAGAATAGGAGCAACACAAGGACGAGCGCTTGTCCCTGTTTGTTTGCGCACAAAAAGTCTTAAGATGAATCTGTTCCAACTAGGCCGACTCGCAGTTATGTTTCGCTTTTCAGGATGTAATTTACAGCGCTCTGTGTGTTGGAAAACAACTTCTACCCCTGCCTTCTAGTACGCTCACAGCAATGCCCGCACTATTTCGACATGGCGTAAAGATAGCAAGGGTGGATATGCGATATTTGCGTGCCTTCCGTAACTTTCTACTAAAATTCCGTGCCGTTCGCGCATTCGTTGTCGCGGCAAGCGCGAAACAGCGGCTTGCACCACCGCACCAGTGTAGTCTGCCACCGTTGTAAACAGAGGAAGCGCAGGCCGGCTGAAGTAAGGAATGGGCGCGTCACCGTGTGATAAAACAAGTTCCTTCCAGGAGAGCCATGTTTCATCTATGTTCCAGGGCAACCGTATGTCCCAGTGGAGCCAGGGGAATGCATTTATCCAGTCTGGCCGTGCCTACATACGTATATACGAACACCCTGGGGTATTTCCTAGCTTCTTTCTTGTTTTACAGTGAGTTAGTTAGAGAGCTGCGCGTCGGCTTTACTGTAGCGGTGAGAACAGCTCAGGTCGGTAAAGACATCTTGATCAAAGGACTACCAGCAATGCAACCTGCTTAGGCGCTTCCAATTTGATTTGAAACGTAGTTATCAATGCTTATCGAACATAAGTGACCGGGAGTGCCCTCATTCGAAAGGGACAACTTCATTCCTTCCTTATACATATTTTTAAGGCGCCAAAAAAAAGAACACACACACACAGCACACATGAGAGGACAATGGGACAGAGCTCATGTGTGATGTATGTCGTTATTTTGACGACTTAATGGGAAGCTTTAGCTCAGGCGCTTCTGTCTAAATAGATGTACAAGGAGAATTCGTTTTTCTCGGCAACCACTGCACCAAATCTGACGGGGTTTGTGGCATTTCAAAGAGAAACTAAAAATCAAGTTACCTAGTTCGTTTCTAGTTCGTTTCAAATTTTAGATTTAGGTCATCGATTTTTATTAAGAATTGGCAGAAATTGAAAATTTTCAGGAAATGAAATTTAAGTTTGCAACTCTGTAACTCAGCAAAGAAAAATGATATCACAATTCTGTGATTTCCAACTAATGGTAAATTTAAAGTGGACAAAATTGATATGTTACACGTGAATCTAAAAAAATTCAGTAATATGGAAGTACAGCTTTTGCAGAACCCTTCTACACAACGTAGCAAATTCGCCTAAGATATAGACTGACATAGAATTTGTCCGTTTGAATGATCTAATGGATGCAGTTTAGAGAACCGCGATATCTGTTCTTGATGCAGAGTTATTAACTTATATACTTCGCGCGTCTATTTTTCTCGCACTTGCGAACTGTGTAGAACTTTTAAACAAAATTCAGGCCCGTAATCAACATTTCGCTTTCAACAGTCACTAGAATTTAACTTTCTCTCTCAAATTCTACAAATTTCATTAAAATTGGTCCAGGGGTTATCTCGGAAAAGCGCTTTTGCGTTTTACATGTATTTGAATCGGACACATCAGAGTTGGGTCCGAGCTAAAGCTTCCTCTTAAGAATAGGCATAATTAATCAATACCAAATTGCCCAGCAAGCAGTTCTCTTAAACTTCATTGCGTGGCTGATTTTAATCAGTAATCGGGAACTTTTGTTTCCGACGTCACCTTTTACCTGTGGTGGTTGTCGGCTTGGAGTTTGTACAACTGCGGCGGCGAAAGCTGATGGCGTGATAGGCAAGGAGATTCTAAATCTTGATGGCTGGTATCAAATGACAAAGTCAAACACTAGCCAGAAACGCAGGCCACGCAAGAGCCCCGGTGTGGCCGGAGAAAAAGCTGTGTCGGTGAGAATACGCAGCCGGTGTCATTGATGAATTAGCACTAAGAACAGCCAGCAACGAAGCCATAGAGTGCCGTTAGAACGCGAAGCCAGGCGCCTGCGTTGGTGCAGACTTGGCACCGAATACAGAAGCATGCGTCAGGTATCTAGCATAGTGTCTCATATATTTGATCACTTGTGTTAACCACTTGAAAGTTAACCGCTTGAAAAGGCTCGGGTACACTGGCTGAACTGCACCGGATACGGTGATTCGTTTCTGAGGTCTATGGTAGAGCCCGAGTACTCGCGAAATGATTTGAGAACTCACTTCGTTATCTTTGATTTAGACAGGCCGCTCAAATCGGCGCACACCCGCGAAGCCTATCTTTTTTTTCTGTCCTCTTCCTCGGGCAGATTAGGAGGCTAGGTGATTTCTACCTCAGGCCTTCCTCTCTTCCTTTGCTCGACTGAATTCGTCCATCTACGCCTATCTCGCGACGCTGCGACGATCTGGGGATGAGAAGAACGACGCCACAGGTGCTTTGGTCACGAATGTATAACCTGCCTGGCTAATTTAAAATTGTCGATCTAAACCGAAGGAGAAAAGACAGCCATACCGGAAGTGGAGACCCTCTGGCAGGTACACGTGTTCGATCAAGCAAAATGTTGGAATGATGTCACCGAAATACACGCAGGCACTGCACTTATAAACAAGACATGGCTTCACAGCGTGCCTATCCGCCTTCCAGCCATGAGCGGAAAGAATAACAAACTGAAACTGAGTATATCGATGCTTGCAACCATACCAATATTTGAAGCTTCTACCGTAAAATGATGACATTTCTTAATTTTTTCTTGCCCATCGGCAAGGGAACAAACATGGTTCTGTTTTCCTGTAAAGGTCAGCTTTCATTTACGCGTGTTATATGTTATGTTTTCATTAAGCTGTAGAAGCTTTGATGACGACGAAAGGAAAAAAAAAGAAAAGATGAAGTAATGGCTTTTTCGGCTAGTGAAAAACGTAGCGACAGCATGATATTGATTATACTAAATATTTGTAACGGCTTTCTGCGTTTCGTGATTTGTAATAGGGGACGAAGAAGCTCGCCGCGCACAGGCTTTTTCTTGTGTATGTGGTTTCTGTTCCAAACTGTGAATATCAGTGCCAGAATACCTGATGGTGTGCACTGCGATACCATGTCTCCCAATACTGGCGTGTTCGCAGAATTCAAAGAGGAATACTAGCCACAAAAAATTAACTCTAGGTCGCGCTACGCTCTTTGTCTTTGTGCGTTGATGCTGGTGCAACCTTTCATTTATGCGGCGTCAGTGTTGCACGCAAGATAAATATTTACTGTCATGCGCTTCCACGGCAGTGGACTTCAATTTAGTTTAATGCGGCACCGTACATTAATTAGGGCATGTTTACTCTGCTTCCGGCATCCGCATGGTACAAAACCACAATCCGTGCAAGCAACCAGCAGTTCAGTTTATGTGCGGTAGTCACAAGAAGTTTCACCGGTTAGCAAATATAAAGGAAGAAATGTTCTCATGCATGACCCATGATTTCGAAGCGTTTGTAATTTTCTTTGAAAGCATTATAATGCGTCACAAAGAAAAACACGCACGCCGTTCGTTTTGGAAGTCACACTGCTAGCACCAAAAAAAGAGAGAGTATTTCACCGACCAATACGATACCCCCAATGCGAAGTCTGAGCGCAGCTCCATTCGTGTTTTCATTTCACTATATATTTGCTAGTGTGGACAGTCTCTCTCGTGCGGCACATCGCAAACGGAGCGAAGTGTGGCGCGACGGCCTCGCTATTTGGGAGACCGCTACAGGCAGAGCGTGGGTGACACGTGGGAGCGATTCGCAGCCGCCGCCGCACAGAGACCTCCACTCATGCAGCGCTTTGTTTCCATATGTCTGAGTCGCGCTACTCTGGCGCCATCTCGTAGCCATCGTCGCCGCAGAGCCGGTCTTGCTGCGCCACTGCGCTTTCATTCTCATGTTTTCGCCATACCCTCCTCCAACGCTTTCCTCGGAGAGGAAAACACAAATAGCGCACGTTCCGCTCCTCGAAATGCAGCCGTGGCGGTGCGCTTCTCCGTCAGTACAACATTTTATTTCTTTATTTTTTCACTGCGCCGAGTAGTCACGGACTCAGATCGGGCAGTTTCTGTAACACCGCGCTGGTAGACATCGGCAAGCTAAGCAAAGACAAATTTTGTGAATGCTTGAGTTCAAACTATGTTTGGTTTTAACCTTGCTCTCCTAGTTTAACGAATGGCTAAGTTGTTTACTTTAAAGGTAGCATAAAAAATTTGAGCATTGCTTTTTCGTGATTGAAATAAAACGTCCTAAGTATCCAATAAGGCTAAACAGCAAGGAACACTGCGCCTTGTTATGTACTCTTACCGTTCTTGGGAGCCCTGTTTTCATGAATGCTCCTCAGTAAGATTTGGTTCGTTCACATATTAACCAGTATTCGCAAATGCAAATATTTTTCTGGCCAACGTATAAAGCTACCTGCAGTCGGACTGCTCGCTTATGTGTACTTGTGTTATTGATTACGGGCTTTCTCATTCAGACATTCTTTTTTATGCTTAGGGTTAAGGGCATTCACTTTGAATAAATTATCATATTTAGTGACTCATGTGCAATCGGTTTATTTCGGAATGCGGATCCTCAGGAAAAGAGCTTCCATCATTTTTATATTACATTGTATTTATGAGATGTTGTCGCCTTTAATTGGCACCGGCTACTCCTTTTCACATAGAGCCCGCATATACACGTAAAATTACACTTTGCGTGTATTCGCGGGTTTCTTTCTCGCTCGTAAAAAACACTTTTATGCAGCACGTATTGAAGAACAGAAAGCGGCATCGGAAGTTTTTCATGTCGCTCTACATTTGTCATTGACGCTTGTCATTTAATTTAAATATCCCAGAAGTTGATTAATTAATTAGACTAATTATTACGGCAGTCGCGATGAAAGAAATAATCTGAGGATCTCCAAGCGACGGCTAACATTATAACCTTGGTTTTGTGCACCTGCGTGCCATTTGTATATATCTTTAATGTTTGGCTGAAGTTACGCGGGACACCCTGTATAATGATGACCTCCCTGTCAGTCGCGTAGCCAGAAATTTCGTTCGTGGGAGGCTCACTTTGCAGCTCGGCCTCCTCGTTATAGAATTAGTCTACATATATATATATACATATATATATATATATATATATATATATATATATATATATATATATATATATATATATATATATATATATATATATATATATATATATATATATATATATATATATATATATATATATAATATCTGTCATTCAACAACCTTGTTTACATTTTCGTACATCTGCCACGACCAGGGGAAAATCTCAATGACGCTGTCCTTTGTTCGAATGTATTGCGCAGGAGCAGCTGTCACCGCTCGTGTATTGCGAGCAATTGCTCCGAAATTGTAGTCGCAACAGTGAGCACATGTAAAAAAGCAGGAGTTCTGCAAAATATACGAGGGCGAGTCAAATGAAAGTGAGCCAATGCGAATATATGATAAACGGGGTACTTTATTTAAAAGTAGTCGCCATGAGTATTTAGACACTTGTCCTACTAACGAGTCGCGTAATTCCCGTCTCATAAAACTCCTTGGGTTGCTGCCTCAAAAATCTGTAAATGACTACACGTCATCTTCCGACACGAATCTGGTTCCCTTGAGCAGTTTTTTCAAATTTTACGAAATGTGGAATATGCAAGGCAACAGGTCTGAACTGCATGAGGAATGTTGCAACGTTTCCCACTTGAACTTCGCCAGTTTCGTATTAACCACATCAGCGACGTAGGAACGGGCAATGTTGTGAAGCAAGATGTTTCCGATGCTCAATTTTCCACGTCATTTGTTCTTGATTGCGAAACGCAGCCGATCCGACCTTTCACAATATCTGAAACGATTTAGAGTCTCTCCAGGTTTAGGAAATTCGATCAGTAATGGCTCCTAACGATCTAAAAAGAAGTCAGCACTTTTCCGGCAGTAATGACGGCCTTTGTTTTCCTTGGGAGTGGTGAATTCAAATGCTTCCACTGTAAGCTTTGCCGTAGTGTTTCAGGCTAGTAGTAGCGGCACCATGAGTCATCCCCGGTCACATTTGCAGACAAAATGTCAGCCTCATCTGGGGTTCTTTGACGTGCACTTAAATCTAGGTACACGGGTGTTTTCGCATCTCGCCTCCATCAAAATGCAGCCGCCGTGACCGAGATACGATCCCGCGACCTCGTGCTCAGCAGCCCAACACCATAGCCACTGAGCAACCACGGCCTTTTCAATTCTGTTGGGGATGATTGCACGGTGGCTTTGGCCCGGCCAAGGATCGTCTTTGTAACTTGCATGTCCCTCTTTGAACAGTTTGCTACAATGCTTCACAGTGGCCAATGAAACGCAATGTTCAACGCATACGGCAGCCATGTGGCGAAAAATTTCTTTTTGGGAAACATCTTCATTTGTCAAAAACCTCACGACACCAAGCTGTTCAACTTTTGGAGTGTCCATTATGTCACGTAACCCTGTTCAACCCCGTGTATGAGCGCATTAAAGAACATTTAACCTCACCTCTGCATGTCACTTGTAAATGAGATGCGTATGTGCTACGCGTATGCCTCGAAAATTATGAACCGAACCATTATTGCGCGGGGCGGCTTGTCTCACTTTCATTTGACTCGCCTTCGTACATTAGAAATGCGAAGATCCAATGGAGTATACCCATGTGAAGATAAAGCGTGATACAGGGCAAAAATTGGCAATGGAAACAAAGTTCACTGCGCATATACAGAAAACCTCGCAACAATATGTTTAAATATACGTATAAGTCTCCAATAAATATACATACCTAAGAAAAAGTCACTAAATATAATGCGTCAAACAAGGCAAATAAACAGGTTGCGCAACCACAGATTCACAGATCACAGCACCCCCCCCCCCCCCTCCCTCCACTCCCAATATGTATCGCGTGCGGCAAAAGGCGGCGCGCTTCCTCCCCGCTTTTCTCCCTTGCGCACACAAGTGAACGCGTTGCAATCCGTCGAGATCCCGCAGTGCTGGCGGCGAGCGACTATGCATTGTTTCTTTTTCTCGTCTGCTAGCCAGAAAGCGTCCAGAACTCTGCCAGGCGAAAATGCAGTCGGCCAGAGAAAAACGAACGCGCATCCAAGTGCGCCGCGCGGTTGTCGATGCAGCACGAGAAAAACGCATGCGCTCTGGCTGCATCGGCAACCCGCCGGTTGCGAGAACAAAAACAAAAAGATGAGAAAGACGCCTCATGTATCGTCGCGAATAAAAGTCTAGGTAGAAAAATAAATAACTTAGTTACAATTGTGGCTCTAGTGTCTTGACATGGATGCTTTGGCGCAGGTGAAAAAAATTCATATTCTTTTCTGTGACCTGATGGCACAAATAAACCACCACAACGCTTTGTCTCATCGGACCTCGCTGTGTGCTTTGTCAACTTGTATCCCGATGTACGACTTTAGAAAGGTCGATGCACCTTTGGCGTCAAATGTTTACAACAGCATTAAACCCCCAAAGTTCCGGAATCGAACATCTAAAGCACTACTTTGGAAATGTCAATGCACCTTTCATATCAAAATGTTATGAGAACTTTATACCCACAAAGTTTCAGAACTGAAATCCAAGCGCTCCGTAGATTCCGCGGCCTCCACGAGATGCCGAGACGAGCCCGATCGCCATCAAAACGCCCTTGAAATTTTGTGCTCGGTGGGTCTCCTTGCGTTACGATATGCGACTCCCGATGCATGGGCGTTTCCGCGAAATCCAGCCCGATTTCGCAATGTTCGCGCTAAAATGTCGTTTCGAGCGTGAATTTAGGACATTCTATAGACAAAATCGAGCATGATTTCCGGCGCCGAGAGTTGTTTTTGTTGGTGGCGCATGACAGCACGAAAAAATTTCGGGGGGGGGGGGGGCTCAAGCCCCATAAGACCCCCCCCCCCTGGCTACGCCCCTGCTCCCTGTCAACATAACGTCGTTTATCAAACTATTCGTTAATGACTGGGTCGTATATTTCGTAGTCCTTAGCCATTCTGAATATGTTTTTTTTATAGTCTGACATTATTGCTATTTCATCACAGTGCTCTCACTGGTTAATGAGGTTTAACGTTTACAAATGTAAATGCATGATAGTTACTCGATGTTTAGTCGCACTGTTTCTTTCACATATAATGTTAGCAATTATCTTCTTTCGCTCGCAACCAATTACATATACCTTGACGTTCATTTTACTCACAATGTCTCCTTGAATACGCATGTAAACTACATTACTATTACTGATAATCATCTGCTTGGTTTTTCGTGCCGCAGTTTCTATTGTGCCACCGCTATTGTCATGCTTCCACTTTGTAAAACATTAGTCAGGTCGAAGTCGAGTACGCATGCTCAATTTGGGACCCAAGCCAGGCAACAGTAACCGACACGGTCTATTCAGAGCCGAGCGGCTGGCTTCATTTTTTTAGATACACTTGTCACTACCATGTATTAAGAGTGAAAGAAAACTATGACTTATTGGATATAGCTTCTCGCCGCAAAATGCTACGACCTTGTCTTTTCCACAAGGTCTAAGGATTGGGTTAGTGGACAGCCCGATCCTTAGAGACGCCTGTTCTATCGTAAATTGTACACGCCATCACGCACGATTAGCGACATAAAGTTACTGGCCGACCGAGCCGCACCAGAGTCTACTTTTGGTGTTTCAGATACAGAGAACTGCAAACGACTGGAACCACCCTTCGGCCTCCATCGCTGCCATCTCTTACACCGCTCCATTCAAAGAAGCTGTCACCAATTACCTCCACTCTTCTCTGTAGTGCCTTGAGATCCGGACATGAAAATAAATAAATCAGAATGCTAATATTACGCAAATAAATGTGATCTCGCATCGTCTAGTTTGAATGAAGACTAGTACAGCCAGGATTGACTGTCGGGCTTGCTGCTTCATGATTGAATGAAAAGAGTGCTACAAAGTGGGAGAAAACGTATCGTTTCATTCCGTTTGGTAGTTTCATCTGATAAAAACAAGAACTACATCCCGCTATTTATTTTTCACCATTTCTGACACGGGAAATGCAGGTAACGATATCAACACGCCAAGCCACGTGTTAAGCGCGCTCCAGACACTAAAATATTTTTCGGCACACCTACGGACGCATACTTAAGAGAGTAGCCGGTGTCCCAAGATGCGGCCCCCGCTCACCTTTCTTCATGTACTGGTACTTATTCCGGCGGTCGTAGGTGTCCTCCTCCTCGACGGACACGATGACGTACTCCCCGCCCTCCAGCAGTCCAGCCTGGTGCATCAGGCGCACGAAGTCGACGAGGACGCCCGTCTCCGCCAGAAGCACGTACACTGCGCGCAGCGAATCGTTGCGACTGACCATTCGCGTTGCAGATTTCCCCACAATTCATTTGAAGTCTTCGATATTTACGCCGCATTACCAATATATAACGGCAACGTACAACAGCGCTTGATGTACATCAGCCGTTACGTTGCTCGTTTCTTGCGCCTGAAACTATGAACGTTAAATACTATCGTTACGGTGTCCTTAGCTGAGCTCCATTTTTCTGGTGCCATATTGAATATGGCAATCGCTGGTGCTCTATGTGGATCGGCGGCTGTGTTACCAATACAGATGATTGCATTCAAAAGTGTTGATGTACCAAAACTCGCATTTATGTGAGCGTTGGCGATATCGACAACGTACAAATTCTTGCCCCTCTCACTTCCCCGGAACTGTCCCCGACGCAGTTTGTGTCACCTAAGTGCAAACCTTGGCACTCCAATCGCCGTCATAAAAAAAGTGATACGCTGTCATTTTAGTTAAACGGATACATCTGAGTGCTTCTCGCTCGTGATAAACAAGTGCACTAACCGAATTCCCTTTCGGTCCCTTCTTTTTAGGTGCATTTTGAAATTTTAGCTCACGCTTTAGATAGCCTACTAGTTCTAAGCATACGTGCTTTCTTGACTTCGCGCACAAAACTACAGTGCATATTTCTTAATATACCTGACTCCTCATACAAATCTACAATGCAAACTTACCGACAAGTCTATCCTTATCTGCCCCTCTGCGGCACCCACCGACAATAGCTTTTTCCGTCGCAACCCATACCCTAGTACGCTCGCGCATACATACGCTCTGCTTCGATTCCCGCCATGCTCATTCACTTTCCGTAATGAAGATGCACTGCAAACAGTACGGTCCGGTAAAGCCGTTTGAAGAGAGAGAGAGAGAGGAAAGGGGAAAGGCAGGGAGGTTAACCAGAGAAAAAAAAATCCGGTTGGCTACCCTACGCTGGGGAGAGAGGGGAGGGGGAGGTAAAGTGGAAAGAAAGTAGAGATAAGGAAAGGAAGGAGCATAGACACACAATCACAATCGGTCACTGTCACCGAACACTGTCATCGCACAGCACACTGACACTTGTAGCACTATCAACATCTGTTCAGGCTACAGTCGCCTGTCCAGTTCTGTCGCCCTCAAGAACCGCAACAGTGCCCTCGTCGCCCTCTGCTGCGATGGCTTATGATGGCGGTATCTTAAAATGAGTTCCTCTGTGAGAGGTCTTTGGTCAAAGCGCGCTATCGCTATCGGCTGAGGACAGGCTATGTTATGTGTGGACAATACGCACGTAATCCGACTGCAAGCATTACAGGCACAAAAAGATGAACATTGATTCCTGTTGCAATTCCTAGCATCATGCCTAGATTCAGTCGCTCCCTTTAACGATTACTTTGTGTGACTTTCGTGTCGAAGTCCATTTTCTCTGAGCTGAAACCTGCATTTCTTAAAATTGGTTTTGTGACGTTGACGCTTCCATTTATTTTAAGAATTATTGTAACCATGCTATTTCTCTATAACACCACCGAACTTGAATTATGTAGTGCCGCCTCAAGTAGTGACTCTTGAGATGAAGACGTAAGTTGTGCTTGCCTCTTGTGGCGGCGTGTGAGTCCCGGATGATACGTCGTATGGTACCATTCGCGTCGTCCCTGTAGTCGTTGGGAACGTAGTACGTGTGCTGCATGGTCACATTATGCTCTCGCGCCTGCGCACCCAGCACGTCCGCAATGAGCCTGTTGTCACCACGGTCGGAGACCACCAACACCGCCTGCGTACCACAGCACGACAACAGTCGATGTTTAGCGAAATGCGAGCAGGCAAACGTTCAGCAAGCGAAGCACAACCTTTTCAAAATAATACCAAAATGCGTGTTACGATTATCATTTTCTTTTGTGTGCATCTGTCGTTACCAGCATGGTTGTTGATACGAGGTTAGCGTTGCGAGACGATGGTTGAACTTTATTGAGAACAGTCAAAGTTCCTTGGTCACCTTCCTTGCGAATGGCCTCCATAGTTCAGGAAGCCACATGACCTCGCCGCCTGCCTTGTCCTTTTTACCATCTAACGCTGGTCAATAGTGCTCAGGCTGGTGACTTCAGTCTCCCACTGCTGCAGCGTGGGGTGGGGGACAGGGGAGATGTCGGTGTTTTGGTCGCATTTCCATACCATGAGGTGCAGCATGGTGTTTGGCATGTGTGAGAAGTGGCAGTTGTGTCCTTCAATAGCGTTCGGAAAGCAAAAAAAAAAAGATGCGCATACACACTGTTTACCTACTGTAGTATATGAGTACTATTCTATTAATAATAAATAAAGCGAAGTAATTGCATACTACGTTAAGCAAACAAACAGCATGTGCACTTTTCTCATGTCGAGTACGTCGGCAAGCATGAAGTCGAAATTTAATGGTGCAGCTGGTCTGACGATACTGGCTGGTCACTGTGTAGAGGAACAGCGCTGAGTGTGGGAGGAGGCTGACGGAGTGTATATTGCACACAAATATAGATATCGAGGGAAATGAAAGTCAGCCTTGATATCAATAGAAATGGAGGATTTTCGCGAGAGATGGGCTAACATGACCGGTGAAGACCTGCACTGTTATCGGCAACTGGGCGTATTATGCAGGTGACTCTGCAATCTTTTTTTTAATGTTCACCCATCACCTTACTTGCTGACGCCGCACCTCTGCGCTTTGATTTTTTCATTGACTCCGTTATTTTGTCAACTCCAGCTAAACGATACGGGGAAAATACGTTTAGCGAAACATACGATTCGTTTTCTCTTGCACTGCTTACGCGAGCGTGTTGTTGGCATTCTGTACTACGTGCCTCGCTGCTAGGTTCCTTTATATTGCGTCCTCAATTGCTGGGGTGTTTAGAAATGTGCC
Source organism: Dermacentor albipictus (assembly GCF_038994185.2). Taxonomy (NCBI): domain Eukaryota; kingdom Metazoa; phylum Arthropoda; class Arachnida; order Ixodida; family Ixodidae; genus Dermacentor; species Dermacentor albipictus. The sequence continues at coordinate 31,943,226 of NC_091828.1, read as the reverse complement.
ATCCACCGCTGTTCCGCTAAGCGTCTACACCTATTTAAGGCTACAAGTGAGGTCAGGGGAAGTGAATTGCGAGTACAGGTTTGCACGATGCGGATCCATATTCATCTTGTGACGATGACTATTGCATGCGGTACTGGGTGTGGCTTGATGACTAGGGTGAGTACTTGCTTTCTACATAGCCAGTCTATGGGTCTTACAATCAAGGTGTTGATGTTTTCCAAGTCGTGGAACGTAACTTCAAGATAGAGTGTCCAATAAGAAAAATAGAGAGGAATAAACGGGGCAGATATATTTTATATGCACGTACCCATCGTGTTGAACACTTCGACGGCAAGTCCTGCACACTGTCTCACAAGGCTACGTTGGAAAGTGCATATACGCTCGGTCCGCATCTTTCCTAGAAGCACGCTCTCTTAATAGGCTGAACTGATGTGTTCTATGCGAAAAAAAATGCAACATTTCTTTCCCGAAGCATTGAAAGTGTAAACTGAGAAAATGGTTGGAATGAGGTTGGGATCAGGCATCTGCTGAATCAACCTTCGCATGCCAACTTAAACGCTATTAAAGCGGTAATTACACGCATCATGCTGATGCTTTATGTATTTATTGTTTTACACTACACTTGAGGGCGTTATCGTGCGAAATTACGAAAAAACACATTAATATACCACCGGAAAGCACTGTGCTATCCAACGTAGGATAAATAAAAAAAATTGTAAGAGATTCACAGACCAATAAACAAAAATGTTGGAAGGATACCTAGCCGGAACAGCGATAGAAAGCTGATAAAATCTCCTCCATAAGCAAGAACAAAAAGCCGAACAGCTTTCTTGTAAAAGGAGAAAGCAGAATGAGCACCAAGAACTTATTCACAAGCTGAAAGTTGCAAGCATTGAGCAGGTCCTTCTTACGTCAGTCGGAGGAGTGACTACCATCGGGCGTAATGACAGCGCTCAGTAGTCGCTTCTTTTTGTTGCAAAAGTGGGCGCAAAGAGAAAGAAGCGTTACAAACTAGAGTACCATACGAAGTTTATTTGCGCTCTCTCGAGCGATCCTTTCTCGGGACGTGCGCAACATTAGGTAAAAATGTGAATCAGTACTAAAGCATTACTCACAAATCTGATTGGGCAGCAAGAAAGCGTAACGTAGGACGATGCGCCCAGGATGTACGAAACACAACCATTAGCCCAAGGCTTGATGCATTATTTATGTTGTTAATTTATTTACAAAAAGTACACACTCTAAGCAGGGACATTGCAGGAGGGAATACAGAAGTTCAGAACAGAGCGAGAAAAAAAATAAAAAAAAATAAATGAGATCGAAAAAGATAGTCACTTCCTTCGCGATTTGATCACATGGCAGTTAATGCACCGATCGGTCTAAGCTATTCTACATTTCCATGGCGAATATAAAAGAGGATCATTTAAAACAATTCAAAGCTAACCTAAATGGAACATTGTGAAGCACATTGGACTGAAGGGAGCGCTGCGTGTGTAGGTGGCACGGTAAATGAAATGGGTGTCTCGGCACGGATGCTTCAATTCACACACTTATGCAAGAACAAATGCCTTCACACGTGCGGCTTTCCAGCACAGAGTGCATTTATAATTTCTGCGCATGTGACGGAGAACAGCCTCCCATAACGATTGTAAAGGAACCGTATAGTTTTTTTCTGTCCAACTTCACTCTTACGTGTACAATGTTCGCAGTCGGGAGACCAAACAAGCAAGGTAATTTAACAAAGGCTAAAGTACAGGGCTTCGACGCTGTCAATTTGCAGTCTTCATTACCTGGATTACTGGTGTGGCTTTAGGAAAGCATTTCTACAATACCAAAGCAATGTAAACGTTCGTGGACTTCATTTGGAAAGCCACTGATGTAGGATAATTGGTTGTAGAAATTTTCTTAGGCCTTGCAAAAACATTTGTTTCATTACCTCCAGTTATACTTAAAGGTCAAATATCCTGTTATGACATGAATCCATAGCACTTTGTCAGAGTTAAAGAGCGTAAACACTTTGTTTGTATTAGTGAGGCACAGTGTGATATTAAAACTATAAATTTGGGTGCTCCGCAGGGCTAAATTCTTGAACCTATGCCCTTCTTACTATTTATTAATGACCTGTCCTCACAGGTACTCCATGAGCGACATCTGCGTTATGCAGATCACGCTCACTTACTCACTACAAGCCATGAAGAAAAAAATCCCACAGGAACTCCTCCGGCAGCTAAGTATGCTTAAGCGTTGTGTCACTTGCTCGTTTCCAAGCAGCCCGGTGTTGTTATCAATGTTATGAAACTTGATCCGACTAGTATAAACCCTTACGGACCTTTATTGGTCGTTGTAAACATTATAGGACTAGATCCGATCCTTATGAACCCATACAGATTGTCAGTGTTATCTGACTCGACCCAAGCCTCATCAGCCTTTGTAGGTTGGTGTCAATCTTATATCAACACTTCACACTCGATGACCGCGGACACTCGCTGTCAAAACGCTGGCTTGAGGAATCGCGGCAGCAGCAGCGAGCGAAGTGATCTTCGTGCTATCACTTCAGCGCAAACTGAGTGGTGAGAACACAGCGCACGCAGAGCTACGAGCCGTCGGCCCACCTAGACTGTGCCGCCAAAGCAGATCGCGTTCAAGATAAAGCCCGCGCGACCACGCACGACCGGTGCCCCCCCCCCCCTTCCCTCTGGTGCCATGTTGCCATGTGCACGACGGAAAACGGCGCGCTTGCTCCCTTTGTGCACGCGAGGCTGAGCCGCCATGGCTCACCGTCACACTCTGCGACGGTGACTGCGACTGCGCTCTACGCGGTTGTACGGGACTGGTGACCACGCATCGTTGCGCAACTTCCCAAATAACAACACGAGCCAGTTTTGGCACCTGGTAGAGCAGTAAACGAGGGATACTAAAGAACTGTTATTGTTCCGCAAATATGTATTGCCCTAAAATTCTTCCAGAGCTGATTCAAAAAACGCTGCTAGAGATCTTTATTTTGCACTTTCGCTTGTTCAATTGTTCTTGGCAAGGTTCTTACTGCGCATCTATCATGCGCGAGTCCATTTGATATGGCTATTTGTTTGCCAGATAAAGGAGAGGTGTGTCTCACAGGCGTACCAGTGAGATACACGTTATTTCAATTCTCTTTTGCGGGTTCACGCGTCTTTATGGTGAATGGTGGGCATTATTCACATTTGTGCTAGTAAAAGTACTCCCCCCCCCCTCATTTGGATAGAACCGTTACCTTGGTTAACCCCTCCCCCCTTCCCCCCCAAAAAAAAGATCCTTCGTACGTGCCTGAGCACGTTGTTATAAACAGTGCGCTACAAAGTCGAATGCGAACTTGCCTTAAATGCCCAGTATTGCCGAGGCAATAAACGCTGTATACTCTGCGTTTCTGTGAAAGTGCAGGAGCTAGTGTAAATTTTGATAAAAGCAAAGTTTCTTGGTTAGGCATGTTGGCTCAAACTTCCTTTGTGTTCTCAAATATTTATTCGAATCAGCCTCCGCTGCGATATCTTGGTGTGCTTCTCGATAACTTCCGTAATAGTGGACCTGACTGGACGTCCGCGCTAAGAACTATCGCTCCAAAGGTGACAACCTAGTAGAGACGTTACCTTTTCATTTTTGAGAGTGCTAAGGCATGCAATATATTTCTTGTTTATCAGCTTCCTTATGTTCTCCATGTCGTGCACTGCTCTCGTACACTTCTTCATGCATTTCATGGAGTATTTGCACGTTTTATTTGGCGCTCATCATGGGAAGCCATGAGAAGGGACATCCTTTTTCTTCCATTTGAGAAGGGTGCAATCTATCTTTTGCATTTGTACGTGCGACAATTGTTCATGCGACATATTTTATCTTAGGAACGTCCGTCATCCATTCCTTCTCGCAGTTAACTGAACGCGCCTTGCTTCACACCCTCTATTCTTTTTTGTCACGACAAACATTGCTCAAGAACTGCCGTTCTGGGGCTTCCTGAAAGAGCATGCCGACGCTATTTTATTTCTAAAAGGCAGATTTACTCTGCTGCATTTGCTAGGAGTTGATCGAACGTCGCTAAATATAGTACTTGTACAGAACGTTTTCCCTGAACCTACGTATCGGAAGCCGTAAATGTCTATATTTCGTTACGATGTTCTTTTCCGTGCCCGTAGAATGTGTATTATGCCAGCAGCGAAAACATTTTTCTTTATGCTGCACACCTCCGCCCTGCCAGTTCAAACACGGATTCATGAAAAAAGGATTATATGTACCGCGGAATGGAAATTGTAGACTTTGTAATCAATCCGAGGCAATAGAACATTGCTTTATTCTTTGTCCTGACGAATTTATTTTTGGGACATTTTACAAAGAATTACGAAAAAAGAACTTCGTCTCACACCTTATGGTATCCGGTTACTTCATTTCAAAAAGACAGTCAGTAATATACCATATTATTTGCTTGCGTTATTAGGACTCTATTCATCATGGAGAAGCCGAATTATCGACAGACATGCAGAGTCACCTCGTTCGGCAACGTTTGTCTTTTGAGAAGAGACTGCTCAAGCGCGTAGTGGGCATTCTACCTTTGATTTTAGTCCTGAATGGATTTCGCATCTGGACGCTTCTGTTCGTATGCCAGATTCCTTTAGTTTTTCACTGGAGTGTGTAGCATGCCTGCATTTGTTTTCTATGTGTGCCTAAGAATTATATGGCTAATTTTCGCATGACGCGTATTACTCATAATTCTGTGCAATAAAGAAAACAAAAAGTTGATGTTTAGCCCAGTGGGCGAGAAATTCGGCTTCTGAGCGTGGCCTCCTAGGTTCGAAATTCACTACCGTGAATGTTTTTTTTTGTTTATACGTTATTTTCTTTGCAGCGATTCGTCTGACGTGACAGTCGGTCGAACGGACGGGTTTCCTCATTGGGTAGGCATAGAAACGACTGCGCATTTAAAACTCTATGCAATAAATTTAACAAATAACTGCTCATTCTGTAGCATTGGCGTAAAAGAAATTAGGCTCAGCCCAAGTGAAAAAGCTTCCTTATGTTCCACTCGGAACCTAAGAAAATCACAGGTTAGTTGTAGTGCTGAGCGATAGCTGGCCATCTATCGTATTGACCATACAAAAATCTTGGGTAATTGACTGGTCATTGTGAAGTTTTGCACGAATGCTCTTAACGCAAAACTTCAAGGAAATTTATGAAAATTGCATGAATACTGTACTGAAACGAGGCAGGGTGACCGAGGGAAGATAAAGTTAAGAAGATAAGAAGGTTGTTAGTGAAGATAAAGAACGCACAGGGAACAGTAGCCGAGAACGCACTGGAAGGGCAAAGCCTGTGGCTGTATCTACTATCTGGTGGAATCTTATTGAACACTCGGAGCAAAGCAAAGTAACACTAATAGATAACTAATAAATAAATGCTCATTTACTTCCGTAGGCCGTAAGTGGACCATGTAATCAATAAGATTGTTTATGGGGACAATAGTAATCGGCAACTTTTCTTTATGTAACGTATATAACCGCGTTCTATTGCACTACATTAGCGTCGGGGGAGTGTATGACAAGTACAATCTTTAAGTGGCAGTGAACTAGTTTAGAGTTCAAATCCTTGTTGAGGCATGTCGATCTTTTTTTATTATTTGCAAATTTCTACCAAGGGGTTTTGAAATTGCAGCCAACTTCAATTGCCGAAGCAGTGTGATGGGAATGTTCAGCGAGTGAGCCCAAAACTACTATCACTGTAAAAGTAATCTCACCGTTTAAAAGAGGCCTGGGGCGCTATAAGGTAAAACTATTCCAAACTTTTCTATTACAATTCTGCTATCAGCCCTCCACGATTGGTGAAAAACTTTTTTCGACCACCCCCACTTCACCTGTGTGTCACGCGACGTCACGAAAACCGCGATAGTTCATCATTTGATTTGATGTGTACACACTGATTATGCATGATTTGACAGAAAAAAGAAAAACAGTTATTTCGACCAGATTCGACCCCTTTTCGCCATTAGCCCTCGGCTGTTGGTAAAAGGTTTTCGGGCTGCACCCACTTCACCTGCCTGTCACGCGACGTCACAAAACCGCACAAACACACCGCGTCAAAGTGACGTGTACGCGATAACGATGCATTAATATGCCGAACAAAACTGAATTTTCTTCGGGATAGCCGCAAGCTGCCCCGTTCCGAAAGGAATAAAAGATGGCTGCCGCCGATCGCTGAGACTCTGGCTACTCACGCGTGCCGGAGAGCATGGGTGTATTTGCGTATAATGAAACTTCTTGCGTGGCCGTGTAATGTTTTCGAGCACTTTCGGCACGTTTACCACCCCATTCGGCCAACCCTTCTTTGCTGAGGGTCAGCTTTAGCGTCATTCTTAAGCTTCCGTTGCATGCCGTCGTGATTTTCAACCAGCCACTACAAGCTCAGTAAGGGAAAGCCGACCAATCGCAGACGCCGGCACCACCCTCTTCATCCGGTTATCGATTTTCAGTGCACTGGCTCTGCCCCATCGAATCCCTCTCCCCTTGAGCGTGCTCCTCGCCTCTTGTCAGCCAATTAGATATGGCAGGCCGCTCAGTGTAGGCAATGTTATTCGTTTTTCAAGCAAACAAAAGTGACCTCCTATGAATGAGGAGAGTGTTTGATTGGTCTGTTCAGACAATACTGTGGGTGACCGCCCGGCGCTTGCGTCGGTGGTTACGCCAATTTTACGTCAGGAGATTGGAATAGAAGCATATTGAAATAGTTTTACGTTATAGGGCCCCTGATACGCCAAAAAAAAAGACCCAAAAACTAAATCCAGGCGTCGACGCCGCGTTGAGCTTTCCGAACCGGCTCGCCATGGCGTCACAAATTTCGACCGCGTGTGCTCGGTCCTAGTGATTTATTTATCAGCAAAAATGGATTATCTCGTAACTTAAAGGATCCAAAAACGGAAGTTCGCCAATTTTGAGCCCTTGAGTGCATTGGAACAGCCCAAATGCGAGAAATTCTTTTTTTTCATGCCTTTGACGTTACACTCACATACTGGAGCTGGACTTTCAGTGGGAAATTCAATATGTAAATGTTCCGCCAGCATTATCCTTCTTAAAATTTTAAATTTCATGTTTTTTAAGCGCCAAATTTATGAGATAATCATGAGACACGGTGAAGCGGGGAGCCACGTAATAAGTTTAACCACCTGTAGTGAGTGACGGCGGATTAATTTCGACCACCTATGGTTCTTCAAACGTTCACCAAATGCCTGTCTTCTATTTATTTATTTCTCTCTCTCTCTCTCTCACCCAATGCATTGTACACGGTCGTTTTCGCATTTCACCTTCATTGAAATATTGTCGCCGCGGCCGGGATTTGACGCCATGCCCCCAGGCTTAGCAACGCAACACGAAAGCAACAGCATCACCACGGCTGGTAATTATATTCTTTTTCAGGCAAAGAACCCCTTTCCGCAAAGTTAGTAGAGTTTAGAAAGATTGCCTTACCGGGTATAACTAAAGTATTCCCTTTTTGTAATTGCCCGTTAATATTTTTTGTAATGTTGTTTGGCGATGTCTTTCGCTGCAAAAACGACATGCTAATGGCCATTTCGAGATAGATTGAGCTCTGCGGTCGAGATCTGGCTCAGCTGCTTATAAGCAGCGCCCAGCTGCAAATCAACAAAGTCGAACTGGGAAATTAAGGACGGTAAAGTTCGCTGAAATAATGCCGGCTTTTATTGGGTGATCAGGGACTCTCAGAGCTGGCTGATTAGTGCCGTCTGGTAGTCATGCGCTGAATCTTAATGCGCGAGTTTGTTACCTCGCGAGCAAGTTGAAGCTACTCTGCCTCTTATTCCCCGAGGTAGAGCATTAGGTGCACCGGGATACGATACGACAATGGGTAAGATTAAAAGCGCTCTGGCTTCCCTACTTTTAATAAAGGGGGCACGTTATTGTATGAAACGCTCTATTTTATAATGAAGATAGCAGTGCAAACAGTAAAGCGAGATAAAACAGGTTGACTAGCACGTAGGACTGTATATGATGCTTGCACAGCGTTCCTCTATGTTCACTTAACGTCGATATGCAAACGTGAAATGCCCATGAGAATATCATTTCTGCCTCGCGTGCGTTTTTCTCTATCACCGCAGTATGTTATGAATTATCGCAAACTATTTCTCGGTTTGGTTCTTTTGCTGAAGAACAAAAAAAAAACACACTTCCAAAGCAAACGCTCGTATGAGCGATATCAGTTGTGGCCCACGTTTCCCAGACTATTCTAACACCACATATGCTTTGCTGATATCTATCTGCCACAGCAGTTGAGTGCTCCAAATTAAGTTAGCATTGACCGTACCATCTTTCAATTAATTCTACCGCGCCATCTCAAACTTCACCATCGCCACCGGGCGAAGGTTAAAAAAAGAATGCTATCCACAACCATCACCGCTGGGTTACTGGAGCAGTGTGCATTTGGCAGTCTGGTGCGCTGACCACTCGGCTATAGTGTAACAACAGCGCCGAACAATCACTGCAGGGTTTTGTGCGCCATACAGACTCTGAGATCGGTGCCGCCCTTGCATGTATCTTGGAGGCCGAACGAGCAATGCTGCAGTGGAGGACGATCACATTATGTGCGTCGCATAGAAACTGCCCTTGAAAAAATGGCGCGGTGTTGGCGTGTAATTCTTCGTCCTCATGGATGAGAGAACGGCGTCGGTTGCACAATGGGGACCTACATGACAATGCCGATGATCCCCCTCAAACGTGCTTCATACCCACAATGGAGTATGCTCCAATGATAAGGCTGCTGGTAGACCACAGCAGTGAAAGGCTCGATGGCGTCAGTGCCAACAACGACGTCGCAGCGTTAGCGCCACCTAGTTTACCCAGAAGCTCAAAGGATTCACAGACCTATAGAGTTTGACTAAATAAATCTAGCCCACTTGGTCACGTGGAGTCTGAGAGGCTAAAACCTGTGCACGTACGCATTTAGAAGTCCACAATATTGACAGCTATGTCATAGACAACAGGCTGTGTGCACCGCAAGGAAGGTAACGCCATCACTCATTTATCTAATTTACATTTTTCTTTGTGTAATGTCATGAAATGTACAGTTCTCTGGGGATACGTAAGGGACACTGCAAGGGCCACCAGGCTGGTGCAGGTCACGGACAAATTCTAAATGCAACCCGAAGCGCTGCAACTAATGCCTACCAGAGTATGGAACAGCGCGAGTTCAGACACGTACCCCGGTCTGACGTTTACCAAAAACGTAGAAGCAGCGTCCTGGAAGAATCTGCACGAAACACTAGGCAGCAACCATTATATTATCAGTCTATCGATCTGTTCACCCAAAATCCGCAGGCAGCTCACATAACGGACAAGGAAAAATTCAGGAAGCACCTCTTTGCAGGTGGGCAGATAGAAGATATCAACCAGTGGTCGGAAAGACGTGCGAATTGCACACTCGACCAACACTGAGAGCGCCACCGTGACGTTGCAATACTCCGCGGTAGACCTACATTTATAACACTTATGAGATTGCCGCGCAGGCCTCAGAAAGCACTGGAACCGTCAAATTCTCAGCAGAAAACTTACAGCAAGAGTAGAGGTAATTGGCCAACAAGCAAATGATTATGCACAAAAACGAGAAGCAGAAAATTGGATGCAGTTCAGTGATTCCCTAAGGGGAACCCTCTCGACAAAGAAAACCTGGAGCAAACTTAGGAGTGTGTTAGACTGAGGAGCAACAAAATTGGAATCGTCACGAGCACTTGAGACCATAGTGGAAGAACTCAAGTGCACAGACAGCGGACTAATAGCAAAGCTAAAAAAATTATACATAGGAGAACCAGTTAATCAGTTATATTCGAAGGCATACGATGGACCTGGAAATTATGGACGCCCCTTTAACAGAATCAGAACTTTTCGCAGCAATCCAGGTAGCTAAGAAAAATACAGCGCCTGGTAAGGATCGCTTAACGAGTACAATTCTATGGAACTTAAATTGTGAACAAATTAGTAAACTAACTCAATAATTCAACAGAGAGGTATGGCTGACTGGAAAAATTCCCGAATAATGAAAAGAGGCAGGAATACTTTTAGTACCAAAGCCTGGCAAGGCTCATAACGCACAACCCGTCAGACCGATCTTACTCACGTCTTGCCTCGCGGAACCTTTTGAACAAGTCATCTACAAAATACTTACGAACTATATAGAAGACCGAAGTATGCTGTCAGATTACATATGTTGTTTTAGGCCTCACTTGGGGACACAAGATGTCTTGCTAATACTGAAGGAAGAGGTATTGAGCCCCATTCGAACAAGAAGCGAACATTTGATAGCTGAACTAGACCTTAAAAGCACATTCAATATCATCGCGGAAGAACTGACATTACAAGAATTTGAGGAAACCAGGTGCGGTGAAAAAAAAACAAAACCTGTAAATCTATCAAATCCTTCTTGGGGCAAACAACGGCCACTATCGGCATAGCAGAAACACGATCCGACTTCTTCAATATACCAAACAGAGACAAATAACAGTGTGCCATCATCTCAGCCCTATTATTAAACTTGGGAACGAATAACTTCGTCCATAATGAAAAAAAATGTGCAAGTCTTCATTTTGTACTTTTGCCCATGACTTTACCCTTTAGACGGCAAAAGGCTCAATCAGGAAAAAAAGAACGAATACTTCGAGACCCAACAAACACAGCGCATGATTTCGCCTCCGAGAACAGAATGAAATGTGCACCTGAAAATCGGAATCAATTACGGTGCACGCAATGTATTATAACAACTCTCAAGAAGCTGAACTCAAGCGTAGAGATTCGACACTTAAGGAATGCCAAGAAAGTGACGATTTTATCGTTGAGGATACAACACAGCACAAAAGCAGACCACCCCCTCAAAACACTAAAGACTTCGGTCAAGCAAAGCAGCATAATGATAGGAAGAGGTACGCGGAACGGAAGAGCATTAAGCGAATCAGACTCAATAAGACGAGTTCAAGCTTTTGCATTAAGCAGAATTGCCTACAGCCTCCCGTATGAAGAACTTAACCGTGAAGAGACAGAGCAGGCCTAATACACACGGTGTATAAGGCCGCCCTTGGTCTACCGCTGGAGATATTCACGGAGGGACTTGATGCTCTCGGGGTGTACAACTATCTTAGAAGAACCCAAGACGATGATAACTTTGCCCCATGCCCCATGCCCCATGCTATCTTTGCCCCATGTTACATGGGAGCGCAATCACATGCCTAAAATTCATATTCACACCAATCAGCATAACATTCTTTTAGGGAGCATTGGACAGCCATCCTCGCCCGGACTGACCTGGAAATCCATTTGGTCTTCCCCGACCAGGCCTGGTGCGAGGCGTTGTCTACTGGAGCCCTGGACGGAGGACTCACCCTCATGCCCTCATAACATGATTTTTACTTAATAAATTTCTTTCTCTAGTGTACAAATAACATATTTTTGGTAAATTCGTGTTTAAAATAATACATTTATAGAACCGAACTCCTCACTACAACCAATAGCGTAATAACCCCTGGTATCTTGTCCAGTTTCCAGTAGCTGGCAAGCCGAATTTTCTCAGGAAAAAGCAGGCAAAAAATATGCTTGTCATTACAGTGGGAAAGTGCTGCTGTCGCAGTGAGTGAGTGTAGCACCGAATGAGTCGCTCAAGATTGCTACGTTTTTTTTTGTATGGTGCTCACGAGAGTGCGAAATTTATTATTTCATGCTTTTCCTAAACTGACAACAAACGACTGACAAACAATAAGCCGATTTTGTACGCCGCAGCCGTCACTATGAAAAAGAAACAGAAAGGCAGCAGTTCTTCCGGCGCTAAGCTCGTTCTCTGTGACAGCAGGATTCTCCCATCGCGATGACCTTCATCTTAATTTCACTTGCCTGCTTCGTCTTCAAGTAATTGTGCGCACTCGATAAGAGAGAATGGGCAAGCGGTTGCAAGATTCTTGCTTGGGGTGGGGGAATTCGGTACGACCATAGAATAATGTAATAATTTTGGGTAAAAACTAAAAGAAATGAATTGACCATTATAATAATTAAGCAATCAATTTAGCTGTCATGCTATTCGACAAATAAAAGTGCTATGTAGATAAGCAGGTTGCAAGTTTATTTTGTTTGCGATGTGTGCAACTTCTTTAGGCACGCATGATGCATTTTATGGGATCCCAAATGCATGAACATGTTTTAGCCATCTTAGGCGCCGCATTTCTAGATAGGTTCGATATAGTTAAATGAAATACATACATTTACGGAAAAACACGTTAACAGCTGTTTGGCCAAGGGCTTATGCTATGTTTCTTTTAAAAAGTTGGCCCAGTATCTTGCTATTTAAGTATTGTGAGTGCTACCTGTCCACTCCATGTTCCGTATCTGTGCGTACTCATCAACACCACTTCGGGCCGTAGCACTGGGGGGCAGGCTCATTTGAAAAGAGAGCCCATCTGCCGCATAACGGTTGTCGAATAAGCGATGGAGGAGCTGAGTGTACTTGATACGTGCAGCCTTGGTCGAACGTGTGTTATCAAGGTGACGTTAACCTTTGGACAGTGTAATAAGTCTTGCGAAGTTGTGTAATGCAGTGCTACTTGCTCTTTACATCATTCAGCTGGACAACGTCCATATACCTACCAGCCCGACGTGTTGGCAGCGTGGCATTTAGGATGACTTTACTCGTGATGTCTGCTCACACATTTTGAAATTCACTGTTTGTGCATGCCACTGTCTAAGCCGCCGGCGAGGAGGAACTTCATGGTTTAAAAGCAGGTGCAATGAATCGGATTATTCAACTCTGGGGCACACACATTTTCTGCAACTGATATCACGAGCCAACTGATGCAGTGCCACCTTGAAGATTTGAGCGTATATTGAGCGAAAGAGTGTTTTTGTCTGCACATTTAGCCGTCTACTACATTGGGCACTTGGCAACTGGAAATAGTGAGGCCTAATATTTAACAAACTCTGTGGTACAATTTGCCGTTACCTCGTTGTTGTTGTGACGCCATCGACGCTTTCTGAGCTGTTTTACGCCAACCGCCTGAATCTCGACGTATCCTCTATTTAGAGTATGTGGAATGTTTGAGGCGCGTCATCGTCATTGTCACGTAAGCCCCTTTTATGACCCTGACGCTGTTTTGACGAGTACGACAACGAAGAATTGCACGCCGAGAAGCCGCCATGTTTTCAAGAACAATTTATACACAATGCACATATTTCCGCCCTCGCACATTATTGTTTTCACCGGTGCAGTATACCCTGTACTGGCCTCTCATAAACACATGCGCCGACACGAAGAGTGCCACAGTTAGCACGAAACAGAAAACCTTGCACAGGAGTTTTCCAGCGCTCTCATTGCGTGATAGCTGAGAGGTTGGCGCGCCAGACCTATGAATACGCATTGCTGCAGCGATGTGGGTTTGAATACCAGCGATGGCTGTTCGGGACAAAGGCTGACACTATCTCTCCTCCCTAAGGTGGCAGTGAAGCTGCGGATGACGAGGAAGCTCGATGACGAAAAATAACGGTCGTCGTGAGCGTAAGGGAACGGGCGGACGGCCACTGCACACCAAGTTTCCAGCAGTTCACTGCTTCCGAAGTAAAATGATCCCCTTAGGTGATGCGCCTATCCCCGCGCCGGCACCACTTGAAGGAATCTTCGAAGGTAGCAGTCTGTGATATTTAGAGTCGTGAATCTTGTGCCGCAGGTGCGCGATTGACTTTGTTGCTCAATTTGTCGGTTATATCGTGAGGCGGAGGCACAGATTGGCACATCCTTCATAGGTCGCGTGAAGGACTCAATGCTGAGCCTGAAACGTTGGTAGGAGAGAGAGGCAGTCAATGCTTAGTCTCCATGCATGTATATGGGGCGCCAAACACGCTGCATATAAAACAATTACATTGTCAAGTAGTTACCTTAGCGTGCTTATCAGGATAAATATGGGCTCGCATCCTTTATTGCCGCTACATCTCGTTTGATTTAAGAAATGAATAGTATGGCTAATTTGTAACGGAAAGTAGCGCAAAATAAATGCAGTCACGAGGGAAGGCACGCATAACTAACGCTGTTTTTCGTACCCGTCCTCCTGATTTTGTTTGCTTTGCGCTACTAAGTATGTCTAACTCCCCGGGCTTTCAAAGAACTTGACCAGAGTAAGTTTCTCGCTGTCCTGTTCTCATTACAACGCCACTCTCTACTATAACCGACACAGCACTAACCTGGTCCCAGCGATAGTGACGTAGCAGTGAGATGACCGATTTGGAGACCTTGGACAGTGGTGGCAGGGTCCGGGCGAACGTCCGGAAAGAGCGGCCGGACACTCGCAGATCCGAGCAGCGCTGCAAAAACAGCCTAATTAGAAGCTGCATGCACTGCTAATCCATCCGTATTTTTATAAAATAAAATAAAATAAAATAAGCTTTCTTCTTCCGCGAAGCTTGTTCGCTTCCAAAGCTAGGCTTGCTTGACTCTTGCTTCCTAGCTGAAAAAAAAAAATAATTGAACTACGAAGGACTTAGGCATCGAGTAAGTCACCCGCGTAATCTGCCGGCAAGATCATTAGCACCACGCGTGCATGTTGAACAGCATAGTGCTATAGTGGGAACGACAGTGGAAAAAGAAATATTCATAACAAAATAGAAACAATACGTTTACGAATGATCATTAGCTCTGTTTTCCCTAGAACACGTATCTTATGAAACTCTGGTCACTTCCTTACGGTGCCTTAGTTAAGGCTCCAGGAACTGTGTCTATAATTTTTATCTTTATTTGAAAGCGCGGAAACTTTCCAAACACGGACAGATTAGCTCGCTCCTGGCTACGCATTACAGACAAGTACTACACCACAAATGTAGAAGAGAAACATTCAAATTAGTATGTAGATTCCGTAGTGTATTTAAAGGTAGAATATCACAAGAAAAAGACTTCGTCGGCAATACCATCGTTATTTTTTTACCCTTTATAGGATAACAGATTTTTTTTCACAATATGTGAATTTGCTTAGAAAAGTGAAAGTAACTTTAAATAACATAAATACAACTATCGAAACTGATACTGAAATGGGTAGCTTGGAGAGCCGCTTCGTGTGGTCACGTCAGAACCTATATACCATTCGTGAACGCGCCGAACGGCGAACCAACGTGTTCCTTCAAGTGCCCACCTTAGTTTTTTCTTTGCGAACCAGAAAGCTTCGGCCACGTGGATATGTACGAGATGTAAAAAAACTAAAGAAGTCATCCAATGAATTACTGATTTCCCAGGATGGAGAAGGATTCCATCGAAGTCTATCTGTGCATTATTGCTGAATGCCTACAAGCCGAATGATGGTCCTAGTGCATATCGGTGTGAAAATTTTCCAGTTATCAGCAGTAAAATAAACTCCAAACAGTGTAGATAACGTTAGGTTGTGCATGAAAGGGCCAGTATTCTGCCTACCATATCTTTAAAAAAATGTGAAATTTATTCCGCAGTCTTTTTTAGAGGAAAAGGCGTTACAAACGCACCGGTACGACCGTGTATGGTATATAAGCGTTCTTGGAGGTAGTTTTCACGACATCCTTGAGGAGGTTTAGGTTTGAAGAGCGTCGCCAATCTCCCAACATTGTAATGGTGTCTGTACTAATCCGAATCAGCTGAATAACTTCTCTGCACGTTTTTTTACACGAGTCTTTCTTCTGTAGGTATGTATTTCCCACAGAACGTCTACAAAAAACCCGTGCACTATTGAAATCGTACGTAACGATGAACATCGGAAGTGCGGGAACGAAGTAATCGCGTCAAAACCATTTGCGATGAAGATCTTCGTATTGTAAATTTCGAAGGCCCACGGCCGCGCGGGGAAAGAGCGTAGGAGAGGGAAGGGAACCAGAAACCGAGCGCTTGGAGGAACTGCTCAAAGAGGATTCTTCGAAGGGGCCGATTCTCAGTTTTACCTGCTGGTACCGGCGTTTGCTGGATTAAACCATAAAAGCACCGCCTTTCAGAATACCTGTTATGCGTGAGGTTTTGAGAGTGAGGGCGGTACTACTCCTATAGATTAAGCATCCGGATGCGGTAAGAAAGTAACGAAGATCTGTTGCTTGGAATCCTAAGATATGAAGTTAGCGAGAAATTATGCAAAAATTGCGCAAGAGGCACAAATAAATCTCGATGGAACTCTATCACTTGCTGTGGGACAGCTATAGTTGAGTAGTTTATGCAATGCACAAAGACGAACAGTATAGGCTCGAGGAATACCGACGGCTTCAGGAAGTGTGGGCATTGTGTTAAGAATGCGGAAAGATTGTTTCGGAACATGGTGTATGTGGGCAAATAAAAAGGTCACCGATATTATTAAACTGCGCTCGCATTACACATTTTTTCTATATAAAACCGAATGCAAATATATGAGAAGAAGAGCCTCCAAATATCCTAAATACGAAATAATTTCTTATTCCTAAACAAAGTGAAATATGAAAATTGTGGTGCAATCTGTTAGTAAGATGTTACGCTTAGTAATGTTACCTGATCCGCGCATGTATTGTCTTTCACATCTGGACACCTGGTAAACTGTGAGTCTTGTTAACACAATGATAAAAAGCTGCAAATTACTTGCGCGCAACAGCCCGTCTCAGGTGCACGAAGGGTGCTGGTTTGTGGGCTGTGTTGAGAGAGAAAAGCGTGATATAACAGCACCGGACACTGTTTAAACGGGTTGTGATCATGGGGAAACTGAGTCAGGAAAGACACAGTGAGCGGGGAAATCGAGGACTTGGGAGCCTGGATTGAGGCGCTCAAGCAGGACGTGAAGGGTACCACAGCAGAGGTTCCTACGGTGGAGGAAGGTTTTACGGCGGACTCTAGACTGTTACACATGTGGGAAGCGCATGCGAGCCTCCTTCGGAGATGGAAGAAACAAAAGCATAATGGGGTCCTCCGTAGGAAGGTGGCCAAGCTAGAACGAGAAATCGAAACCTACACGTTGGACTTGCAGTGCAAACAATGGGGGCAGATTTGTGACAAGATGAATGGGCAATTCGGATGCAAAAAAACATGGCAGTTGTTGAGGCACCTTTTAGATCCGGCGGCAACCAAATCGGCGCAGAAGGGTCAAATGGCTAGGTTAGTTCATCAGTATCAAGGCACGACTGGGGAGTTCATTCAAGAACTCCGAAGTCGTTACATAAACGGCGAGGCGGGCGGTTTCTTGCCGGATTACTCGGGAGAGGAAAACGTCGAATTAGATGCGGACTTTACGGTGGCGGAGGTGGAGTTTGCAATGGGGCAGCTTCGTACTACGTCGGCAGCGGGTCCAGATGGGGTTACTAATAAAATGCTGAGGAACCTGGATTTCAAGTCAGTGGGGGCGCTCACGGATTTGATGAACAAATATTGGGCGGCCGGAGAGATCCCGGCAGAGTGGAAGCATGCTAGGATTACATTTATTCCTAAACCAGGGAAGAAGATCTGTATTGAGAATCTTCGACCCATCTCGCTGACGTCCTGCTTGGCCAAATTGATGGAGCATGTGGTCCTCAACAGGCTCCAGGGTTATATGGAGGACAAGGAGTTGATACCTAAAACGATGATTGGCTTCAGGGCTAATTTATCAACGCAGGACGTCATGATACAGCTCAAAAAGGACGTGGTTGATCCTGGGTACGGCACGGGCACGAAGGCTATCTTGGGGCTCGACCTCACAAAGGCCTTTGACAATGTCACCCATGAGGCAATATTAAGGAGCCTATCGGACATAGGACCGGGGGGTAGAACCTTCCGATACATCAGATCATTTCTGGAGGATAGGACTGCGGAGATTGTAGTCGGAGAATTTAAATCGGATCCTTTCCCGTTGGGGGGCAGGGGGACACCACAAGGGTCGGTTTTATCGCCGTTCTTGTTTAACCTCGCCTTGATCAAGATACCGCCCAGGCTGGCAATGATAACGGGACTTAAACATACATTTTATGCGGATGACATTACTCTATGGGTAACAAAGGGAAGCGACGCACAATTGGAGGAAACTTTACAACAGGCAGTGGATATTGTGGAGGAGCTAGCGGGGGAGGCAGGACTCTCGTGCTCTCAGCCCAAGTCCGAGATTTTTGTGCTTAGGGATAAACCAAGAGGGATACATGCGAGGCACTATGTGCCGCCACCACCGCTGAAGGTGAAAGTGGGGGGTGCACCGGTCGCTGAGGTCCAAACGATCAGGATCCTGGGGCTGTATCTGCAGACTAACAGGAAGAATAGGGAGGCCTTGGAAAGGCTCAAAAATACTGTCAATGCTACCGTGAGACTTATCAGGAGAATCGCCAATCGTAAACAAGGCGTCAAGGAAAAGGACTTGTGTAAGCTGGTACAGGCGTTTGTGCTCGGTAGAATAGTGTATGCGACGCCTTATATGAAGATGGACGCGACGGAGAAAGGCAAGGTGGAGGCTATGATTAGACAGGCGTATAAGGCGGCCCTTGGGTTGCCTAACAATACTTCCACCGAAAGGCTGCTGGGATTAGGGGTGCACAACACCTTGGAAGAACTGCGGGAGGCACACTTGGCGATGCAACTCAGTAGACTTTCCAAAACGATAGTAGGGAGGGATATATTGGAAGGGATCGGCATTGGAGTTGATCCTCCAGCTGGGGACATGAAAATTCAGGTGAAGCGAGAAATGCACAAGGGCTTGTACATAAAACCTTTACCTAAAAATATGCATCCGATACATCACGAGAACCGTAGGAAGGCAAGAGCCAGAGCTTTACATGCTAAGTACGGGAAGTACAACGGGGCGGTCTACGTAGATGTCGCCGAGTATAAGAACAAGGACGCATTTGCAGTTGCGGTGGTGGATGGGCGGGGACGCTTAGTCACCTCTGGATCAGTCAAAACCCGCTCCTCAGAAACTGCAGAGGAGGCGGCGATAGCGCTAGCTATAGGTAATACTGAAGCTGACATGATTTTCAGCGACTCTAAAACAGCCATCCGAAATTTGGCGAGGGGCAGAATCTCTGTCACAGCGGCAGGATTACTAAATCGGGCCACGGGGCGAGGGACTACGGAGGTGGAAATTGTCTGGGTACCGGCCCACTCTGGGAACCCTGGGAACGAGGCGGCTCACATGATGGATGGATGTGTGTTGTTTAGTGGCGCAAGGGCCAGGTATGGCCAAAGAGCGCCATGACTGATAATGTTGTGTTAAGCGCTGATTTGTGAGTGGCGATGGTGGAATGTAACGTGGCTGTAAAGTGGCCTAAAATCAATCAGTGACATGGAAGCGTAAAATAGGATATAGCATAAAATTATGATAGTGATACATGTAGTGGTCTCTGGATAAAGTACGCGTGATAAGTGATCACGGAGCTAAAATGCGAGAATATGTAAATAGCACTAATGCCTCCGGGGGCCTTTGAGTACAAAGGCTGAGAGGCAGGTGCTTTCTTTTATTGCACCTACCGCAGCAGAAACCTCTGTTAGAGGCTGTGCTACGGATTTCCTGGGGCTATAATATGGAAACTATCTACATCTTTTAAAAATCTAAACAGGGATTCATGTTTGAAGAAAGGTTCTATGCCTACAATCATTTGAGGATGAAGTGGAATTTGTTGCCGGTGAGGTAATGGAAAATGCTTTTTCCTATTTGCATCTAATTCTCTGCATTGCATCAGGGTGTGAAGCACGGTAAGTGGCTCACCACACTTATCACACATGGGTGGATCACCACCTGACAAGAGGTATGCGTGTGTACTGTATGTATGTGCTATTCTAAGTCTGCAAAGTATTACTTCCGTATGGCGGTTCTTTGATACCGGCGGCCAGTTGCCAAGATATGGCTTGATAACATGGAGTTTATTTTCTGTTTCTTTATCCCACAACCGCTGCCAGAAAGCCCTCAGCGCTTTCTTTATGGAGGGCTTAAGGTCCATTACAGGGACAGTCATGGAAATGTCTGCAGCATTCGCGTGGATGGATGTGGCTAGCTGGTCAGCCAACACGTTTCCTTCAATCTCGCGGTGCCCCGGCACCCAGCATACCACGATTTGCTGCTTGGAAGCATAGGTGGTTAGTAATGCTGAGTAAAGAGATACAATGATAGGGTTTTTATACTTTTTGACAGTTTTCAAAGCGTTTACAACGCTCAATGAATCTGTGTATATAATTGCCTTTGTGATATTACTTTCTTTAATGTGTTTAACGGCAGCCAATATGGCGTAGGCCTCTGCTGTAAAGATACTTGTGCTCGTGTGCAGAACACCGGTATCCGAAAAGGATGGACCGACTGCTGCGTAAGATACGCCAGGATTACACTTTGATGCGTCTGTAAAGAATTCAGGACATGCGTATTTGTGTTGTAATTCCAAGAAGTACATTCGTATATGCGCGAGAGGAGCGCGCTTTGTAACAGTTATGAAGGATGTATCACACTCTATTGGTTGCCACTGCCACGGCGGGGGCCGTATAGCAGGGGACATAAGGTGGTATTGGAGCAGTGGAACCCTTGTTTCTTCAGCCATGTCTCTAACACGCATGGAGAAAGGCTGTGCCACTCTGGGCCGGTTGCGGAAAAGTTGGCAACTGGACAAATCGTTTACGGTGTGATACGCGGGATGCTGACTGTTTCCGTTCACTCTAAGAAAATACATGAAAGACGAATATGTTCTCTGCAGATGCAGTGACCACTCATCCGATTCAACGTACAGGCTTTCTACTGGGCTTGTTCTAAAGGCGCCTGTGGACAGGCGAATTCCTAAGTGGTGGACGGGGTCAAGCATCTTTAGAGCAGTTGGAGTAGCCGACTGGTAAACTATGGCTCCATAGTCTAGTCGTGTGCGTATGAGGCTTTTGTACAAGTACAAGAGGCACTTTCTATCACTGCCCCAGGTTGTGCGTGAGAGCACCTTTAAGATATTCATTGTTTTCATGCACTTGTCTTTAAGATATTTTATGTGCTGTACAAAGGTTAGTTTCGCGTCTAAAATTATGCCTAAGAATTTATGTTCCCTGTTTACGGGCAGACGCTCACCATGCAACACAATTTCAGGATCAGGGTGCAGGCCTCTTTTTCTAGAGAAAGTGACACAGGTGCTTTTTTGTGGGTTCAGTCTGAACCCGTTCACATCAGCCCATTTGGAGACCCTGTTAAGACAAAGCTGGGTCTGTCGCTCACAGACTGCAAGAGAACTTGATTGAAAACCTATCTGCACATCGTCAACATACGTCGAATAGAAGATGTTATGTGGTATGTGTAGACGAAGAGAATTCATTTTTACTATAAAAAGTGTGCAGCTGAGCACCCCGCCCTGCGGCACTCCAGTTTCCTGTACAAATTTCTGTGACAGAACAGTGCCCACTCGAACGCGGAATGTCCGATTCGACAGATAACTTTCGATAACATTGAACATATTTCCGTGTATACCTAACTGTGAGAGGTCTCTCAAAATCCCAAACCGCCACGTTGTATCATAGGCTTTCTCCATATCTAAGAATACTGATAAGAAAAACTGCTTATGGACAAAAGCCTCACGGATACGTGCCTCGATACGTATGAGATGGTCAGTGGTGGATCGACCCTCCCGAAACCCGCACTGGTATGGGTCCAGCAATTTGTTTGATTCTAGGAAGTGTAGTAGGCGACAGTTAATCATTTTTTCGAATACTTTACATAGGCAACTTGTTAATGCTATAGGCCTGTAACTCGATACAGAGGAAGGATCCTTTCCGTGTTTTAGGATTGGAATAACAATAGCCTCCTTCCAAACAGAGGGGATCTCGCCGGAAGACCAAATAACGTTGTATAGGTAAAGGAGGGTTTTCTGTGTTTCGGATGGTAATTGTTTTAACATCTCATATATTACGCGGTCTGAACCTGGGGCGGATGTATTACAACAGTTTAGTGCTGCCTGCAGTTCTGCTATACGGAATGGATCGTTGTACGCAGCACTTTTAGCAGATTTTCTTTCTAATGTTTGCTGTTCTATTTGTGTTTTGTATTTTAGGAAGGTTTCTGAGTAGTGTGAAGAGCTCGATATGTATTCAAAATGTGCCCCGAGAAAGTTGGCTTGGTCTTCAAGGCTTTCTCCGTGGCTGTTCACTAAAGGCAGGGAATATGTGTGTTGCCCATTGACTTTTTTCACTCTATTCCATACTTTGCTCTCATCTGTGTACGAGTTGATGCTTGATATGTACTTCGCCCAACTCTCTCGTCTTGCTTGTCGGCGCGTTCTCCTCGCCTGGGATTTGATATGCTTAAAGTTTTCCAAGTTTTCTGCTGTTGGCGAATCGCGAAGCAGCGCCCACGCTTTGTTCTGCTTCTTCCGTGCTTGCCTACACGCATCGTTCCACCAGGGAACACGCCGTTTGGAACCCATGCCGCTCGCTTGAGTAATGCATTTACATGCGGCATCAAGTATAAAAGCTGTAAAATATGCAACAGCGTCATCTAAGGTTATACCAGACATCTCAGACCAGGTCATGTGTGTAAGAGTTCGGTACCGTTCCCAATCGGCTGTGTCAATTTTCCACCGAGGGACCTGCGGGGGAAGTTGATCTTGTTTCGGCGTAGTTAGGATTATTGGGAAGTGGTCACTCCCATATGGGTTGTTAAGCACAATCCATTTAAAATATGGTAAAAGCGTCGGCGATAAAATGCTAAGATCTATGGCAGAGTATGACTTGTTGGCTAGGTTAAAATATGTGGGTTCCTTTGTATTTAAAAGACATGCTCCAGAGGAGAAAAGCATCTGTTCAATGACGCGACCTCGCGCATCACAGCGTGGATCGCCCCACAAACTACTGTGTGCATTAAAATCACCGAGAATCATATAGGGTTCTGGGAGCTCATC
The DNA here is from genome assembly GCF_038994185.2 of Dermacentor albipictus. NCBI lineage: Eukaryota > Metazoa > Arthropoda > Arachnida > Ixodida > Ixodidae > Dermacentor > Dermacentor albipictus. The sequence goes on along the minus strand of NC_091828.1, from coordinate 31,920,400 downwards.
TATTAATGATTCTAAGTCGCGTCTGTGAAGCTGATAATGTGGTGGTATGTACAAAGAGCAGATGGTAATGAGTTTATTTAAAAGTATGGCTCGAACGGCCACGGCCTCAAGGGCCGTTTGGAGCTTTAAATGCTGACACGCTACAGTTCTGTCAACAATAATGGCTACACCGCCAGATGATGCGACAGCATCCTCGCGGTCTTTGCGAAATGTAATATACTTTCGGAGAAAGTGTGTGTGTATAGATTTTAAGTGTGTTTCCTGTAAACACAGCACTTTTGGATTGTGTTTTTGGAGGAGTTCCTGCACATCATCAAGGTTTCTAAGAAGACCTCTGACGTTCCATTGAATTATCTGTGTATCCATGTTGGTAGTAAATAGGTGCTGTGTGTACAGAAAAGAAGTAGTGATTATGTAAATTACAGAGATTTATTTACAGAGCCCTTTCGAGGCCCTGTAATCAGGGTCTTGCCCTTTCTGGAGCGTTCGAGTGAACCTCGCCGCTCCTTAGGCGCTTGGCGCCCCTGGAGGATAGGTGTAGTGTCCATTGCCTCTTGTGAGGCGCCGGACACGTGCTCTTGCGAGCGGGAAGTTACGAGCGAGGGTCCTGCCTTGGAGGGCAAGACCCCTGCGCCCACCAGCCCGGAGGCCGATGGGGCTCCCTGAGGGATTTGGCTGCGCCGGCCGTTGCCAGCGCTGGAAGGGACCTGGGAAGTTGAGGCAGCCTCGGCTGCGCCCACCTTCGAGGTCGATGGTCCCTTCTCCTCGGTTGACGGAGCAGCGCTAGCTGCTACCGCCGCGGGGGCAGAAGGCGTAACTGCCGACTCACTGCTTGTGAGTCGGACAGCCGCCGGAGGCCGTTGTGACGCTGCCCCCTGACGCGCCACATCGGCAAAGGTTTTCTTGGGCAGGTATGATACCCGCCTCCGTGCCTCCTTGAAAGTTATGTTTTCCTTTACCTTGATTGTAACGATTTCCTTTTCTTTTTTCCAAGAAGGGCACGACCGCGAGTACGCGGCGTGCTCACCATCACAATTAACACAATGTGGAGTGTTCTGGCACGTTTCAGAGGAATGTTCTTTGTCACTGCACTTGGCACAAGTCAGCCGGCCTCGACAGTTCTGTGAGCTGTGGCCGAAACGTTGGCACTTAAAGCATCTGAGAGGGTTGGGAACGTATGGTCGAACCCGAAGTTTGATATAACCGGCCTCGATGGACTCGGGAAGGATACTTGAGCCGAACGTGAGTATCAGGTGTTTCGTGTTGATCTCTTTTCCATCTCGCCTTATCTTAATTCGTTTAACATTTACAACATTCTGGTCACTGAAGCCCTCCAAGAGTTCAGCCTCAGTGAGCTCCATCAAGTCATCATCAGAGACAACACCACGGGTGGTGTTCATGGTGCGGTGCGGGGTTATGATTATTTGGGTTTCCCCAAATGACACTAATGTTGACAATTTTTCATATTGTTTTTGATCGCGGAGCTCCAAGAGGAGATCACCGCTTGCCATCCTCGACGCCTTATATCCAGGACCAAAGACTTCAGTCAATGACTTGGAAACAAGGAAGGGTGAGATAGTTCTTACTGGTTTATCTGGTTTTGCGGAATGGATAACATGGAAACGCGGGAACGATTCTTTTTGGCGGCCGAAAAATTGAAAGACTTCATCGGTGCGCCCTCTTTTCTGAGGGCGATCAAGTAGTGGAGGGAAGGAAGTAGCCATGTGTGGACGTGTAGTTTTCGGCAGCAACGCCAGCCACCCACCATGGAGTCCAACAAGGGGACGCTGCAGGGTCTGAAAAACAGGGCCTGCTAACGCCAGCTGTACGTTGCCGCTATAACCCAATATGATATAACCGAGGTTGGCTACTCACACAAGGTTAACCCTTGCTGCCAGGAAGGTCGGAAGTAATAAAGAAATGAGAAGGAGACAGGAAAGGCGGAAAGTAAGGAAAAGACGAAGTTTGTAGGGAGAGAGAGACAGGAAAAGGCAACTACCGATTTCCCCCGGGTGGGTCAGTCCGGGGGTGCCGTCTATGTGAAGCAGAGGCCAAAGGGGTGTGTTGCCTCCGCCGGGGGGCCATAAAGGTCCAATCACCCAGCATCAGCTCAACCCCCAGGATCCCCTTTTCCCCAGACACGGCTAAGCCGCGCACGGCTACACGCGGGAGGGCCCAACCCTCGTGTGCTCGGGTCCGTGGTGTCGCCACACACCAAACGCCTGCTGACGCAGACGCCCCTGCGGGGGCGGCTCACATGAATGCTCGAGGTTTCGTCAGCCGAGCAGGTGAGCCGGACGTTCCGGGGAGGTCCACGAGAGATGGGCTGGTGTCCTTTCACGACATTACTAACCATTACAAACTTGAGCGGAGAATTTACCCTCCACCGGACAAGCAATTGGTGAAGGCGCAGGAAAGCGTCTGGCGAAGATTGCAGACGAGATCATTCTATAATCCATACGTGTTAAACAAAATCTACCCGGACGTTCAGCCGGAATGCAAATGGTGCCAGGAACTGGCCACCTATGACCACATATTATGGAGCTGTAGCATAGCGCCGCCACCGGCGGATATTATGCGTGATCCTTCTCTCGAGCAGTGGGAGGCCGTGTTGGCCAGCTCAGACCCGGTCGTCCAGACCAGGGCCGTGGAGTGGGCCACCCAGGTCGCCGTCAGCCATGAGCTGATGGCCATCTAGCACGGAATCGTCCGCACATGCGTTCTGACGAAAATAAAGTTTTTCCATCCATCCATGGGGAAACTGGCGAAATAATGAAGTGATTTGCCAAAGGCAGTGTTCTGATACTCGCCGTAGGGAGCAACGTTCGTAGACGAATAAGCCGACAATTTTAGGCCTCCTTCCAATTCGGACGAACCCAGCAATAGAGAGACGTTTGCGAAGATGCAAACGAAGTGAAAAACGAAGCCAGCCACCTTGCTGCACAAACAGGATGGCGGTTGAGCAGAAGGCTTAGAAACTCGATGGCAGGCTCATCTGCTCATAAGAAAGCGCAGTCACGCTTTCTTTTGTGCTTGCTGTAAGCTATGTCGTGTTTTTCATAGGCTCGCACATAGAAACCTGGAAAATACAGCAACAATATGTGATTTCCTTAGCTTTTTCTTGTGATCTAGAGGTGTCGTCTCGTCGCAGGAATGTCTCCCGTCATCTTTCAGACGGTTGCAGACGCTTTACATTATTGGGGCTTGAAGCTGTTTCATTAGCTACCTGAATGCGTAAACTGTCTCCAATGCTGGCCGGACTTGCAACATATCCTAAACTGAGACAATTAAGTTGTATATGGGCTTAAAGCAGAAGGGGCCCTATAAGATAAAACTATCCCAATCTGATTTTATTCCAATCTCCTGGCGTCAAACTTATGTAACCGCCGACGCAAGCATCGGACGGTAATCCATAGCCCAAACAAACGCGCTCCTCATTTATAGTAGGTCACTTTTTTTTCTTTCAATGCGAATAGCATTGCCTACATTGAGCAGATTTTCTCATAGAATTGGCTGAAAAGAGGCAAGGAGCATGCTCAAGTGGAGAGGGGTTCGATAGAGCGAGCCAGAACAGTGAAATTAAACAACCGAATGCGGAGGGTGGTGCCGGCGTCTGCGATTGATCCACTTCCCCTTGCTTAGCTTGCGGTGGCTGGTAAAAAATCGTGGTGGCATGCAACAGAACGTTAAAAATGACATCAGAACGTGGCCGCAGTAAGTAATAGTTGCAAAGTGATGTCGCATATGGGCTGAATAGGCTCGATAACGCTGTGCTGCCACAGAAATAGGCAAATAAGTTATACACAAATAAGTCCCCTGTACGCAAATAAGTCCATGCTCCCCGGCCGCTCCAAGTAGGCAGTGCAAAAGCAATCGGTGGGTAGCGATGTGATATTCCTTTTGGAACGGAGCCGTCTCCGGAATTTCAGGGAAAACAATTCAGTTTTCTTTGCCATATTGATGCGTCTTTAACGCACACACGTCACTCTGACGTGGTGGATTTTCGCGGTATTGTGACGTCGCGTAACAGACAGGCGAAGTAGGGGCAGCCCGAAAACATTTGATCAATGGCAGAGCATCGTGGCGAAAAAGTTGTCGAATCAGAAATATTTAATTTTCTTTCGTTCGGTCCAATCATGCATAATCAGTGTGCACACTTCATATCAGATGGGGCATTTTCGCGGTTTTCCTGACGTCGCGGGAGAGACAGATGTAGTCGGAGTGGCGCGAAAGTTTTTTGACCAATCATGGAGGACTGATTCCAGAATTGGAATAGATAAGTGTGGAAATAGCTTTATGTTATAGTACCTCAGTTGTAGTTTGACTATCGTCTTTTCGTGCACTGACAGCGCTTTAAAGAAAAAGTCAGTTTCTCCCGAAACGAGAAGACTGATTGCGACTGCAAATTAGTAGATAGCTATACGAAGAAAGGATAGTAGTTTTATCGGCCGTACAAACTTGTGAACATGTTTTTATACGTCCTCGTTCAGTCGCGCTTACAGTTTCTATCATGGGTTTATACTAAATATCCCGCCAAACTGGTTTAACTGAATTAACAAGCGCGGTGTCACGCGCGCACAGTTAAACATGAGCACATCTTGCTCGAAGAGCGCGGAAACTCGCTGTCAAAATGCTGAGTGAGGAATCGCGGCAGCAGCTGCGAGCAAATTGACTTTGGTCAATAATGGTCCAACTGCGCCTATTGCGCCATTTCGCTACAGTTTGACTTGTCTGCTTCTGGCTGCGTCCGCTCAAGTGCTATTTGCGACAGCTGCGCAAGAGTGCGTTATTTTCACGTTACTACAGCAGTGCAATGCTTTCAGTAGGGTTACGCAGCTGCAGTCAACGGCCGATTTTTCGGACATGCCCGATAATTCGGAGTCCTTCGCGGTACCGCCACGGTACCCCGTAGGGTCAATGTGTAAGACCGTCGGAAATTTTGGACGCAAAAACACTTCGTCATCGGATTATTCGGACTTTTTGCCATGACCGTAAGTCGGAGACAGCGTTGATCGAAGCCACCAGCGCCGTCATTTCGATTATCTCGCCACCTCGAACAAGCGCTCTCGCACGCAGATCCGCTGGTAGCCGTAACTACCACCCCGGCAACGCTAGTCCTTGCTACTTGAACGTTCGCTACCAAGATTTCTGCTGTTCGCTGCTGTGCTTTTCATTAAAAAAATGTGCCGCTGTTAACAACGGCGCCGACTCCGTTTTTCAAATCTTCGCCGCTGGCTTTGAAGCTGGTAAAGCACGACGTGTTGCATAAAGCCAGCTCATGAAACTTAGATTCACCTCAATACAGCAACGACATGCGGTGAAGCATACAAAAAGTATTGCGGTGAAGCATACGAAGACTGGGAAGAAGCAATTGTCACGTGACACAGTGTGCATGCCTTAATTATACACGCGCGCACCCGCCATCTCCTGTCACAGTACGATCCTAATAAGTGTACTGGCAGGCCCTCAGAGCTATTGCGGATGTGCCTGCGGCGATTTGAGCCCTTGAGGGCAGTAAAAGTCATTCATTCATTTTTTTTTCCAACGTTTCCGCGGCCGCTAGGGAGTACGAAAAGTCGGATGTTGACTGCACTCACTGTACGAACTGATTTATGAACCATCAAATAATTCAGTTCATGTCCAGTTTATCTACCGCTCTGTTTGTTCGTATATTTGGTAAAATACTCAACTGAGGTCCATGCATTGGATGCAACCTTACCGCGGCGCTCAGATGGTTGCGGGACAAAAGAAAATTTAGTTGCGGAGTTTTTACGTGGCAAAACCACAATCTGATTATGTCTTGATACAGGGGTCGTCTGGGTCATGAACTCGAAATCAAAGCAATCCGTATACTTGACGCCTACAAGGGGAATTGCGATGAGAGCAGTGCCTGTGTGCGAAGATATAGGACCGATTGGCCACTGGAAGTAAGGCAGATCGTATCGCCTATGCGTGTTCACGTAACGCCTATTCACGCGTTTGCACGTGCAGTTCGGAACTTTCTGCCAGCCTGAGAACTTCTATGCGTAATTGCAGTAGTTGCTGACATCGATGGTTGTCAAAAACACGTATGAATGATCTCAGAATGGATCGCTGGTCCGCAACTCATACGAACACATCCGAAGCTTTCCACGACGGCTTGTGGAAAGCTTGCCGTTCACACCGGCCAACAGTCAATTTTGGCAATGGCACAATGCCTCGGCCGCTAGGGCTAGGAGGTAGTGCTTCGAAAGGTCGGTCGAGTACCGGTGACAAAAGAAGTTGAGGTTTTACGCCGAATCGACTCCTATCTATTGCAGAGGCCACGCGAAACACGGGAAGCCTACAAACCGCCGCACAACGAAAGCAAGTGTATTGTATGGCACGAACTTTGTTCTCCAAGGCCATCACCGTATTTTCGACATAATATATGGAGGTATCTCACCTTGGTGCCCTTCATAAACGCTTAGTCTCTTGTCGAGCTTCTAGCATTGTTATTAGGCATAATACACATTTTGTCTAGTGCGGTAAAGTATATCGAAGCATATCAACGAGAAGAAATGGGATTAACTGAGGGTCCCGATTTTTATTAGTTATATCACAAGAAGCCAACAAACACTGACACGAAGGACAACATAGGGGAAGTTACTTGTGCTTAATGAAATAAACAACGATAAATTAATGGAAAATTAAAGGGGATGAAAAAACAACTTGCCGCAGGTGGGGAACGATCCCACAGATTTCGCATTTTTTCGGTACACCTCCACGGAAATGCGGCCGCCGTGGCTGAGATTGAACGCGTGACTTGGACCCCTGCACCGCACCGCCATAGCCGCTGCGTTACCGCGGCGAGTTCTCGCGCATTAAGATGGGAGCTCCCGAGCTGCAATCCCTCCGCCCCCCCCCCTCCCCCCTTAAAACTGCTTCGCTTGAAGTAGCCCCACTGCATAGTGCGTGCGAAAGTTTTCTGTTAGGCGCCTATTATCAGCAACTAATGTATGTCACGAATAGCAACAATGGAAAAAGCCACGGCAGAAAGATCAATGCAAAGCAATATATTGATTCCGCATGGCGCTTTCGGTGTATTTACTAAAAACAACCTAAACACGCAACTCAACTTCCTGTTATCAGGTCAGAAAACATAAAACGATTACAGAAAGAGAGAGAGTGATGGACCGTTATAAGCGGAAAACGAATAAACTGCAGAAAGTATCACCCAACCAACTAGAGTTTGTAGCAAAAAGAAATGATTAAATTCAGCGGCTTGGGCCCGAAGTGCCGAAGTGCCTTAATTCCATTAGTCGTAATTGTTCCAGTGAACAAGTTAGGGACGTAGATAATAAATGAGGAAAAACTATGGCGTGGCTCTGAAATGGCTCCACTTCTTTTCTTGATGACCACCGCGCTTGACCATGTTTGGAGAAATTTTTAATACAGTCGAAACAAGATTTTATGTAGTGATGACCACGCTCGAATTGTTTCGTGAAACCGGGAAGCACGTAAAATCGGGAAAGAAATTTTTCGGTCCTTCGAAATCTAAAATTGTAACGCGACGACACGCAAAAGCTGCCGCGGGATTGTATTAGTCACTGATCTGTAGGCCATCCGTCGCATGAGCCGTGAAATAACGAAAGCAACCACCGCCGCCTCTGCCGAGGCTGTGTTGAGTTGGCTGTTCGGTTAATAAGCGAGGCGAGCAGCCTCGTCAAAGGAAACTGGGGCCGCGACTAGGGAGCCTAGATGTTTTAACGCGTTAGCTCTAGAGCTCGGTGTAGAACCCCTCTGTGGAGAAATTATAAACCAATCAGCGCTTTTTTCAGTCATTTATTTCAGAAAAAAACTTTGTTCAGTCGAGTTCCGCCAAGTTTCTTTGGACAGTTAGGGTTGATGAAAACATTCACCCCTAATGAGTACCTGCCAGGGAATGGAAAATTCTTCGTTAGATCGGGAACTTCGTAAAATCGGATTCCGTTAGATCGAGCTTTAACGGTATAATAATGTGATATAACAGACATTGACAAAGAAAATTCTCTTGGTGGATAATTTATATTTCTTTCCTCGATAAAAAGGCAGCCTTGGAGTAAGGGTGGGTTCGTGCAGGTAAGTGAGCTTGGTGAATTCAATGGCGTTTCAAGCAACTCCATAAAGTAGACTCTTGACTTGATGGCAGTTAAACCTGCATGTACAGCGTCAGCTAGCTGACCGTCAAACTGACTCCGAACCGGCATTTTCAAATGTATAATTATGTAGATATGCAATTACTGAGTCGTCCAGCATTGCGGCAATCTTAATGATAACCTCTACTCGAATGAGCCGAAAATGAGCGCCTGCGATTGTCAGTCGTTATTTTCTGTCTGCATCTATACAAGGCTTCCATGCTCCATCTGACGCGCTTGCGTGGAAAATTAAAGGAAATAAACTGAAAGGCGATACGTTCCACGACATTGAACCTCGATCTCCATAAAAACTATATTGACGTGTAATTTATTTAGTTATCGTTGAAATGTAGAACACACAAGTGCCAACGTCTGATAATTACGTGGCATTTTTCCACGTAATTTCAGAATTTAGGGTTTAAAATGTAAAAAAGAAGAAGGCGGCGTTCGAAAGCGTACCAGAGTTTTAATACTTGTGCCTATGCTTACTAAGGTTTATTTACTGAAAAGGGGGCATTCATGTATGCTAGTCTCATGCGTCGGTTTTTCTATTCTTCCATAAATAATGCAGGTAACGTGGCGGACACATTTCGCAGCAGTCCTGCGAAAATTCCAGCTCTCGGTTTGCGGACGCAGTGCCTGAGGCCGTACGCCTTATCCTTGTCAGTATAGTAACAGCGAGTGTCGTGTATTCTTGTATATCTTCGCTTTGTCCTTGTCTGTGCGCTGCTTCACCACCAAAGAGTACAATAGCAAGCAGGGATGTCGTAGTAAGACGACGCCAAGGAAGCAGCTCAAACGGACCGGCTTCTGACTTTCTTTGCAGATTTGTGCACTGATGCAACGATTTGGGCGGAGGGGGGGGGGGGGGGGGGGGACTTTGGGAGCAGGCGCCTCGACAGAAAATTTTTCTTGCAGGTGGTTTAGACCATCGGAACGCCACTGCAACAATAGCTAATGAAAAAGGAAATATGTCTTTTTATTTCTGGTCATGTCATTAGTCAGTCATATATACCTTACCGCCGTTAGGTTCAAGGACGCTAAGCCTCCCTATGGTTGAACACTGCGCGGGCTGGCGCAGCATACTATATGTCGAAAGGCACAACATTTTGACCGGACTCACAGAAGAAAGACACCCACAACAGACCGCTCCAGTGAGTGTTTATGGTCAGTTTTATCTCATCAAAATGTCGTGCAATCGAACTTCTAAGCCTCCTTGCCATTATTCTATTCCTTTCTGCCTATCTCTATCCACTCTCAGAGATGGTCACAGATAATTTAGGCCACATAAATACGGAGAGAAGGAGGTGGAAATATCACGAGGGCAACTAGTAATTGATTCAGTCCGCTGCTCTACGCTGGGGAAAAAGCTCACGTGGCAAAATGCGAAGATCTTCTTAAACAATTCGGCGCAAATCATAGGTAATAAATGCGCACGGCAGAGCACTGCCCACAAATGCCAATAACGCATTATGCTCACCTTATACCATTAATATTGTTACGGTGAAGTGAAGGAAGACGTTGAATTGGACTAGAGAAAGACGAAGTCTGGCGGTTGCCTGAACGCCATATCCATCATTTGTAAATATAAGTTATTTTACACTCGTGGGCCTGCTTTCTTCCCGCAACATTTTGGTGGAAGGTGCGGGGTACTACCACGGAACTTCGCAGCGGACGTCATCTACCTGCTGCCACAATGGCAAATCAACCGACACAAGCGACAACGCCTCGGCAGCCCGTGCCCACGGTCATCCTCACTCACCCACGGGACCCGGGAACATTTTGTGGCACGGACAACGTCGACGTCGAGGACTGGCTTACGATGTACGAGCGAGTGTGCGACAACAACAGGTGGGATCCTACAATGATGCTTGCAAACGTAATATTTTATCTGAAGGGAACTGCGAAGCAATGGTATGACACACATGAAGCTGACCTAACGAGCTGGGATGTTTGCAAAGAAAAAATGCGAGACCTGTTCGGCAGACCTGTCGGTCGTCAGCTGGCAGCTAAAAAAGAACTTGCGTGCCGCGCTCAGACGTCCACAGAATCCTATGTCGTGTACATACAGGATGTGCTGGCCCTCTGTCGCAAGGCTGATGACAACATGACCGAGGCAGAGAAGATTGGCCATATATTGAAAGGTATTGCAGACGATGCCTTCAATCTCTTGATGTGTAAGGATTGTGCCACTGTGGATGCAATTATTAAGGAGTGCCGGCGCTTCGAACAAGCGAAGGGCCGCCCCGTCACTCAAACTTTCGACCGGTTGCCCAATACCGCCGCGACATCTTCTTGCGAAGACCCGCCGCGGTTCGTTCAGCCCGCAGGACCGGAAGAAATAACGCGCATCGTTCGCCGTGAGCTTGAGGCCATGGCCCCGGCTCCCATTCGTTCAGACTGTCGGGAAAGCGTACCCGCTATCTCCCTTATACAAGCGGTCGTTCGGGAGGAAATAGCAAGTTTGGGCATTCCATCTCTCTGCTCAGTCCGCCATACCAACACCTACCAAATTTCTCCGACCGCTCGCTCCCGGACGCAAAGCTTTCCACCACTCCGTCGCAACCCAGCTGAATGGCGCACAGCGGATGATAAACCCATCTGTTTTAATTGTTCCGGTATTGGACACATCGCCCGTCATTGCCGCAACCACTGGTCGTCGCCTCCTCGGTGGTCGTCTCCGAGTCACTACAGCCAAGTACCCGACAATCGCACTTTCTCGCCCTATACGCCGACTAGGAACATCAACGCCGACAGTGCTCCACCAAGATCCAGCCGATCCCCGTCTCCGCAAGGTCGTAGGTCCCGTTCGCCTCTCGTTCACCGCTCTTCGTCCCCTTCTGCAACCGGTCGCTTCGCTTCGGGAAACTAGGCGGTGCAGCTCCCGGAGGTGAAGCTGCAACTCCGACCCGGCCCACAAATCCTCTATTGACCCTGCCTACATGTGGAAACCTGCTGGACATTGAAGTCGATGGCGTTCCTGTTAGATCTCTCGTTGATACAGGAGCGCAGCTTTCAGTTATGAGCGCTGCTCTCCGCCGCCGACTCAAAAAGGTTCTGACCCCCGCCGTACCGTGCACCGTGCGAGTCGCCGATGGGAGTACGTCACCTGTCCTTGGAATGTGCACAGCACGTGTGACCATTGGGGGCCATTATACCGTTGTTCTATTTATCGTCCTTGAACACTGCCCACACGACCTAATTCTCGGCCTCGACTTCCTTTCGAAACACTCTGCCCAAATTGACTGCTCCGCAGGTGTTGTACAGTTGGACCTGCCGCTTCCTGCCGACGCAACCACTTGTGCTCCACACCGCTTATGTGCTGCTGAATTTGCAAGGCTGTCTCCACAGGCTGCTACAAATGTCCTGCTGACGCCCTGTCCTCCCGTACCTGATGGCGAGTACGTCCTGTCGCCGCTTACTGACGTGGTTTTGTCGCGTAATATTGCCCTACCGAGCACCTTAATTCGGATCCGCGAAAACTGCGCTCGCGTGCCCATCCTCAATTTTGGGTTCTCGTCACATGTTTTGCCACACGGTATCGCCATAGCGCATATCACTCCTTTGGAAGAATTTCAGATTTCTTTTTTGACCTCTGAATCCTTCCTCAGTACGAACGGACCTTTGTCATCCACTCCTTCGTACTCGACGCCTGCGGACGATGTTTCTAAGATGATCGCCCCCGACCTTCCTTCCGAGCAAACAACAGCTCTTCGTCATCTCCTGTCATCTTATCGGGACATCTTTGATTTGGACGACCGTCCACTTGGCCAGACATCTGTTGTCACGCATCGCATCAACACCGGTGACGCCAGCCCCATTCATAGGCGGCCATATCGTGTCTCGGCAACAGAAAGGGCCATCATACAGAAAGAAGTAGACAGGATGATGGACAAGGACATCATTGAACCCTCCAGTAGCCCGTGGGCATCACCGGTTGTCTTAGTAAAGAAAAAAGATAACTCGTGGCGCTTCTGCGTTGACTACCGTCACCTCAACCGGATAACAAAGAAGGATGTTTATCCCTTGCCTCGCATTGATGACGCTCTTGACTGCCTTCACGGATCCCAATACTTTTCATCAATTGACCTCCGCTCCGGCTATTGGCAGATTAGCGTCGATGAGATGGACCGCGAGAAAACCGCCTTTGTCACACCGGACGGTCTGTACCAATTTAAAGTCATGCCCTTTGGATTATGCAATGCGCCAGCTACATTCGAGCGCATGATGGACTCTCTCTTGCGCGGCTTGAAGTGGTCTACATGCCTGTGTTACCTCGACGATGTGATTGTGTTTTCGCCGAACTTTGAGAGCCACCTGCGGCGCCTCGCAACCATACTCTCCGTGTTTCGCAGGGCTGGCCTTCAGCTAAACTCCTCCAAGTGCCATTTCGGTCGCCGTGAAATTAACATGCTTGGTCATCTCGTCAACGCCGCCGGAATCCAACCTGATCCACAGAAAGTTCACGCCGTGCGAAATTTTCCTGTACCTTGTTCAACGAACGATGTCCGTAGTTTTCTGGTCTTATGCTCTTATTTTCGGCGATTTGTGAAAAATTTTGCGGACATCGCTCACCCTCTCACTGACCTTCTTAAGAAAGCCGCCTCTTTCTCTTGGGAACCGCTACAGGAGAAAGCCTTCTCTACCCTGATTGAGCGGCTTACCACTTCCCCGATTCTCTCCCACTTTGACCCTTCTGCGCCCACTGAAGTACGAACTGACGCGAGTGGTCATGGCATCGGCGCTGTCCTCGCTCAGCGTCAACAGGGCCAAGACCGTGTCATCGCTTACGCTAGCCGCCGCCTTTCCACGCCCGAGCGAAATTACTCCATTACTGAGAGAGAATGTCTCGCGCTCGTATGGGCGGTCGCGAAATTTCGCCCGTACCTTTTCGGTCGGAGCTTCTGCGTTGTCACCGACCATCACGCCCTCTGCTGGCTCTCCTCTTTGAAGGACCCAACTGGACGACTTGCACGTTGGGCATTGCGCCTACAAGAATATACATTTTCTATTATATATAAGTCAGGACGCCTACATAAAGACGCTGACTGCCTGTCCCGCAATCCCGTGGATCAACCGGACGATACCGATGCAGACTCGGACATCAGTATTCTGTACCTCTCCGGCTTCCTCCACATTGGCGACGAGCAGCGCAAGGATCCTGTTCTTCGAACACTTATGGAACGCCTAAGCTCCTCGCCCAATGACCCGTCCCTTCGGATGTTCACCTTGCGCGATGGAACTTTATACCGTCGTAGCGTTCGTCCTGACGGCCCGGAGCTCCTCCTAGTCGTCCCCAAGCACCTTCGACTCACCGTGCTCCAGCAACTTCATGACGCTCCTACTGCTGGACATCTGGGCGTCACTCGTACTTACGACCACCTGCGGCGCCGCTTCTTCTGGCCTGGCATTTATCGCTCTGTGCGCCGTTATGTCGCTTCTTGCGACCTGTGTCAGCGCCGGAAGACGCCTGCTATGCCTCCCGCTGGTTTGCTTCAACCCATTGATATACCTACAGAGCCCTTCTTCCGTGTGGGCCTCGACCTCCTTGGTCCGTTTCCAATTTCCATCAAAGGAAACAAATGGATTGCTGTAGCAACCGATTATGCCACTAGATATGCCATCGCACGAGCCCTGCCAACCAGCTGCGCTACAGATGTCGCCGACTTCTTACTAAAAGACGTCATCCTGCACCACGGCGCCCCTCGCCAGTTGCTGACGGATCGCGGCCGCTACTTTCTATCGAAGGTCGTTGATGATCTGCTCCGCTCCTGTTCTACAGAACATCGGATTGCTACCGCGTACCACCCTCAAACGAACGGCCTCACCAAGCGACTCAACCGCACACTCACTGAAATGCTCGCCATGTACGTTTCCAACGATCACCGCGACTGGGACGTCGCTTTACCATACGTCACTTTCGCATACAACTCGTCCCGTCACGACACTGCCGGATTTTCACCATTTTTCCTTTTGTACGGCCGCGACCCCACCTTGCCTTTTGACACGTTGCTACCTTCCGCAGTACAGTCACCCAGCACTGCTTACGCTCGCGATGCTATTGACTTAGCCGCCCAGGCCCGAGATGTCGCCCGTCATCGCCTCACAGTCTCGCAAGCTTCTCAAAAGCGACGCTACGACCTTCGGCACCGAGACCACCATTTTTCACCTGGTTCCCTTGTCCTTCTCTGGACGCCTTCACGTCGTGTCGGCTTGTCGGAAAAATTACTGTCCCGTTTTTCTGGTCCGTACCAGATCTTACGCCAACTGTCCGACGTGACCTACGAGATCGCCCCACTCGGTCAGCCTTCCGTGCCTCCCAACTTAACCAGTGATGTTGTTCACGTCACCAGGCTCAAGCCCTATGTCCCCCCAATAAGTGAGGCTGTTTAACTTGCACCGGGACGGAGCTCCCCCACCGGGAGGGTGATGTTACGGTGAAGTGAAGGAAGACGTTGAATTGGACTAGAGAAAGACGAAGTCTGGCGGTTGCCTGAACGCCATATCCATCATTTGTAAATATAAGTTATTTTACACTCGTGGGCCTGCTTTCTTCCCGCAACAATATTTTACCTCGAAAGTTTACACCGCAAGGCTATACATTTCTCCGAGGAAGTGATGACTGTCCAGTCTTGTCAATTTACCTCTCCGTGAATTCGTTGTGAATTCAGGGGCTGAATTCACACAGCTTTCGTTCGTAAGTGTCCTGTGCCATCTAGTATCAGGATTCTGGAAACTGCTCAAGTGAGGAATGCGAGAATGGGAGCTTTTTGTGAATACGGGCCCTGCTTAGCACTTCTACAAGCGCAACCTGTGGCACGAGACTGACTTGTGTCCAAATTTTGTCACTGCTTCTGAGCATCGCTAGCTGAACACGACAAGCAAATCTCTGCTACATGAAAGTCTTGCACATCATGCTTAAGGTTAAGAAAAAAAAAGTAATAACGTTTTCTGATGGAAATCGATCTTAAGACGTCCGAAACATTATCCACAACATCAATAAATCGTTACGGGCAATATGTAACAAGAGTTCGCACTTGTACCATACGTTCGGCCAGGCAATCAGACATCCACCGGAACGATGTTAGGCCAGAAGTCTCGCCGAGCTGAGAATATCTGTGCTTAACTACCCCATGCGAGCCGAACGGTGATTATTATTATTATTATTTTGCATATCCTCAAACATGGAATCGACAGGAAGAACGGTGCTTCTTAGATTGCGGCATTCTGGAGTTTAGGGTATTGTTCTTTCCCAGTGCATCCATGTAAGTGCCCTACTTTAAAAAGCACGCTTTAATTGAATCGCATCGTACGCGCCTATTGTAGTAGAGTATGACCAAATATCAAGGCAGTAAGGGCTCGCTTTTGATAAAAGCGACAGTTCAAGAGCTTTTGTCCAACCCATTTAATTGTCTCACCTGCACCCCGAGCAGCTGTCTAAGGACCATTCCTTAACGGTGAAAGTCAACTGTATTCTCCTTATTCTAGAAGGTTCCATAACTCAACATTCCACATCGACTCGATGATAAGGATGATGATGATTTATTGGCATGCGCTTTGAAACAGGATGGTGACAAATAGCCACCTTAGCCTGCTTGAGTTATTCAGGCATGCTTTACTTTCTAGCATTTGTGTATACATTTTCCCAATATTTCTTCTCTTGCTCAAAACTTCTCTATATACCTTGTACCACTACATATGCCTTTAACAGATGCGGTCGTATCAGTATTTCCCCTGCTTTTCTTTTCATCCATACTCTAAACCTCTCTTACCTATCTGGGCAGCTGACCGGCTGATGCTACGATCCACTTGAAATGCAATCGCTTCTGGAAGGTGTAGCTTACCTAATGGTCTCACTGGGTGAATCTCTACATATTCGACAAGGAAATGCTGAATGGCGTCCGAATTTTTTTCTGCAGCGGTTACATGCTTCATCTTGTTGCGAATATTTGCTCCAGCACGCTTTTGTCCTTATGTCAGCTAGCTCGAGTCTCGAATGGCAAGCCACTGCCCTTTGTGTTACAGTAGAGATTTTCCTGTGTAATGTATTTTTCCCCATTCTTGCAAATCTTCATGGACTATTTCTTTCCATTCTTTGCATCCAGCTATTGTCTGTCTCTGTTTCTGTCACCTTCTATTTTGATGGATGGATGGATGGATGGATGGATGGATGGATGGATGGATGGATGGATGGATGGATGGATGCTATGAGCGACCTCTTTGGAACGGGACGGTTGGTTGCGCCATCAAGCTGTTGTTATATTGCCTAATGTCCTATATATGTTATAAAAAGGAAAAACGTAAGAAAGAAAAGCCCGACGAATTCCCATCACCGAACTATCTGAACACCTATTCAGAACTCTATTTTTGTATTCCTCCGTTGTTTGTGGTTGCCCTAGTTCAAGCAACCTTTCAATCGCCTCTTACTGACCTCTCTTGCGGACATGCTTACTTTCCCCCTGCTCTCGCGAAACGCAAAGGGTTCAAGGAGGCCAGATGTACTTAAAGCGACCACTGGGCAGATATCTTGACATTCTAATAAAACATCAAATCAAATCAAATCAAATCAAATCAAATTTATTTCAACATACTTCATAGTTTCCCTAGCTTTACCACAGCAAGCACATGCTTCTTCTTCCTTGCTGTATCTCGCTTAATAAGTGTGTGTTCTAAGTCACCATGATCTCGATTTTAAAAGTAATGAGCTTCGCTATGAATTATCGCGAATTGTTTCATTCTTGATTTTCCTTTTTCCTCTTAACTGGTTACTCATAGCAGGTTTCTTTTCCAGTGCCACCACCCATGAGGTTATCTCAGCCTCTATGATTTTGCGCTTGACGTTCTTTGTTGCCATGTTGCTCACCAAACAGGTCACATGCTTGCTAGTGAGCTTCCTAGTTCTTTTCCTTGACTAAGAATAAATGTTTTTTTCTGTACAAACATCTGAACACTCTCCCAGCCCATTTACTTTATTACATATTCCTCAGTAATTCTTCATAATCAATTTTACTGTGAGCTTCCCTTACTTCAAAACTTGTCCAACCAATATCACCCTGCACAGCTTAATTTGTAGTCTTCCCGTGAGCGTTCAATGGGAGGCGTCCCACTGACCTTTTGTTGCCATCGAGTCCTAACTGTACCCCTGACTTAAAGCAAACAAGGGCATTTCCAAATGTAAGTCCTGGAACCACTATACCTTACCATATACCCCGGGGCACCTTGTACCTAGTGTATCTCCATAGCGCTCTGTGTTTCATTGTGGCCGCATTTCTTTTCCCCTTTACTGTTATTGATTTTTCCTGTGTTTCCATAGATCTATTATTTTCCTTTATCCATATAACAGGACCCTTATATTGTTTTACGTGAGGTGTTTCCAGGCCCTGTATTGTCACTGTTCACTGTTCTCACTAAATACCATAACACAAGATTTCTTAACACTAAATTTCACACCTAACTTATCGCTTTCCTGTCCACAGGTATTGGCCAGACGTTGCATATCACTTAGCGTGTTAGCTAGCAACAGAACATCGTCTGCATAAAACAAACCCGGAAGTTGCTGCTCTACTACTGCACCCGCCTGTTTGTAAACGAGAATAAACCTGGTATCACTTCCCTTTAGCGCCCTTTCCATCCTTGCCATGTGCATCATAAACAGCAGTGGGGATAAAGGGCACCCTTCCTCAGTCCCTTCTTGAATTTCGCCTCACTCCTCATCTTTTGCCATTCAACGCAAACAGAATTTTCTAGATAAATCGTTCTCAAAAGCTGCATGCGATCGTCGCCTAAGCTTTCCCTTTCCAGAATATCCCCCCAGAATGCTGCGGTCTACGTTGTCACACGCTCCTGTAATGTCTCGAAAAACCCACACCTAACGGTCTCCTTTCTACTCCGGATATTTCAATACAGTAAGGACAAACAAGTTATCGTCCAGACGCCTACCGATTCTGAAGTCATTCGGAAGTTCTCCCAATATCCCTTCATTCTGTGGCCATGCTTCGATAGTAGATGGCAGTGCCACCCCTCGACAGAAGTGGTCACTAGACTTCAATGAGCCCAGGGCAATTCTCGAAAACCGTAGCATATTATCCTGCTGAGCATCGGCGCTGTGCTCAACTCGGTAAAGTGGAGGGAGTGCTTCGAGTCGAGTATCATTGGAGAATATGGCGGTATATCAGCATTATTCCAGCCCTACCTATCTCATAAACCTCAATCACTTGATGTTCAAGATGTTACAGCTGCATAGTGAATGAGCTTGTCGCGTTAAATTCACTGCGGCCCTTGTGTAGCCTGTATAACGGTGTTGTAGGACAGTAGGTTCTTCTGTCCCAGATGTGAGGGATGTACAATTGCAACAAGCAAACCACGGATGGTGGTTCAGGCTGGCCACGTGAAACGGACAAACGGAGTTAACATTTTGCAACAAAGCTTGTGTCTGCTTCAAGCAGGCTAGCACTTGAGGGCGTGACTATTCCTATCCGGCATTTTCGCCCACGCATAGGTGCATGCTGGGTTTTCGCATTTAAAAAAAAATTCAGCACGGATGTATCTTATATAATTTTGCAGCTTAGCACTTTCCGTGAAGCTTTCGCACTGTCGAGGCTCTCCTTTATCGCATTTCGTCCGACTTATGACTTCAGGCACTGTGCAGAAGTCCCTCGAATGTTCAGCCGTCCCATCAGTTCGTCGACATCCAGTTGTCAGAAACCGACCGGCTGATTCGAGGCACAAATTGGTTTTCTATAAGCAACAAGCGTTCACTCGATTAGGAGGATATTGGCCTTTAATTTGCAGCCCGAATTGCTGCGCGTGCGGCGTGCGTGCTAAACGAAGTTGTGCTTTTTTTTTTCCTTCAAGCGTTCTTTTCCGAAATATATATATATGCAGTGCAGCAAAACGGAAACATTGAGAATCGGCAATTAGCTTTTCTCGAAGGATGGAGGCGATGGAAGCGCGAGAACAAGCCGAGCCTCTTCACAGGCTTCGTCCTGCCCGATTTCATTAGGGGCGTCATTTGCCACGGCGGCCGTTTTCCAAATCGCAAGAAGATGTCTAGACTTCGTTAAAGGCAAGCTACAGCTGGCCAGCTCATTAACGCAGCTTTCACCTATGACTGCTGCTTTCACCGAACCGGCAGCGCTTGCGCTCCGTACGAAGGCAACGACCTCAGCTGTACCTCCACAGTCGATATTAGAATTCGTGGTGAGCCAGTGTCCTTTGACGTTGTCGCAATTAGTGAGTGTCAGGCAAGGTGCTCCGCGGTGGCTTGACGGATGAAGGACGACGGGCGAACGCAAACTTGGAGCGCCGCGACCCGGCTCCCACCGTTCTTGCGGTGAAGGACAACCGCCCCGAGGCATTTGTGTGCCAGCACCAATAAGACAGTCGGTCGAGTAACAGTTGTCCGGAAAGGGCAGATGCTTTAGAGCCGAAGGCGAGTATTGCAGAGCTGGGCTTTATCAGGCAATACGTTCACGCAGTTATCACACCTTCTTGCTGAATATTTATTTTAATTATACACATAAATTGAGTAGAGGCTGTCGAAAGGCGGGCTGAACTTTTACGTAGAAAAACTTAGAGGGTAGATGGCCACGTGAATGCTTTTGTCTCCGTTCTCGTTCTAAAGCGTAAGAATTGTACTATTTTTGACATACATGTCTTATTATTTGTATATTCATAGAAATTCTAATAAAGCACGTGAAAATTGTCTGACATTTGCGGTGCGCACTGCGCAGAATGCCTTGCTCTGTTAAAATATTTCGACAGAAAGAAATGTGCTCCGTTTCAGAGTTTGTCTCCCTAACAAAGAATAAAAAAAAAAGAAAACGATTGACAATATGAAATCACGAGTGATTCGGAAAACGAAATTCGTTTCATCTGTGCTCGCCATAATAAACACTTTCGTGTGACCGTTTTATTCACGTTTAGTTCATATTAAGCTTTTGGGCTTGTCTGAAGCTTCTGCGCGCGAGTTACAAATTACACGGGAGAAGGCGTACAGGCAGGAGATTGGAAGACTAGGACAGGAATGTCAGTTTTGTACGGCTGGCACAATTTCGTTTTCCTCCATCTTCCGCATTCCACTTGCTCTGCGTCTCTCGGCTTCTAGACGCAATATTCTCCACGCACCTCAGCGGGAGTTTCAACCGTGATTAAAGTATTTATAGTTTCACATCGTCCTCGAAATTCAGCGTTCACATTCGGTTACCTGGTTTCTTTATCGCGACGCGAATCATGCGGACGCTCGCGAAGCGTTCTTGCCGTCGCCTCTGCAGTCGCCATCGCAACTGTTGCCGCCGTGCTGTCGAGGTATGGAAGGCGCGTGCCCGTCCCGCGCGCCGATCGTTAAACGCTCTCCGGAGCCGCAAGCGACGCGCTGCACGTTTGGCTGAAAAAACGATGAAGTCAAGCGGACTGATCGTCAGACTCCGCCTAACCAGCCCTGGCTCGGACAACGCTCTACCTTCCGCTCCTCCGTAGCAAGCACGAGCGTTGAGGACGAACACGTTAGAGTTGCCGCTGAGCAGCAGGATTCAAATCGCAGCTGCGTTCAAACCGCAACCATGGTGTGTGCGCTCGTCTGTCGTAACTAGGAGTGCTAGAACTGCGCCATTCTTGAAGTTGCCGCTGACAAACGCCGAGTGGTTTTCCTTAGGTTCATGGCGTGCGCCACGGGCGTGTGACTCGCGCGACATACCGCCTCCATCGCGCTATCGTTGTCGCACGGCTGGCACACCTGCCAGGTCAACCGTTCGTGCTGCGCAGAAGCGTCCGTATCGAGTGTGGCCCCGTGTCGACGTGTCGCCCGAGCGCGTACCGTTGGAACATTCCGAGTAGCTCGAGCCCACAACGTGGAGCCTTTCCGTCGCTTTCAATTCCTATTGCGAAAACCGGTACCCAGTGTCCAGTTCCAGGCGGGATTATGGGTCCAGTGTGTCACGCTCGATACTCCAACGTTGCGCTGGCGCGTCCTACTGGGAGCCGCTCGGGACTGGTGCGAAAGGTAGCTCGCGGACAACTTTCGGGGGCAACGAAGAGATAGCTATGGGCGCGTCGCTGCTGCACATGGGTGACGGCGCCAAGTAGTCCGCCAGCGTTTGACAGTGCTTTTAGTTGCTGGGAACAGACGCTAAATTGACGCAGCTTCCACGTGCGACGGTTTCGCGTCTGCCGAGTCGCGAAAGGGAGAAGCCGCAACATAAGTAAACATTTAGATTCAGGGGTGTGTTTTACCTTATTTAACTGGTGCTAACAAGGGGTTTATTTTTTCTCTTGTCCAGCTTAAGCTAACGTGGATGAAAACACGGGACTCTCTTGAGAAGAGTCCCATGTACGGTAATTATAATTGTAATATAATTGTGCGCCCCACCGGAAGGTGCCTATATAAGAACAACCTACCGTGCCTACATCCCGGCGCAGTTTCAGTTGATGATCACCGGCCGCGAACACACACGGTAAACGTGCTTTAGCCTCGCAACTAAAACATGTACCAGTCTATCAGTAAAGAAAAGAGTCTCCGCATTGATTAGTACGTCGCCAAGTGCCACAAGCAATGATTTTCTTTTACAATTGGTACTTTAACTGTGAAAAAAAAAACCTTTACATCGAACCATCGACACGGGGCGTTGTATGGGCTGTTACCGCTGAGTTTGATAAACATTTCAACTTCTTTGCGCCAGGGAAAGGCAAATCACCTTAGTCCAGCAATATGTTCCAATCGACACGTCTGTGTGGTCACATATCGAAATCAAAGAAGCGTTGGTTAGTGCGGCGGGCCACCTTTGTGGACGGCGCATACTTTTTGTCTAAGCTACGGTTAGCTTGTCTTTACTGTAAAAATGTTTACACAATTAAGTGCCGTTTGCTTGTCGCACCGGTAAAGCCCCTACCGTTAGGGCTTTACAGAAATTTATAGAGGACGGCAATGAAGCTCTAGCTAGACGTGCGATGACAGGATATCAAGTTGCAAAATATGCCTTGGGCGAACATAAATCTCCAACGAGAGTTTCATATCTCTTTCTGTGAAGTTCTTTTGTCGGATATTTGTGCGCGCCCTAGCGTGTCAGAATTATTACATAGTTTTCAACTGCGTCTTTTGTCATCGCACGTCGTGTTAAAGCTACGTTGTCGGCGCCTATAAATTTTTGTAAGGCCCTGACGGCAAGTGTGTTACCAGTGCGATAAAAACACCCTGAAGAATGTTAACATTCTTACAGTGTAACATTAACTGCGACGGACACCCTATTACGCAAACTCTAAACAAAAATAACGCGAAATACGAGCAAACCACTCATCGCGTTATCGCATTCCCGTTTCTGGGTTTCTTATACTACTTAGCAGTCGGGTTAAAAATTTACTTCCCCTGCTGACCATGTATTTGCAGTAAAAACGGGAGTATTTTTTTTTTTACCGTGTGAAGGTTGTTAAGGAGGATAGTCGGAGTATATTTTTACTCCCTTCACGAACTTCTTGCGGCTATTCCGGAGAGTTATTCCTGAGAGCCCAGCGGTTATGGCGCCAAGCGTCGTGTTTTTGAGAATATGCTGCCTCATCTCGAATCGGTGAAACCACATTTCCTCGTAGCGTAGGAAACAAACATGGCTTTAAACTCACTATGAATTGTTTCTATTCACGTACGTCGCTGCGTACGTGAATAGCCGCGTACGTCGTAAAGTCTGGTTATGATATCCTTTACCTACGTTTATTCGAGGTGGTAGTAAAACGACGTATTGTAGCGCATTTTACGGCAGTACTCCAGAGTTATTTTTTATTGTAAGGGAGTTTTCAAAGTGCATGAGTGGCCAAAAACCCATATCTCAGCTGTTTGCTGACGGCCTATGCTCACAACGCGCCACATCGGTGCTCAGCACTTTTATAAACCTTTCTAAGAGTATAGCGTGAATTTTCGCTCGTCAGACTTGTTTGTTCGCGAGCTCACTCGGGCCGATCGCGTGCATATATAGATGGACTCAGCCAACACGCTAGGCTTAACCTGTGGTGGAAAGCATAAAACTCCGCGCGGGCGCATGGCGAAGGGCTAAATTGTGCGTATTGGAGCTTCAGAAGCTTGTTACCCTTAGCTTTTAGAGCACTAAGGCGAACAGAAGTGCGGCGATTGTCTCAGCTTTGTTATCCATGCAATAATATGAGCCAGCGCTAGCCTTCCTATATCATTCGAACGATTGTTGGGTTTGTATTATTCGCGTCGACTACACAACACTGCAACAATTAGCAGTCATCGGTCGCGTCCTCGCTTCTAAAGAAATTTAGAACGGCTACAGGAAGACGTCGCGGACACTGACACAAGAACTGCGGTGAAAGGGTACGAAATGTTAAGATTCGATGCTGCTGAGCATTAGGCTCTCATTGAGGGCTGCATGAAAAGAACAGCCTTTTCACAAAGTTCCTTAAACAATATTAAGAAGAGCTGAGGAAGCTCGTGGCGGCAATATAATAGAACAGCTCTGACGACGAGCGTAAAAAGAACGTTTGAGCGTTTGAGTGTTTGAAAGCATTATATACTACGGGGGACAGTGCTGACGCGGAAGTCTACCGTGGGAAAGGTTTCGAAGTATGTGGCTTAATTACCAGAAACTATAATTTGTAATGCGACTGCTCGTAAGGAACAGCTTCGTTGGAAATTGGTCCGTGATTGCGCAAGGTCGCACAAGTCTGCTGTCTTTTTTTACATCTAGGAAAGTTATCCTACAGGCTTTAATAATTCCCACGGCGGAGTCATTTTCAATTATGTGCAAAATAGGCGTGAATTAAACGTGTCTCAACGTTATCGTTTCTCTTCTGAGTTGACAGCGCTCACGTCTCACGAAGTAACTGTTGAATCATTTACGTTTATCATGAATAAAAACAGCCCAACTTGCGTACGGAGATCTATGCGAATTATGCGGCTTGTTTTACGCTCGCCGAGGTGGACATTACGTGGGCGAACTATTCCAGTCATCAAGCACGTCATTATTTAAAGCTAACCGATTAAGCTTGAAACGATTTCGGAATCTGTAATGGAAAATTAAAGTTATCCAGTACGCAAATCATACCCATTAATTCGCTAACAATCTCGTGCCCCCCTTGCAGCGTTTTAGAGAAATCCACCCTGAAAATATCTGGCGTATAGGATTGGTGTTTCATTTAACATTTATCGTGACTGCGTTAACTACTACTGCAGCTGCAACATATCTAGAGCTCTGGCAGTGCCAAGAAAAATGCTAGTTGCTTTGTAAATGCCACCTCTTTCACAGTCTGCACATTATTGCCCAGCCTATTTCAATCACTGGTGTAGCTTAACATGTAGTTCTTCATGAATGTATATGTGGTGCATAGAAATCGACCCAACCGATTAGTATTAATGTAATAAGGTAATGAATGAGAGGTTCACTTAAATAAAAGAAAATGCGTGTGTATATCCGTACATTTCGCTCGGGTGTTTCCAGCATGTGTGTACGTACAAAAACGCGTTTGTTGCCGGTTGTCCGAAAATAAAGTTGTTTTCCTAGACCAGTATATATATATAAAGAGACAGAAAGAGAGGAGGAGGGGAAGCTTCTCTTCCCCCCCCCCCTCTTTCCGGGATAATGAAAACCTGTCTAGTGTGCAGTATCTGCTGCGTGTGGAAACCCTATGCAAGTGCGGAATGGGGTTTATGCCATCGTGTGACAGACACACATCGAGAGAGAGAGAGAGAGAGAGAGAGAGAGAGAGAGAGAGGGGCACATGTAGCACTCACGTATGTGATCATGGGCAGGTTCCAGGCGTCAGCGACCAGCGCCTCGGCGTAGCAGTTCTCGTCGGGTCCTATGAACGCCACGACGCCGCTCTGCCACAGCGCCGTCATCTTGCGGATGGCCGACGACGTGCCCACCTGGCCCACGTTCTCCGGCCGGAAGGTGACGCGATAGCCCGGAAGCAGGCTGCGGCAGCATGAGTTCAGCCGCTCACTTAAATGGCAGGCGTGCGTGGCACTACATGGGACTCTCTTACCTAGCTGTGTGCCGTTAAATTTGATGAGCACAATCCAGACAGACAGTAACGCCCGCATAGCCCGAGGGCGCACCGCCGATTCATTAAAAATGTCTTCGGGTATGGTGTGCGCTGAGCTGAAGCACATAGGGCGTTCATTTTGTTGCGGCTCACAAATAAGATGTCTGCCATCACTGAGTGGGCTCCCGTGAAAGGTTTCGTCTACAAAACATTCCAAAGAGGCAATGAGGTGAATGAGATACATTCTCTAGTAATACGTCACTGACTCTTTAATTATATATTAAGCTGTGCATTCGAGTCTACTTATGTTGCTAAATGTCACCCAGTTAGACTTGCCTGTCCCATCGTCGGCGGTCTCCTTGACTTCTAGGAAACACGATACTGCGCTAATCATTCAAAATCATCGCTGCGTTGAAAGACGTGCTTGTACCTGATCGCCAGGGACTAGCGATTTGTTTTCGCACTTGTCATAAAGCGTGCGCGTATTGTTTGTAGCTCCTTTTTTTCTTTATAAACGCACTCGATCCTTCCTCACCTATCGTCCCTATTGATGTGCGATACGGCCAGGGGCACGGCACCGGAGACCATCTTTCCGAGCATGCGGCTGTTGTTGAAGGTGCCCAGGAATGCGATGGCCACCTCGGGCCGGTCGTCGGTCAGATTCTCCTGCGACTCGGACTTGTTGCAGGGCAACAGGAAGCCGAGACTGCTCGCTGTGCTCGTCGGCAGTACTACGGGGCTAGCCAGCGCTCCCCAGGCGAGAGATGTGACCGGCAGCAACAGTGTCATTGCCACCAGCAGTAGCGGCGTCAGTGCCGCTAAAAGACGGCGCCCCATGCGCTGAAAAAAGAAAAAAAGAAAGAAAATAGCGTTGTTTGAGTTCTGAAACAAACCGCAGAAGTTACCGCCGCTCCGTGGTATGCGACGAGTGGAAGTACCGTTAATGAGTTTGCAAGTATCTGGCGTTGAGGTGTGCATTACCCACGGAAGCGGGGCTCATTTCGAGAGCGCGAGACCAAAGCAACAAATTACTCAGCGGCGGAGAAACGCTGCACAGTACCACCAGGTCGAACACAACATCTAAACCTTTGGAAGCAACAAAGCGTCCGCGCGGCAGCATGGGTTCTCCGAGTGCTATTTGTGGTTTGACATCAAACATGTTCGTACGAGTACGCAAACTGGTGAAAGGAAGGCTCGTTTCAAAACGGCAGATAGAGCCAAAGAAATCGATTCAATTTATTTAAAGAATGATGCGCTCGACGTCGTACATTTCTTTTTGCAGTGAGGATATTTAAGTAGCGTGTTTTATTGCGCAATTCCACAATGAACAGAGCAGACAACAAGCACATCTGCAGGGGTAGCAAAGGTGGCAATGTGCGTAAACGCCATTGTTCGGTGTTTGTTGACAAGCGTTACTGGGCGATCACGTAGTTTCCGCGAAACACACGAGTGTCGGAAGAACCGCTTCTTCAGCACAAAATAACAAAATAAATGGCGGTAAAAAGCGGAAGCCAGTGGACAATTTTAGCTTTATTTAATGCAGTACAGTGACACGTGAGGTATGCTCCGCACGTAATTCCCATCCTTCCGCAAAAAACGCTAACAGATGACCCGTGATCAACGTTTCAAAATACCGTCATCGCTTCCTGCACTTAAAAAAGAAAGCTCCATGACACGAGGGATGATGCGGCTCCTTGTCTTGTCTTTAGCTAACGTTGCAGTCTATAGTCAATAGGCATAGCAACACAATTTTTTATAAAGGATTCGAAATTCTTGGTTGTTTGGCATGTTGTGATACAGTCTTTGCTTACGCCTAACGGCGCCATAAAAAGCTTTCCATCTCCAAAGGACAGCACAAAGGCTATCAGCGTGAGACGTGCATGAGCAGCGGGTGATTTTATGATCAATTTCTGGCTGCCACGGTAGACAAGTGGTGAATTCGGATCAAAGGCTGAACGGTGACGCCTTCTTACACAATACTGGTGAGTGCCGCAGTATTAGTCCGCTGCGCAGGGCACGCATGTCCAACTGGGAAGGTATCACGTGTAACGTGAAGCAAAACTTGTCTAATCAAAGAGTAGCCAGAATACATATTCTGCTAAAAATTGATGAAATAACAGTGTCAACGGGGTGTTCAGCCAAGAAAAACAGATTCTCCTCATGTTCGCTTCCAATCTTTTGGTGGTCTGAGCGTGACCGCCGTGCATTTCTGATGAAGCAATGGGCCAGGCTATGCATCCCGCCCTTAGTGAGCAGTCACTTCTACGGCGGAGTCTAAGCGCCGAGATTCCCAGTGCAGAATTTAGTAAGCGAGGGGCCTGAGCACTTGCTAAGCTCTTGATCGATGGCATATAGACGTAATCCTAAGACCGCAAGACCACGTGGGGTGTGAATTCCAGTGCAAGCCACTTTATCCGATATTCTACAGCTTAGCCGAAGGGGAGCAGGTGGACTTGGGCAGGATATGTAAGGTGTAGATCGCCTAACAGGTGAATTGTTCGAGTGAGGAAACCGGTATCGTGTAAAGGGAAACGCACTAATGTGCAGTAGAGAAGTCTGCCGTGTAACGAGCTTGGGGAAAATGTGCTGAATAGCGGTGATTCCGCCGACGCAAGACGTGGGTACTCTGAGACTGCACTGCCAAGTCTCCGTGTTGCAGCGGACATAAGTTAGGTTAACAAAAGGAATAAGCTAGCGGCACCTCTTCGTATACTTCCCACGTTCATACATGCAAATGTATTCAAGCCAGCACGCATGAAATGTCTCAATATTTGATTTCCTTTCATTCTTGCTCCACACATTCTTGCCCATTTTGTCACCTAAACCAATTCGAACTTAAAATAAGAAAAAAAAAGCACATCAATGCAGCAAATTTGTCTTTATTACTGCGTAAGTGCCATCATGCACCTCACGCTGTAAAAACGTCATCTACTTCAAGCGCACATGTCCGAATCCACGTGAAGCATGGTTACATAAATGTTTTACAACTACAAATGCCTACCTGAAATTCTCTTTATTTGTATTCTACGCAACCCGTATTCTCACGCAATACTAATTACGTTGGAACACCACGCAGGTCACAAGATAATGGTCACGCAGTGTTCACGCTAATGCACTATATACCTTGCAGAAGGTATGCGAAAATGCAGACACCAATTAGGGCTGGCGCGAGCGTGATGCATCAGTTGTGGTGGTTCATCGAACGCAAGGGCGACAAAAGCGTAAATATTTTCCAGTTTAAGCAGGCGTTCTCATTCGGGCGGGCTTAGCTTACACAGAAAACAACACGTGAGTTCATATTGGGCTATAAATAGCTTAAAGAAAAGGAACAGAAATAAAACAACAGAATCTTGTTCGTGTACTAAGCAGAACTTAACAAGAGTCGAAACGGTGCTTACTGCGAAACAATAAACAACAACAATAAAAAGCAGGTAACAATCTTTTTTTAGGTGCACATTGAGTACTAGCAGAAACCACTAGCAATCCCCATGGCTACACAGTTATTTCATTAGCATGTGCTTTGAGGTCTCTCGTATGGTCGAAGAACCAAGGGTTACCTAGTTAAGATCCGTTTTATGCTGTTAAGAGCCATCGATACTATGCGAATATAGTAACCAAGGCGACCCTGACGTACGCCTGCGAGTAGGTGGTGTTATTGTTTTTCCGTCTTCAGTGATGTTGAATTCAGTGACCGCGTCCTTCTGGGTGATACAGTTCTACTTAAGATGCGAAAAAAAAAATACTAGACTCGCGTCGAATGGAGCGACTTGAAAATGGGCGTAATCTTTTTTTACTACCTAGAGTTACAGGAGATATATCGATGAAAAAAAGAATGAGAACGGTTTGACGAACATCAGCTTAACACAAGAAACGCTCAGAGCGCACATCTGGCCCCATTAGTACGGCTGTTCACTATCGTTCTTTTTTTATGGATACGACACGGGTACCAGAATAGGTTTTCTTCAACAGCCACCGTCTGGCGGAGTGTTGTAGCGACAGGGACCACGTCAGCACTCGACTATGTGTCTGAAAGCGCCGACAAAAAAAAAAAAGAGGGTCTTAAGAACACGATGAATGCACACTGTGTTCAGCTCCCTAAGTTCTTTGTCGCATTTCATTTTCCGCTCCGTGCAGCAGGTGAATGGCAGGGACGAAGTTAGTGAAAAAACGCGATGTCTAAATTTTGTGCTGCCACCGTAGCGTATAACGTTGAACGATTCGGTCACTCAACTTCTCGGGACAGCCAACGAAGAAAGCAGTCGCTTCCGTTCGACGATTTGAAATGCCTGGAACAAGTTGGAAGCAAACGCCAAGCGACGTGCATTGGCATCCCCGGTCGCGGAGGCAGATCTTTTTGTCGTTCGGGCGAACGGCTGATCTAGCCACCACGACGAGACAACGACACTAAGAGGCGACTGCTGAGACGACCTGTCCATTAGAAGTGTAGGTTTGGGCTTTGAAGTGTAGTGCTGCTCATTTTCTTTATATTTGCGCGCTCTTTTGTGAACTGCACCTCGATATCTAAAGAAGCACGCCTCTCATACGTCGCTACATTACGATAAATTAAATTGTAGATTACTTAGCCTCACGGCATCGAAGGTGACTGGAATAAAGTCGGGAACGCCACTGTAAGATCGTTGTTGTCACCAATTCCGCTACTTACGGCCTGTGTGGGGAAGCGTAAGAGTTCCGGAATTGTGTGTGCTGATGTAGGGTCGGTTTATTTTCGCGTAAGATGCCTTGCAGGCCGCTAGCATCATTGAGTAAGGGGGGTGCGCTGGAAATGTAAAAGTTATGTTGCATAGAAGGGTACAAACAATGAAAGTAGCAACAATTCAATACGCATTGAATAAATAATGTAAATAATATGAATATCTCGTTCATCTTGCGCGCCGGGATCCGGTCTGTATTTCGGAATTAATCATTAAACTTATGAGCATTGTACGAATAGAGCGGGTGGGTATTTGTTCTTTGCGTCCGACCCCACATGCGCATAAACTTTTAAAAATGCCTTCCGGACACCTGCGACATTTATAGCGACGCTGTAGGAGGCAGCGTCTAGCTGTCGAAAACCTTTGAAAGAAGCCCAGCTTCGCCCACTATGTTTTAGGAAGGCTCAAATTAGGATATACTTGTGACCTCCTATGCCTTGAGCCTACCCTCTTTGACCCACATATTACCTAAGGATACCTACTCCCACCAAC
The DNA here is from genome assembly GCF_038994185.2 of Dermacentor albipictus. Classification (NCBI taxonomy): domain Eukaryota; kingdom Metazoa; phylum Arthropoda; class Arachnida; order Ixodida; family Ixodidae; genus Dermacentor; species Dermacentor albipictus. The sequence continues at coordinate 31,890,072 of NC_091828.1, read as the reverse complement.
TAATGCTAAACAAATACGTACATATCAGTGGCATGCACATGTGAATGAGCAATATGTCTGGAGTGGTTAGCATCACTATGAGGGTAATCATGCTGACGACTTGGGCCCATAGCAAAGAAAGGAATAAGTCATAAAATAATTATTTAACGTCACTCGAAGTCGGTGCTGATAAGTCGGTGTTAACCCTTCAGGTGGTCTACATCATTGAAGCTTGTGCTGTCGTTCAATTGCAATTACGTTCAATTACCTACATGTTTTCCCGCCTTTAAGAAATTTGGCATTCCATATATTCAATGAAGAAATGTTCGCAGCGGAAATATGCCAGTAAAGTGTTAAAGCAAAGAAGGGTTCACTGCACCGGGTTTCTTTTTGGCGCCTTTGTTTTCTGCACTGACGGCATATTCCTCTACTACCGTTTACAAACCATCGTTTGTTTTTTTCGCCTTCGTCTCCTCTTGAATAAAGCGTGCGTGAGAATTTTCATTATGCATCGCAACGAGCTGTACATGCAGCCCTGCCAAGCTCAAAAAGAAGTTATTCATCTCGGAAATAATTTTTTTAGAGTCTTTCCTGACACAACGTGCCTTTCAGTGCGAGTGGTCCACTGTATATATCGCGTCACATTCCTTTGCACTCTATTTTTGCGTTACGCCCATAAGTTCCTATAAAAATCTTGACACTGAGGTTGGAGGTTAAGTATCATTACGTTATGCAGCGTTTGGCGTGTTTTCCTGGCCTGTTTCGCCACTAAAGCTTTAAATTAGCGATACGCTGCTCTTTAGTAACTGCGTTTAGCTTAAGCTAGACATTATGCTGGCGGTTCTTAATTTTTATTAGTCATAGCTTGTTGGCTTCTTTTGATATGGCTAATAAATATTGGGTTCCTCGGTTTCCTTTCTTCTTGTTCATTCCACAGCGAGGATCTCGAATCGGGCAGCTTTGATTCCTTCAGGTAGCATGAATGTGTTTAAAGACCACTTGCCTTTACCGAAAATTTTCCCATAGACGTGCGACAGAAGAGATGTTCCACATCCGCCGCCAAGGTTTATGTGTGGTGGCGCTGGGGCCCTATAACGTAAAACTATTCCAATATGTTTTTATTCCAATCTCCTGACGTCAAATTTGCGGAACCGCCGACGAAAGCACCGAGCTGTCACCCGCAGGGTTGCCTGAACATACCAATCAAACGCTTTCCTCGTGCATAGGTTACTTTTGTTTGCTTGAAAAATGAATAACATTACCTACACTGAGCGGCTTGTCTTATCTAATTGGCTGACAAGAGGCGAGGAGCACGCACAAGTGGAGAAGAATTCGATAGGGCAGAGCCACTGCACTGAAAGTCGTTAACCGGATAAAGAAGGTATTGCCGGCGTCTGCCATTGGTCCGCTTTCCCTTACTTAACTTCCAGTGGCTGGTCGAAAATCGCGGCTGCATGCAACGGAAGCTTAAAAATGACGCTAAAACAGATCCTAAGCAATGAATAGTTGGCAGAAGGAGGTGGTAAACGTGCCGAGAGGGCTCCAAAAGTTACACGGCCACGTCAAAAATTTTATTATACACAAATAAACTCATGCTCTCCGGCAGGTGCTCCTAGCCTGTACCTGAGCAATCGGGGGCAGCCATCTTTTATTCCTTGCGAAACGGGGCAGCATGCGGCTATTCAGAACAAAATTCAGTTTTTTTTTCGGCATAATGATGCATGTTAAACGCGTACACGTCCCTTTGACGCGGTGAGTTCTGGCGGTTTCGGGACGTCACGTGATAGGCAGGTGAAGTGGGTGCAGCCCGAAAATTTTTGACCAATAGCCGGGGGGCTAATGGCGAAAAGTCGTCGAATCGGAAATAGCTATTTTTCTTTTTTTTTGTCAAATCATGCATAATCAGCATGTACAGGTCATATGAGATAGGAAGATATCGCGGTTTTCGTGACGTCGCGTGACAGGCAAGTGAAGTGGGAGTGGTCCAAAAATGTTTTGACGAATCGCGGAGGGCTGATTGCAGAATTGGAATGGAAAAGTTTGGAATAGTTTTACGCTATAGCGCCCCTGGATAACACTCCCAAAGGTTCGTTCCAGTAGCAAAAACATAAATACCCCAAAAAAGTGGATGGGAAGAGAGCGCCGCGGAAGTTCAGTCGGTTAGAGCATGGCAAGCGTGATGTGAAGACGTGGGATCGTGTTCAGCAGTATCGTCAACGCCTGAGCTGCTCTTCTGGCGCTGCTCGTCGCTGGTGTCTTTCGAGGCGGTGCCTTACGCGGCCTCGCCGTCCCTACTCGTAGTGACCTTGAAGGAACGTGCATAAACCAAGTAAATAGCCTTTTATACGCAGGGAAATAGACCAACAGGACTAAACTACATTCGTTTCTTTTACCAGAACACCTGAGGTAACGCCGCAAGTTAACAGCCATTCAACGTTAGAACCGCAGAACAGACGGTAAGGTCCAAAGCAAGGCCACACTTTTCTTTTTTTTTTCGTTTTCTTGTTGACGGCGCTAAATTACGGGGACACGCGCCCAGAGCGTATAAGTAGGGGTATTGTATTTTAATATTAGTTAGACTGAGTTTTTCTTCGTAACGCACATCGAAAGGTAACTCTAGTGAAGTTCGTTGAACAGAGCAAATAAATCATCACTTAGAAGAACGTGGATATATTCTCAGGCATGAATGTCTGTTCTCAGTTTACCTACCGATTTGCTTTTCATGTGTGTCAGTATGGACAGCCTTACTTATTGCATTTTTGCTAATATTAGGTACGTGATAGGCATGAAAGTAACGAAAAAAAAAGTACGCTTACACTGAGTGAGGGAACTTTCGGTAAGGCCGAGGCGTTGATTCACGCGACACCCTGATTCAGGGATTTCCAGCCAAACCGTTGACCATGCGTGTGGCTAACGAACCCGTTCTCGCTGCGTAAGAAGTAATTATTTCTTCTCTTCAGCGTACCAAGTCCTTGAGCGAAGAGCCCCGAGTTAACGTAACTAGTTTCTCGGAAACTTTCGGGGAAAGTTCTCCCAGTCGCGACCTCTGGACAGAGCGCTCTTTTGTTTGATTTCGAATTGACCAGCTCAAGATGACCAGATATTGTGCCACGACGATGTGTCCAGACCCGTGCGAGATACACGAGCGACCAGCTCCTCGCGAGGAAACCTTCACGCCCAAAAACGCCGTGCCCGGAATCAGTGTTGCTGCAATTCGGTGGCCACGCGTGTACATATACCTTGACTGCGTGGGAGCGCTCCCAATCGATCGCCGTGCGCTGTGCTCTCGACCGGTGGCTGTTTGGGCCATGAAGCCACTAAGGGTCGACGTCGCGAAAAACAAGCGTGTTCCGGGGACAGCTCTTTCCGAGAATGTCTAGCATTCAGCGGCGCCTGCGGCAACAAGATGGGAGGTATATATATATATATATATATATATATATATATATATATATATATATATATATATATATATATATATATATATATATATATATATATTGTTGTCGTGGTGAGTTTCTCGGAGATGCTTATGGCCTAAGCGCCGTGTGGCCGCGCACGCAAGAGCAACAGGTTGACTTCCCCGCCTTGCTTTTATCAAAAGTCTCTCGCACGTGTCTTAACTAGAAGTCACGCATTGTAAATCCGTCCGTCCAGCCGTAAGAGCAGGCTTTTTGAGCCAACTGACTAAGTTGCGTCTGAGGTTTCCCGACGATAATGAGCAGGGAATCACGCCGTCTGCTAGGCGGGGGGAGGCTGGGTCCGCCCCCGTGATTGCTGGCATCAGCAATAGTTGACTCTCTCTCTCTCTCTCTCTGGGGTCGAATTGACGAAGCTTTTCACTCGTAAGTGCTTTTTTGCGATTGGGCTGCTGGTTTTGCTAATAGTATGTTCAGTATCAGGAGTGATTGAGAACTTTCTGTCGCGCAAAATTGTTATCTAGAGGCGTTTTTCTTTTGTGAATACCTGCTAAGGACTTCCCGTTCAGGTACTTATTCCAAGTCAAGGACCCCTCGTTTAAGCAGGTGCATGCTTGACGTAGGCGCCTATCCTAACTGTGGTGCACAAGTTGAACAAAGCTGTGCGTTAATTAAGGCACCACAGAGAATTCCGTTGTAATTTTTCTGGTAAAAATAAGAACTTGTAGATTTTAGTGATCCATACGGTTTTGAATTCACTGCGGCGCTGTGGCAGCTGCTTGCCGAGGACGGCGACAGTTTCTCGAAAACTTTGCTTACCACGGGGCGCGGCATTAAACCTTCCTGCTATAACGTATTTTGTATGAAGGCCTCAGAAATACATGAGCAATAGCAACCAGTCTCCGAATCTGCGTAACGGTCAAGTACCTGCTTAAATTACCAAGTACATAGGAATGTTGCACGATAGCTTGGTGGTCAGCGGGTCGGGTTACCCAGTGAACGGGACCACAGGGGCAGGAGGTGTGATGCGCAGGGAGAGTAATGTTTAAAATGGAAGCTTTCCTTGGTTCTACCGCTGAAAATAGAATAGACAAGAAGGTGGCTACAGAGAAGTAAAGACGCCAACCTGAGCAGCCGAGTGTGGGGAAACAAGAATAGTGGACAAAACGGGACCGGAACGTTCATTGAGCGAGCAACATTCAAGTACATAGAAGTAAAGAACACCCCCAGAATCAGCTCTAGTACGCATACATAAATGGCCCCGCCCCCTCCAAAAAATGGCACCTCGATAACTCAATCGTTAAGAGCACCTCACGCGTAATGCGAAGGCGTGTGTTCGTATTCCATCTGCGGTCAGTTGGTTTCTTCCACATCCGTTCCCACATCCGTTTTCATTTGCCTGTTGGCTTTATATGATAGTGACTTATAAAAACCTGGCTTCTCGGTTTCCTTGGATCACGTTCATATATATATATATATTTTATTTACTATTTATTTACAATGACCTTACACGCCCCCGTAGGAGCCTGACCTAAGGGGAGCATAAACGGAAACAGTACTATAAGAGCTAGTAAACATATTATGCAGCAAGTGGCACTTATCATACATTTCGAATGAAAAGCATTCAAATACAAGGGATGCAGCATACGTTCAAGAGGTAACAGATGCGCAGTACCAACCGGAATGCAACTGAGAAATACCAATGAAAAGCATTAAGTCGGTGAACAGATTAAAAGGGCGTAATTTAAAGATGACTGCGGACTTGGTTGCGGAAGGAATCATGGTTTGTTGAGGAAGCGATATTATCGGGCATATCGTTCCACAGAGAAATGGCACGTGGAAGCACAGAGCTCTTGAAGGTTAATGCGTGACCGAAAATGCGCGAGTAACTGAAATTGTTATGGAGGCGGTTTGACATGCGCAAAGGCCGTCTGAGAGGTAGTTGAGATAGCCTATTACCATCAACGTACTTGTGAAAGAAACAGAGAAGTGCGATGCAACGGCGAGTTTCAAGTGAAATGTTGTCGTTATTCTGTGTATACTCAGTCACACTATGAGGACAGTGATAATCACAAGAAATAAAACGTCCTGCTCTGTTCTGTACGGGTTCCAGCATATTGATTAGATCATTCGCATGAGGCGACCACACACACACACACATATATATATATATATATATATATATTAACCAGAATTTACACTGGGACAGAACGGTAGTGATGAGCCCGAGCGTCAAGGTTTGACCGGCGGGCCAAATGCGTCGACTACTTGCCTCGTCGAAGGCTTCCACGTAATCGCTGCTGGTCACGTTTCTTCCAGCAAGAGAACAATACTATTCGCGTCGCCCGTGCAATTTGATTACACAAGGTTTGGCGACAACACAAACAACAGATGTATTTGGCAACAACTATCGAGAACGTTCTGATACATGCCGACGCCCTTCACCAGATTGACAAGGATATCGATAACGGCGCAAAACGGTCTTAACGTATGTGGATTAAATTACTGGATGCTGTCGCTGATTCTGCCATGTCAAATCAAACTGTGCGTGTAACGTGAATTTTGTTGTATGTTCTAGAATGTAAGCGAGCTCAAGCGATGATTCTGGAATATGGTGCTTTGATTAATCTACAAATGACCGACGCACTGAACCAGCTGGGCCCTTGGATGAGATTTCTATAACCTCCGACTGCAGTTCACCGCTTTCCTTGAGCAACAAGTGTTGCTTCATTTTTTGGGCGGATGTTCGCACAACAAAGAGTTCGATTCGTCAGTCCTACATCTTGCAGCGCATGTTGTTGCATTGTTACTACTACAATGTGTCAATATGTCATCTGCAATACCGCCTGTCACAAGTAACAGGTGTACGAATCATCTAATTGCCATCCGTTTGCTTACGTATTGCAATATCTACCTAAGCCTATCGGAACTAATTAACCATACTAATTGCTGGGATCAAGCTGTCATCAATTATTCGTGAGGCCAGCTGGCAGACTGACAGGCGGCTGTCAAATAAATGTCAAGAATAACAAAAAACGCTTTACTTGGAACTTCTGAGCTGGGACGGGGGTAAGGGGCGGTACTCGTGCGAACTAATAAATAGGCCAACTAAGTAGTTTTCGGTGCAATATCGTCGGAGATCATCGCAATGAAGGACCAGCTGACAGCATTCCACTTCTAAGATGAAACCTATGTTCTCTCAAACAAACGTGAACTGATCATGACCATTTGAAAAGGTTGCCCGCATCGCCCGAATTTGGCAATGACGATATCGTTGAGCTCGTAACATTGTTAACGTTAAATCAGTGCCATGCGTGGGCATGGCTCTAGAGCTGGAAACAGACCTTGATAATATTATAGCTAATACAAACTGTACTGCCAGACAGCTCGTCAAAAGCACATGATCAAAATCGCAAAAGAGCGAATACCGGCATTGCGCTCATCGCATTCTTGAGTTCGCTTGCCTTGCTCTAGGCAAACTCATCTAACGTAGTGCTCTAAAACTGAGTGGGCGAACGATCCCGCGTCCCCTAAGCCGGGATGAATGGGTCTTATGCAAACTTTATCGGGAAACTTCCGGAAAGGATGACTTCTTTGAGAAACGTGCTGGCAAACGCTTAGCAAATATTCGTACATCTGCGAAGTTAGGGGCGCTACGAACGGACCACTACGGACTACGATCAGGCTAAGGCATGTTGATAGAAGCTAAGACGTCTAGGCGAGCAATCTGTGAAAAAACAACCACGCAATAAGTTCTTTCTGAAGTGTAAATTTTACTGCGTTCGGATTGACAGTCGTATGGCAACAGTTGAATGCACGCAATGTTGCAAGCAAAAATGACACGCAAGTGCATTTGAAAGCGTCGAGTGGGCTTCTAGTTGGAACCGCCACTCGACTGTAGCATAAAGCCGAAATAAGTGCCTGTGTTCTAACCGCGACTACATTATTGCGCTCCAATGAGAGTGTGAAAAGGGTAATGCGTGAGCAAGCAAGGTACCTGAGCGCATGTTGTGCTTGGTGAGCGTTATCTTCAAGGAGATGAATTTTGCACACTACGCAAAGAAGCGATGTGAGGTAAGTCATTTGAAATTTGATGCGAGTTCGATGAGCCAGCGCTTCAGCAATGAATATGACCGCCAGCGATTCGTCGAGGAGCCACATCGCCACAGCGGCGAGAAAGCGAGCAAACCTACCACGGGATTGTCGTTCGGCTCAAACGACGACCTAAAAGGTGAGTGGTTTGTTTTCCAGTCATTATAAAAGAGCACTTTCTTTTTCTGAACGCGATTAGCATTCTTAGCCTATTTCAGCCGCTTTGGAGCGTTGCTACTGTCTTCTATATTTAAACCCAGAGGGAAGAGGGAAAGCATTTTTATTTTCCAGCTCTTTAGGAGCGCTTGCGGCCCGTGCCTAGTCGTAGGAAGATCGCTCTTTCTTTCGAATTAGAAAACACAAATAAATGACGTATCAGACTCATAAATGCCAGAACGGGCACTATTCTAGCTGTCAACAAAAATTCGTGTTGGGCGCTGGTAAAAAAGTCGCAGTTTTGCCCAAAAGGCGAAGCACCGATTGCGACAGCAAATTGGTAGATAGCTATACGAATTAAGAATATTAGTTTTATCGGCCGTTCAATCTTGTAAACATTCGCTAACTAACGAAGCTAACAATAATATAATGTGCAAAAAAGTTACGGGGTTTTACGTGCCAAAACCCCTTTCTGGTTATGAGGCACGCCGTAGTGGAGGACTCCAGAAATTTCGACCACCTGGGGTTCTTTAACGTGCACCTAAATCTGAGAACATGGGTGTTTTCGCATTTCGCGATATAATGTGTATGCGCGACTGAACGAGGACGTAGAAACTTTCTACGCCCTTGTTCAGTCGTGCTTACGCATTCTATTACGAATTCAGGCTATCTAGCCTGCCAACGTGTTTTTATTACATTGACGAGCACGGCAATATGTCTGCGGTTGAGAAGCTGCGTTTAGTGAAGCTTTTTTTCTGGCATCTGCAGGTATGGGCGCGGTGGCGTGTAAGTCCATCAATGCCATCAGCATTGTTAGCCAACTTCCACCACTACAATTTATAAATAAAGGTGTCTTAAGAAGTAACGTGTTGCTGCTGCATCGCTCGTTTATGGCGCTGAATGCTTAAACTGAATTTAATATCAGAACTTTAGCAACTGTTTTCTTATTGGCAGCACCACCAAATACATATAATTGAATACGTCAAGAATTAAATGTTATGCGCAAGAAATGAACGCATTGCAGCATTTAGCAATTTACACGACAATGTTGGGGAGTCACCCGAAGAGAAAAAGAAACTGTACAGAGAAAAAGTGACTGCAGTTTCTGCGTAGCAACACAGGCAAGTGAACGCTCTGGCCATGGGAGTTCAAAAAAATCAGTAGCAAGAAGATGGCAATGAAAGAAATAAAAACAATAACAAATACGAATTTCCGCTACTTCGAAGACAGCAAAATTGACTACGTAAAATAGAAAAAAAATAATAACCAGCGCAAGCAAGAATTTCTAGGAAGTCAGTGAACATTATTAGGAACTTCGCACTTAGAATGCTCCGAGTATATATGTGGAAGCATACTTATATAGATGTTGTTGTCACCACGATTCCTCGCGTTTGCGGCACGGGCGGGCCTTACACTCTGAGTTACATTTTCGCACCTCATATATGTCTTCGGGGGAGGAAAACACGGTACATTTGACGACTTTCTCGACATGCTACCTAGTAGAGTGATGCAGGCGCTGTTTATTAAATAAATGAAGAAAAAAAACTAGAGCAGCATTGAGCTCCGCTAATTCTCTAATTATGCCACAGCATAATTAAACTGCGACGGCTCGACAGCTAAGCTCTGTCGACAGCTGATCTCGACGGCAGCGATAACTGGGCGCGGCCTTGCGCTATCCTCATCGATAAACTCACCACTTTGCATACGCTCTGACACGCGCAATACAACACGAATTTTCCCGTTAAGTAGCTCCAAAGTGGGCCAAGTTCACTTATTATTATAATTACTGCATAATCGATGATGGGATCGAATTTCCGTCATTATTCAGAAACATGCCCAACGCTCTAACCATTAGGCTGTGATCGCACTTTATATTTATAACGCCACTACTATTTACATAATAAATAGGCCTACTTCGCCTTTTTATTTCGCCTAAAGATACGCACATCATAGGTTGCGGCCTCGATGGCAACGCGGGCTTCCTTCGCGCCAAAGTGTCAAAGCCACTTTTTTTTAACGTTTGGCACCTTGCGACACGCGTCAGTTTCTGGTATTCTTTCCTCATCGCGTGACGACTAGCGCTTTGATACGCTTTCTTAGACTGCCCTGCCTTTGGGATCGACGCAGGTTTGTTTCTCAAGCGAATACGTCGAAGGTGCGTGCGCTCCGTGCATAATGCTAATGCTTTAAAACAAAGAAACAAACAGCGTCATTCGGGCTAGGATTGAACGACCTGTACTACTGGAGCAGGTGGATGCTATGAAAGGATGAAATTATGTACAATACGATGCAGCTATCACGTATTCAAGAATGGTCGAATGTATTCAAAATTTTGAATACCTTATACAATTTTCTATGTGCTTGAATGAAACTGACGTGTTTCTTTTTTACTTCAATTACTGTGTAATACGTATGATTAACATGTACCTGGGCGGCTAATTACACATGCATTTTTGTATCTAGTTGTGAAATTCTTCACAAACTTCTGCGTGATCTGGCGAAATTATCATGGCTCCTGTGCTTTTTTTTCTCTTTTAGGGACGATAGTAATTTCGTAAAAATTAGGTGCCCGTGAACAGAGCCATTCCAGTCCCGCGCACAAGCCAGAAGCCGTATGTCATCTCGAATTTAGTAGTTTTATTGATTTCTGCGAAAATAAACATTCTGTTCTATTCCATTCTATTCTTGGGGGACAAGTATAGGTTAGAATGCATGATTGAATGTCTAAGCGCGACTTTACGAGGACGTAGAAAGAAACAGACATAGTATGTCTGTCTCTGTATTACCGAGACAGCGCTCCTTTCAACTACAGATTTTTATTTTTGGCACGAACCGACTAATGTATACCGAACGAGCGAAAACAAAAGAGACAACAAAGAACATTTTGTTCCTATCATGCCTTAGATACGCGTAGGCTCTTCGATACCACTGGATGTTTTTTTTTGTCTCTTTTGTTTCCGCTCGTTCGGTATATATTCATCGGTTCGTCCGAAAATTATAAAACTACAGTTTTAAGTAGCGCTTTGTTTGTGTGTCTCTTTATTTCTACGTCTTCTTTCAGTAGCACTGTGGCACACACACATTCAATCATCCGTTCGATTATATGCCAATCCTTGATAGGAGGATGTAACGCTACACAGTTTTTGTCATAAAAGAAACGACGCGCAACGGGAAAACTATTGACGAGCCGACGTTTTGATGACGGGCCAGAATTCCAAGAAGTGCACTGCTTGCATTCCTTTTGGCTGTCTCTCAGCTGAAAGAAATCACAAAATATAAAGGTGGTGGACTGCTATTCAGTATGTAGCCGCCACGAGATTCTTGCCAGCGAAACTAAAGGCAAGACGCTAGTGCGGATTGTTTCATCTATAAAATTTCGCAGCGGACTTTCGAAGAAGTAAGAAAAGAACGGGCTTGAGCGTGTTTGCCTACAGCAACTTTTTCTTTCCGTATTGCCGGAAGCTGTTAAAAAGACGCAGCATCGTTCTTTTTTGCCAATGTTATGCTGCGACTTATGAGGCGTGATACTTTGTTGTGTCAGGCATGTCAATGTTATCCTACGCCTTAAACTGATGCAAACATCCGGTAAAACAAACTCGTTTCCCTGCTAACCTTACCGGACTTTCCCGACCGCGGCTGCTGATGCCTCCCTGGATAACTTACAGACCGATAGCACTCGATACTCGGGATTTTCTGTAGCCGCATCTGTATTGTCTCTGCTGCTGTGTAGGTATTTGTGTCTGTTCTCTGCCGAATAACGCATGCAATTAAGCAACAAACGACACTTAACTGTTTACGGTGTAAAAGATGCTTGCCTTCCAACGCATAATTTCTTAGAGAAACTTCTTATCGTTCTTCTTTTTCTAGATTTGGCGCGTTTGTCTACTCATCTTCTTGACGAGTACGATGGGTCACCGAGCCGATTCAGGGACCACGTGGTGAAAAGTGCGCCGATTCCGAAGGCAGTGTAAAGCATGATAGCGTCAATCACGTCGGTCGCGTTGTGAGTGTTTCTGCGTTTTGCCGATTTGCCGGACTCGCACGTAATCGCTACGCTGCAAAACGCCTCGCAGGAAATGAACAGTAACGTAGCCTTTAATTACGCGCTTCACGAATGCTTCGCTTCAAATAGATTAAAACATAGGAGCTGGGTCCGCGTACAACTTCTTCTATAATGAGCGATATGATGTACCTACAATGAGTGCATAGTCGTGTCGTTTATGTTTGCTACTCGCTGATCGGCTTAACATTCAGTGTACTATGTTCTGGATTCAACTTGTGATATGCAAATTTTGGAAATGTGCAGTCGGTTTACGTGGATATACGGCAAAGCATTCATGGGCGTCTTTCAATGGACATGTATATTGCTTCTAAAAAAGAAGAAAGAAAACATCCTTTGCAGATGTTCGCCGATGTCAGCAACTGATATATCAAAGACAACGAAACTTTAAGCCAGTTTGCGCACCATTAAAAAGTACTAGGGACGGTTTTGTTGGCTCTTAGTAATAATTTATCACCGACGAGCTCGTCATATGCGGCCGCTTTCAACTCATACGCAGCGCTTTCAAGCCGTACAAACTCCTGTAACACAAACCATCTCCAACATGAAGCCAGTAAAATGCGACACGACAAACAAGTAGTATAGGTTATGCTGGCTATTATCTCGCAAAGTAGTTCTCGTATATTCGAGCCAGACGTACGTCAGATAGCTTGTATTTTTATTATAATCCATGATGATTCCGTTTCAAAGCTAAAATTTGGGACTTGAACGCCGATTGAAGTTTTTTTTTTTGAAAGCTTGCTCTTAGGCATAATACAAAGCGTGTCAAAAGTACACCCGTGAGTACAATTCGACTCTGTATACGGACCACAGAGTCGCCGAAAAAACAGAATTTCATCGTAATTAACAGGCATAAACGGAAACTGACAAGTGCACTAGACAATTCGTAATGCCAAGTTTAGACTGCAATCTTTAATTTCAATTTGCATTCACAGATAGAGGAGAAGTTGAGTTTTATCGTGCAATGCCTGGTCCGTATACTTTTGCTCACGGGTGTACACGAAGAGACTCGGCTTGGGCGAAAAATCAAGAAGTGGACAATGATATGGCTCATGAATCGAGCGTTCAAGGCCGGGTGGGCGGCCAGGCCGAAGGCCTGTTGCCCAAATGTGGCGGAGAGGGCTCAGGCCAATTCCTGGGTACGTCCATATATGTGGTATCACTGTCGCCTATGACTTACGAGGTCGCGGGATCGAATCCCGGCCACGGCGGCCGCATTTCGATGGGGGCGAAATGCGAAAACGCCCGTGTACTTCAGTTCAGTTCAGTTCAGTTCAGTTCAGTTTATTCAGACATACATTGCCTGGGTTGAAAGGACTAAAAGGCAGATGAGCTCTGCCTGACTAAGGTCCCTCCACCCATACATTTGCTCAGAAGCAGTGAGAATAAAAAAAAAGAAAAACAATGGCTTCGTACATTAAGGCGCCACAAGAAGATTTTCATGAACAGAGGTAATATCGTGATTAGGCATTTTAAATTGAGTAACGGAATCACAACAATGCAACAGCAACAACCAATAAGAAGCACAAACGCGTACATAAATGGCAAAATATTAAAAAGTACAAAGTTTGTGCAAGCGTTATACAAAATGGAACATAATTCCTAACAATGTATAACTGTTAGAAAACGCAGCAGAACACAGAGGTTATAGAACAATAAAAATTTTTTTTTCTTTGAACTCAAGAACTTATTTAGGACAGAGCACCAGACAGTAAGTACATTGTAACACTTTTCTTTAAACTGTGGATAGAAGTACAGTTTTCAATAAGTTCGTGGATATGACTATTGTTGCGGAGGAAGTTAGGTATAAGGTAGAGCAATGTTTGATTACCGTAAATGGTTCTGAATAACGGTATTCTAAATCGCACGTGTCGGAGATCATAGGGAACATTAGTAGGGTAGCACTGAGACATATAACTAGTCAATTCATTTCCAATTTCTTTGCGAATATACAACGCGAGCTTCAGATTAAAAAGTTGGTTAACAGTAAGCAATTTAAGCTTGATAAAATATGGCGCAGTGTGTTCAGTTGGTTCCAGATTTTCTATGCAGCGAACAGCTCTCTTTTGTATAATTTTTAACCTTTCAAGGTTCGTTCCTGAAGTCGTACCCCATATTAAGAGACAGTGCCAGACAGAGACAAACAGATTTAGGTGCACGTTAAAGAACCCCTGGTGGCCAAAATTTCCGGAGTCCCCCACTACGGCGTGCCTCATAATCAGAAAGTGGTTTTGGCACGTAAAACCCCATATATTATTAAATTATTATTATTATGTCGCATATGACTTGTCGTGCCACAGAATGGGCACGCTGTATTAAGTACCCTGGTATTGTTGTGCTCCGAGAGCGGCCACAGACGGGGTGAGCGTTAGTGTATGCACAACACCAACACGTAGCCTCCGCAACGTAACCTCCTCTAGGCGGGTTGAACCACTAGGGAAGCCTGATACAGATGGAGGTATAAGAGGTCATGTGGAACGTCAGATGTGTTGTTTTTTCTGGATCAGTTGTCCGCAGGCGTCTTCAGAAAAATTCGGAAGTGGGTACGTTATCTTCTCTGGATGGGTTGCCAAATCTGCTTCAAGGAGGCCCATCACGGCTGCTCGAGGCACCTACTGGACGCGTAACACGATATTCGCAGTGGCAGCAAGACGGTGAGTGCTATCTGAAAGTAGAGTGAACCCAGACACCCCACGCGTGTCGTGGAAGGCTTGAGTCCGTGCGAATGATGAGCTGAGAATATCGAACAGCTTGAACAGAAGGGAGCAACGCAGCCAAGCCAGCTCGTATGGCGGCAAGCACAGCAACATAGGCCGGTGGTGCAGGATCGGCAACATACGAGCACGTCTGGCCTGCCTCTGGTATCAATGGACACACGAGAGGCGTGTGAATCATGGTGCCATAAACACTGGAATTAGTGTATGCTAAAACAGTCGCATCATCTTGATTATCATCGGAACATGGAACGCGCGAAACTTGGGCATTCGCCTGGCGCGGAAGCGGGCTATACAGACGAAAAAGAGGTTTGTTGTCACTTGATTGTGCGCTGTTCCACGGAGCTACATCGGGTCTCGTAGAAGGTGCATTGTCTATTTCATGTCCCATGTACTGGGCCAATGCAGCATCCAAGCAAAATTTTGATGGCTTAAGAGCGCGTGTGCAACTGGCTGTTAGTGTACCAGTTTGTCAATAGTGTTGAGTTGGGACTCGGCTTGTAGGGTTGGCAGCGGAGAGAAGCATGGTAGTCAAGTTGTGGCCCACATGGCTTCGTGATTACTGGTCTCAGTCTTATCCTTAGAAACTTCAAGCCTTACCTCAGCACACCAGTTGTGCATAACATTTAGCGTCTCTTGAAGCGCTTGTTCTTGGCGGGAGACTTCAGGCTGAACCTACCAACATGTGATGTCATCTGCATGCAATACGTATTGCACGTTATGTATTGTCGCAAGCTTACAAGCTAGTGGTAGGAGGGCAATGTTGAAAAGGACTGGTATGCGATGAACTGACCTGCTTTGCCAGCCAGGCGAATGGAGAAGGTGGGAGCATGCAGGAAGGCTTCGACGAAAGTGCAGACACAGTTGGTGAACTGAAGACAATGTAGAATTGCAACAATTGCTTCGTGGCTCACATGGTCATACGCTTTGCGAATGTCCATTGCCAGAATAGTGCGAATTCTTCGGGAGTGGCCTCTGATGAGAACAATAGAAGAAAGGTACACAAAGGCCATCTTCAGTGCCCATGTGATGACGGTACCCAATTTGGACAGAATGACACCAGGAGTATCGCTCCAGCCACCATATATTATGTGTCACGAGCATACGCTTCATCAGCTAGCCTAACGTTGAAGTTTGGGCTATGGGGTCCATATGACCGATATTGCCTGAGAGCTTTCTGGATTTGGGAATAGGGACCATTTCTGCATGCTGCTAATAATCAGGAATGGCTCCTGTAGCCCAAGAGTCGTTTATGGCCCCGAAAAGTACATCGAGAACCTCGTCTTCCGTGTTTTTTATAAAGTTCATACAGTAAGCCATCCGGTCCTGGTGCCTTGCATGACTTCGACAGGTCTATTGACGCTAAATATTCGGCCACAGTGAAGGCAGCTTGTATACCGTCGATGTCGGCGACCGTAGGCGGCATGCCTGTGTCCACGGGAAGGCCCTTTTGCACCACGAAAGGATGCAGTGCCGTGTCGAAAACAAGAAACAAATGTGGGCGAAAGCTTCGGCGAAGACTGTTGGTGTCTGGCCGGATGCTGTCAGAGTGCAGGCTGTGGATTCTGGCGTGTGCCGACCACGTTGCATCACTCAGAAGGTGCACCAAATAGAGGAATTAGACGACGAAGGACTTAGGGAAGAGCACCAGTCAATCCAGGGCCATGTTGATCGGTTGGCTACTGCTTTCACCTTGTTCTCGTTTTGCTCAAAGGTAGTTCAAGGGCCACAAATAACAGTTACAAGTCACCGAGCCCCCGCAGGTTAGGTGCCATTGAGCTTGGACCATTTCTGCACTGTCATCAGGATCGGCCCACATCATGATTTGTTTTTCTCAATATCTTGGACGTATTTTTTATAACAAATGGTAGCCGCAGACAGCTTCGCTGCAAAAACACGTCCGAGCGGAACGAGGGCTCGCGACGCCGCCCGGAGGTAGCAGTTGCTAGCTGTTCATACCGAGCATGCTGCTTTACGTCGGTCTGCACCCGCCGCACGATAGCATCAGCGAAATTCCCCGCAACAGCGTCGCTGTAAAAATAAATAGTAAAAAAATAAAGATAAGTAAAAATCAACAACCGGTACCTCTGTAACGCCGTAAAAACACCTTAATAGTGGGTGAACTTGCCTTCACACAATGTTAAAGGCACTGACTTGCCATTGAAGTAATCCAGAGAGAGGTTTCAGTCATCTTTCTCTGCTTGGTGCGCATTACCTTCCTGTAAAGCGCCATTTGCGTTGATCGCACGACGCTGAATAAACTTTTTTGGAAGGGAGTAATGGAGAACCGCGGATGCTGTACAGCCACTCTACTGAGTTGCAGTTCATGAAACTGAAACCATGTGACCTGATCGACGACTACGTTTCCTTTCATTTGGGGCTTTGTGGGGAGCCAACGTGCGCCGATAAAGCCGCGCCGGTCGCAGGGTTTTATGTTACTCTATAGACTCACGTAAGGCATATGTTCAATACGAAAACGCCAAATAAAGAAGCTTGAGAAAAGTACGCAACCTGGTCGGTTATGGACAAATTATTTGACCCGTTTCAGTGCGGCTGCTGCGTTCCTATGCTGCGTTATAGGACTGGTCCAGATGGAGGCTGCTATTTGGTTGCGTAATCGCGCAAGCACTAACGATCAATCTTACACCGCAGTGCTGCATTGCAGACAACATAGGAATTAAATTATATTCATTCCATTGTAACGATTCAAAGCGTATCTATGGAAGAGGCGATACTGAGTTTGTATGTTGCTTTTCACAAACTGCGCGTACATTTCTATGCGGTTGTGCACACAGTATGTCGGTGACTTAATTTCACCTAAGGAAGAAAATGAGCCATCGTGTCTGGCATCGGACAATGCACCATTTAAGAAAGTCACCTACACTCGTAGCACGGCCTGTCTAGGGGCCCGGATGAAAGAGCGGTGGTGGTGGTGAAAAACTTTTATTCAATAAAAGGATTATTTGCCGGCCAAAAATGACCCTTTACGCAGGTGCAGTCCTCATAGTCTGGGACCCCGCTGGACGAGGCCTCTACCCGCGCCCGTTGGACTAGAGCCCTTTGAGACTCCAGCGCCGAGCAATTGAGTGGGGCTGCCTCCCATGCCTCTCTAGTGGTGGAATGGTGAGGGGGAAGGGATGGATTAGTAAGAAATGCCAAAACCATGTGAAAGTTATCGGAGACTTCCCCACAGTAAGCGCATCGCCCATCAACTTTCGGGTCAAAATGTTTCACTATAGCACGACACAACACGGTACTGGTCTGCAAGTACCTCAATGTTCGTTCATCGGCCTTACTCAGGCCCTTAGCACGTACCCGGAAAAGCCGATGAGGCTCGCAATAGTCTGCCAGAATTTCGAGAAACCGCAGAAGCGGTTGTCTAATCTCTGAGCCGGAAGAGTCTGGTTGACGTGGCCGGTGGGTAAGCGTTCGAGCGGCCGCATCCGCAGCCTCGTTACTTCTGAGGCCCTGGTGGCCCGGAGTCCAAATGATTGGTTAGGTTGAAGGGTCCGATTCCCTCACGGCTCGCTTTAAAATGCCGTTGGCTAAAGGTGAGACCTCGTCCGCCAGGTAGGGCTTACAGGTTCTGCGCGAATCTTTTATAAACGTTACCTTCGAATTCGGGTCCTAGGTGGCAAGCACTATAGCTTGCCGCCTCGGCCTCCTCGGTCTGCGCGGAGTTGAAAGCTTGATAGGAGAGCCCATTAACTCGTCGGTCCTGGCGAACTACGGCGGCTGTGTAGAATCCAGTGGACTATGGCCCTACCACATCAACGTAGTACACGCCCTGCTTGGATTCGTATAGGTGTTCGAGGGCCCGAGCGCGCGCCTTTCGTCTGCCTACATGTGTGTCCGCGTCCATGTTGCGCGGGCATGGAGGATCCCAGAGGTTGTGACGCCACAGCTCCGGGAGCCTGCATGTCTCATCCGGAATGCATTCGGATTGTATGTGCAAGCGGTCAAGCAGGCGGCGTCTGGACACCGTCTGCGAGAGTCGCATGATGAAAGAGCGCCGGCTCTGTCGTCGCCTGCGGCCGCTATGTATTTGCGTGGTTGCTTTGACGGGCACAAGCATCGTTCAGTGATTTTCTATACGCGTTCAGGACAGACAGTAAGTTTTTTGAATTTCCCCCCTAAGATGTGCCAATATTCATACCTCAAGCTCTGGGGTTCGAAAATCGTGCCAGTTTTATTTTTAAAGCAGTTTTTTCCTTGGAGCGCTGCCTGCTTTGTTTACGTATACGCTGGGTTCTTTTGGATTTGCTGTTGTACGTGTTGCATCAACATCTAACCAATGCAAAAAAAAAGAAAAGACAAGTTCCGAGCATCTATGCGATGTTCGACTATCGTCGCCGCCTCGAAAGAAAGAAGTTAATGGAAAAAACACGTTCACCGGTTGCCCAAGTCAGAAGCGCCGAATGTTCCTTTTCGTCGTGCTGGTTACGATGCGAAGTCGCATATTTTGCTTGAGAACATGACGCTGCGCTTATTAGCGGCACTAATTGCGTACGTAATACGCATGTCCCGGCCGTGGGCAGGCTTTCGGCAGCGCACGGCCACGATTTTGCCGAGGATGCTTTATGGTCTTTACGCTCGCTATGGTGTCTTTAAGTGGCACAGTATGCATATTGGCTTTGCTACTGCGAGCTCGCGAGATACTGTAGGCCGCTCAACGGCAGCGGGAAAGGTTTGCAAAGCGCTAGTTTCACAGCCCCATCAATGCAATCGATGACATAAAAGACTCATCATGGATGGCAGATGATTGCTAATCCCTAAAGTAAACGGCCTCCCTCACTTTTTAGAGCGCAGCTCTTTGGCGTCCGTTCCTGGGTTTCGCGTCGTCGTCGGCGTTGTCGGCCTCGTAACCAGCTCCGCCCCCCCTTCGCTGGAGTGGGAGACGAAGGACGCGAGCCGCGAATGGCGGAGACCAATGAGAGCGGCCCCTTCAGTGACGTGCGCGCGCGATGCTGGTGTCATGCGGACCCTCCTTACGGCTCGATGCGCACTCGTGTCTGGTCTCAGCCGATCCGCTCGTTTCGTACTATCGTCTGCTCGCGCCAAAGCTCTCGCCCGCGCCTGTTTGGTTCTGTTGGGTCGGTCTCGTTCGCGCTTGTTTTGGTTGTTATTGTGTGAGATTGTTCCTTAATCTGATTGTATGCGCTATGCGAATTGTATAGTACTTTCTGGAAGCCATGCGGCACCAGCGATCACACTGGAACCTTTGACGAGTCATGTATAAACGCCGGCTCGCTTGATCCGCAGATCAGATTTTCGACCATTACCGACTCTGCTACATGTCTCTCTCAAATTCTTTGCTTCAAAATATCGCGAAATGGAAACACGTATAGACCTGCGCTCAAATTTCGCATTAGGGAGTATCGTAATCGTCGGATAATTTTTTTTTCTTCTATGGCAAGGTCGTGATAAAGCCTGAAGCGATTTCTCACCGATTAGGGTCCGGTTTAGTTTTCACGTTTGCTTTGAAACTTCAAAACAGTATTTTGAATTATATTTTTGAATATTTTGAAACTGTTTTTAGTATTCTGTCCACGTGAATGTTATTGATGACATGTTTGAAAAATCTATTCAGGGTTGTCAAAGATCAGCAATTTTCTGGTGTGGTTGTCGCAGTTAGGCGCAAAGTATGCCCGCCCATCCTCTTTAATTCTTTTTCTGCAGTGTGTTGAAAGTATCAAATTCTGTAAAATTCCATAACTGTCCACCTAGAAGACGTGTCTATTCTCTCTGCTGAGGAAGTGCTGATTTAATGGGGATACCTGTCTCCTTTACCACAGCCCAGCCAATCAGAACTTCAGCAGCAGACGAAATTGACATGTGTACTAAAGAGACGCTTACAGAATAGCCTCTCCATCCGGCCTAGAGGAAAGTGCAACGCTGCATAACGGGAGCTCAAGAAACATTAGGCAACGCTTAATCGCTTCACTTGCACGACTCGTTCATACAAAATAGAGTACCTGAGACTTCTCACACTCCTTATATATTTCCCGCTTTCTTATATTTTCTAAGAGCAATGAACGTATGAATATTATTATGTGGCACTCGCACGTTGTCACCAACGCACGAGTGCCACGTTTCTGCTCTATCTGTTGCGCCATCTTCGACCACTGCTCATTCTGCGCCTTCTGCATCAGCCCCGACCGATGACTTTACAAAGATGATTGCACCGGACCTCTCCACCCAACAAGCCGCACAGCTTCGTGGCGTCCTCGAGTCCTACTCCGACATTTTCGATCTGAACGATTGCCCTTTGCGTCAAACTACGGTCGTGACGCATCGGATAAATACCGGCGATGCAGCACCTGTTCGCAGAGGCCCATACCGGGTGTCACCCTCTGAACGACAAGTTAACCAGTGCGAGGTTGACAAGATGCTTGCCAAAGGGATTATTGAACACTCTTCCAGTCCGTGGGCGTCCCCTGTTGTTCTCGTCAAAAAGAAGGATAACAGCTGGCGATTCTGCGTTGACTATCGTCATCTAAACACGATCACCAAGAAAGATGTATATCCACTTCCCCGCATTGACGATGCTCTGGATTGTCTCCACGGTGCCACTTATTTTTCATCTATAGACCTTCGGTCTGGATAATGGCAAATTGCCGTGGATGAAATGGACCGTGAAAAGACCGCATTCGTCACACCAGACGGCCTATATCAGTTCCGAGTAATGCCATTTGGCTTGTGCAATGCCCCGGCGACCTTTGAACGGATGATGGACATGCTCTTGCGTGGTTTGAAATGGTCCATCTGTTTGTGCTACTTCGATGACGTCATCGTATTCTCTTCAACTTTTGCGACTCATCTTGAAAGACTTTCATCTGTTCTTTCTGTTTTTCGCACCGCTGGCTTACAGCTCAACTCGTCCAAGTGCCACTTCGGTCACCACCAAATAACCATGCTCGGACACCTTGTCGATTCGTCAGGCATTCGCCCTGACCCCGCTAAAGTTCATGCTGTGCAGAATTTCCCCGTACCAACTTGTGCCAAAGATGTTCGCAGCTTTATGGGCCTTTGCTCTTACTTCCGCAGGTTTGTGAAGATTTCGCCCATGTTGCCCGTCCCCTGACTGACCTCCTGAAGAAAGACGTTCCTTTCTAATGGGGCTCTGAGCAAGCGTCTGCTTTCTCGCAGCTCATCACGCTGCTTACCACACCTCCTGGTCTCGCCCATTTTGACCCCTCCGCTCCGACAGAAATCCGCACTCACGCCAGCGGCTACGGAATCAGCACAGTTTTAGCTCAACGCCAATGTGGGCACGACCGCGTCATCGCCTACGCCAGCCGCCTCCTCTCTCCCGCAGAGCGCAATTACTCAATTACTGAGCGCGAGTGTCTCGCCCTCATTTGGGCGGTGGGCAAGTTCAGACCCTATATATATGGTCGGCCATTTACAGTTACAACTGACCACCACGCCCTTTGTTGGCTTTCCTCCCTTAAGGATCCCACCGGACGCCTCGGTCGCTGGGCCCTACGGCTGCAGGAATACACATACACTGTGGTCTACAAGTCGGGTCGTCTACATCAGGACGCCGACTGCCTGTCTCGAAATCCCGTCGATGTACCGGACGGCTTAGTGGATGTCGCACCGATCTGCGTTCTTTCGCTCTCTGCCTTGCAAGACATTGGCGCTGAACAACGACGAGATGAGTCGTTACACCCAATTATCGAACGCCTGCTCTCTGATCCGTCTGACCCATCCCTTCACATGTTCGTGCTACAAAATGGCATCCTGTATCGCCGCAACATGCACCCCGACGGGCCCGAGCTCCTGACCGTCATTCCGTCTCATCTGCGACAGACTGTACTGCAGCAGCTGCACGACGTTCCCACCGCTGGACACCTTGGCGTTACGCGGACCTATGACCGAATTCGGCGACGGTTCTTCTGGCCCCGTCTCAACCGCTCCGTTCGCCGCTATGTTGCCGCGTGTGAGTCCTGTCAACGCCGGAAAAGACCAGCTGTGCCTCCTGCCGGACTGCTGCAGCCTTTGGATATACAGGCCGACCCTTTTTTTCGCGTTGGCGTTGATCTTCTCGGACCATTCCCTATGTCGAATGACGGAAATAGGTGGATTGCCGTCGCTACGGACTATACAACTCGCTATGCCATTACTAGAGCCCTACCGACCAGCTGCGCTACAGACGTTGCTGATTTCTTGCTTCACGACGTTATCTTGCACCACGGTGCACCTCATCAACTTCTCACGGATCGTGGCAGATACTTTCTTGCCAAAGTCATAAACGACCTACTTCGTTCATGTGCTACTAAACATAAACTTACTACCGCTTACCATCCTCAAACTAATGGTCTTACCGAACGCCTGAACAGCACATTAACGGACATGCCAGCAATGTATGTTTCCTCCGATCATCGCGACTGGGACATTGCTCTACCATTTGTCACGTTCGCCTACAATTCCTCGCGCCACGACACAGCTGGCTATTCACTCTTCTATCTCCTCTTCGGCCGTGAGCCGACTTTGCCTTTCGAGACACTCCTCTCGACCACGCTCGACTCGCCGACAGAGTACACTCGGGATGTAATAGCCACAGCGACCCAAGCACGCCAGATTGCCCGCATTCGTCTTTCTGCTTCCCAGACACGCCAGAAGTGCCGTTACGACCAGCGCCATCACGACGTGAACTACGAACCAGGTGCTCGTGTGCTAGTATGGTATCCAGCTCGGCATGTTGGTCTTTCCGAGAAATTCCTCTCGCGATACTATGGCCCTTACCGCATCCTTCGCCAGGTGACCCCTGTCACACATGAAGTGTCTCCGCTGAATGCCATGGTGCCTTCACCCCTCTCTGACATCATCCACGTCAGCCGTCTCAAACCTTACCTTTCTCCGACCGATGAGCCGCACCAATCAGGTGCTTTTTTCGACGGGGGTGATGTCACAGTCGGTAATGTGGAAAGAAGACGACGCTGATGGTGGTCTTAGAGACGACGAAGAAGTGTTTAGCAGTATCGATGCTCTACGCTTGTTGGCTCAGCCATTAAAAGCTACCTGTAAATAGACGGACGCTTCTTCCTTCGCGTAACATCATAATCCTTACATTGACGCTAGGCAAAATGCTTGTTCAATTCCAGGGCAACTCACGGCAGCCCGCTCCGTTAAGCAAACATTAACAAACCCTTGCCGTCGCATTGCGTGTCCTCAATAACTACAGGCCGAGATGCAGACCACTTAATAAAACATATATTTATCAGAAAGGCACGGCAGATAAAAAAATCAAGGCAATTCCGCCCTGCGGAGACGGACGACCAGCGGAGATGTAAACTTGTGGCAAACATATTGTCAAAGCCAAGCATATTATCAAAGGCAGGCATAAACATTATCGTTAAAGACGTCGATCCGATTCGGGCGAGGGAGTCTAGCAGCAGTTTCATGGTTTATTTTTTCGACTCGATGCAATCAGGATAATCTTGTTTTGGATCCACGCAGAGTGACCGAATTCTTGTGAACTGGGAGGACTCGCAGGTGTTCTAGTTCTAGTTCCGCTTCTAGTTCCGCACAGGAACACTACAAGTGAGCCTCGCGCATTTCCTATATCAACGATGTGTGAAAGTCGCTCGAGCGCAGCTTCGCAAACAGCCGGACACCGGGCAAGGACTCTAAACAGAGCTTGCAATTTGTCCTACCAGGGCACGTCTCACCTTAGCTTTCGCAGCCCGCCCTTCAGTTTTACGTCTAAGATATGAGATATTCCCAATGTTAAAAGTGGAATGGAAGATATGGAAGGCGAAATGACAGGCCATGCAAGGAGAAGAGTTCCCACGCAATGTGATGGATGCTCTAGTTAAAAGTGGCAGAGACCTCCTCCGGAAAGTTCACAAATTCCTCAAATAAGTGACAACGGTTCACAATGAACACATCAAAGACATATTTACGGTACATGACGGCTGAAGAGCGGTTTCATCGGCTGGTTATCATGCCCATTCACCGGGGCCAGTCAGAGTCGACGAAGTTAGCTCCGTCTGTCTGGAGGAGGCCCGTCGCATGAAAATCCAGACGTGAAGAAAATATACGAACCAGGGACAAAACGACATCTTAAATAACAGAACTGCGTTAAAGACAGTGTCATTGTTATGGTCCTACTGCTAAAAGTACGTTGTTAAGCGAGCCCTACAGTGTTTGGTTGTCAGATCTTTGATGACCGAACGCCGTAAGTCTCATAATCGTATCTTCCACCGTAATATTTAATCTTTTTGTCTTTATACAGCTTAGCTAACGTTATGAAGCACGTCAAATATATGAGAAGAGGCAAGCGTGAAGCGTTTACTGATGACTACGGCATATTGAATTTACAGTTTCCGTACAGGACATTATGACACTGCGAACACATACAGTTTGAATTATTTGGGCATTAGATAGGAGTGGCAGGGGGAGGGGAATACGCGATTGAAATTGAATCGCCATTTCAGGGTTCTTATATGTGTTTGAGGTGTACTAGCAAGCTTTTTGAATAAATAAATAAATAAATAAATAAATAAATAAATAAATAAATAAATATGAAAGAAAAACGTTTTTTCGGACCACTCGTGGCTTTTACAGACCTTGGGAGACGCCTCCCAAAGGTTAAATCCAGGCTGCTGAGTTGTTGCCCTACACTTGGGGTAGGAGTATGAGAGATGAGCAAAAAGGAACTACGAGAAAATTAATAAGGAGACAGTAAGTGTGGGAACACTGGCAGAATAATTTTGAATATTGGAGTCGAATCGCCTTCATAAAGCGTAGGAGGCCCCTTGTGGCCTTGTGCACGCAAGAGTGCAGATTCACTTTACTCCAACATCCAGTACAAAAAGTACAACGATGCTAAGGGATCTAATCGAAAAGCCTCAGAAGGCACGACAGAGGCCTACACTTTCCCGCAGGGCAAGGTCCTAGGATCTTTTCTGCTGGGAGCTGTCTGTCATCTAAGCAGATGAGATTGCCCCGCAGAGCGCTACGTTGATCGCCGAAGGGTACGCGGTAGCAGAGTCGCTGCTTAATTGTCTTGTCACATTGGAAAGATCGCACGTGGCGTTGCTGGCTGTTCCGATGAGAAGATAATAAACATTCGTAACTGTGACACTTAACGACAAGTACTTTGAGAACTTTTGAAGATTAAGAATCTGCTGAAAGTTCAGAAAATAAAACTTCAGATGGATTACGTACAACGTGCCCACCTAACGTTAGCCAAGCTGTTGCAATAACAAAAAGAAAGTAAGAAAAAGCACCACCCAAGCATTCCATACATATGATTAACCAGCGAGGCTGAAACGTGCGGCCCCGGTGTTAATCAGTGGGTTAATCCCGACGGTTAATTAAGTGACGGCTTGGTAGGCTGCCGGATCCTCGGTACGCATTTGCTGCTTGCGCGCGGTTGCACGAGCCTGTTCTTGCGCCCAGGCTGCAGCATCGGCATGGCGTAGAAGAGCTCGTTCCCGGTTCTGCTCGCGGCATTGCTGATCGGAAACTGCCTGCTCCTCAGCAGTACATATGACTCGCGGCCCACCCATTTCGGAGCTCGAGCGAAAGTGCTGCAAGTGCGCTCGGTTGCGACGGAGAGCAACGACGTATCTGCTGGCACAGCCAATCTTTTTTCGCGCATGCGCATGGGGTTGCGCCGGAGACGTTTTGGGTGTACAGGCGACAGACGGATGGTGAGGCCAATCGGCTCCCTATATACAGCCTAACCCAATATATCAACACGGAACCTACTGTGTTCCATGATCCTTCCTCTCAAGCCGCCAGGATAATCTTTGTGTAATAATTACGTGGTTAAATAAAAACGCAACCTAAAGCTTTCTCTTCATTTTTAAATTAATGGCGTGATATGTGATGCAAAAGCTGTTATTGCGCCTTAAAACCTTCAATTCAGTGGTTTTGAGTGTGCTACGTTATGCGAAATTATGTTCCGTTCAATCACCGTAGGTCTCATATTGGTAGAATTAATGTTTCTTAATATCTCCCTTAACGTTAGCTTGTGCACCCTGCACAACACTATCGACGTTTTATTGTATATCAAGCCTCTCACGGTTATTATACTGGCAACAAAGTTTATTGGCTTTGAGGTGGACCGATCAGTGAATAGCTGTGTCTTACCAGTACTCACCTACGGGGCAGAAACCTGGAGGCTTACGAAAA
Source organism: Dermacentor albipictus (assembly GCF_038994185.2). NCBI lineage: Eukaryota > Metazoa > Arthropoda > Arachnida > Ixodida > Ixodidae > Dermacentor > Dermacentor albipictus. Next base: position 31,863,502 of record NC_091828.1, on the reverse strand, counting down.
GGGTTCTACTCAAATTGAGGACGACGCAACGAGCTATGGAAAGAAGAATGATAGGTGTAACGTTAAGGGATAAGAAAAGAGCACATTTGGTGAGGGAACAAACACGAGTTAATGACATCTTAGTTGAAATCAATAAAAAGAAATGGGCATGGGCAGGACATGTAATGAGGAGGGGTGATAACCGATGGTCATTAAGGGTTACGGACTGGATCCCAAGGGAAGGGAAGCGTAGCAGGGGGCGGCAGAAAGTTAGGTGGGCGGATGAGACTAAGAAGTTTGCAGGCACGGCATGGGTACAATTAGTACATGACCGGGGTTGTTGGAGAAATATGGGAGAGGCCTTTGACCTGCAGTGGGCGTAACCAGGCTGATGATGATGATGATGATGATGATGATGATGATCACATTCGTCGTTTCGGGCACTCGTTAGTCACGATGTATTGTGTCAAACCACCATATTACGCATAAAGATATTCCACCTGTAATCAATACAACGACTTACTGAAGGCTGGAAAATCCTTTAGGGTGGAAAATCTATTTCAGGAACACATTAGAGAGTTTCAGATTAGGGGAAGAAAACGGCTTGCGTGTGCAAGAGCTAGGGGCCATGGTAAGGCGCATGCGCAGTAGCGTCGCCCCTAGTACTTGCGTACGCAGGCCGCTTGAGTCCCCTAACCTAAAACTCTCAATTGTGGAAAAAGCATTCGTGGTAACGAAAGCAGGATTGTCTGACGGGTGTAAATATATATATATATATATATATATATATATATATATATATATATATATATATATATATATATATATATATATATATAAAAGCAGGTTCGTCTATTTAATGTAACACAATGAAAACAGCCCCTACAGCTTCCCGTAAATATAATTGAAAACATGCAGCTCATTGCAGCAGACGCAAATACGTGTCATTAGACGCGCCTTTTATGTTGTTTGCCGTGCAGGGGCTGGAAGGTAGTGCGGGGGCGTCATGCTTCCGTGGCACCGCCGAGGTCGAGCGACCATTCACAACACTCTCTCCCCTGTGCAGTGGCGAGTGCTTCATCCTCGTTCGCTGCGCAAACATGGTGCCCCCGCCCACGCCTCCATATCTGTTAACGTGACACCACAAGGCTGACTCCCTCTTGCTTTCCTTCTTCCCCGTCTATTCATTCAAGTCACTCAGCCTCATTAGCTAATGTGAGCGTAAACTCGAATAATTCATCCTTTTGTTTTTCAGTCGCCTTCGCATTCCTCTCCTAAAATTTGCTCTTGTTCCACCTAACGGGGCGCTATCATTACACCGCGCGGAAGGCGTAGTTGGTACATGTGCCTTATTACGCCTGCATTACTTACAGGTGCTGCTGATACGTACGAAAGCGCTGCGCTGATGGCTCTGAGGCTGACGTGTGCATTGGTATAAGAAAACACGAATAAGTGTATGAGTGGCACACTGTGGTACTGCTTCCATGGCTTGCGGGACCACCAGTTAGCTGTACTTGCTCGTATTACCGCGAAGTCACGAAGCAGAGTATTACAGGGTAAGTACGCTGTGTTGTACTGTTAGAACTCGTTCACGAAGAATAATTACCCTGCATGGAAGTTGCGAGCCCGGTGTACGATGAATCATAAGGGTGGCGTATATGCGCGGAGGTCGCTCATTGTTTTGGCGTGAACGGCCAAACGGAGTGCTCGAATGTCACGGAAACATGTTCAGCATAAACGGCGTTGTGTGGCCGCGGTTGGGATAGGCAGGCAGAAGGAAATGTTGGACGCTCATAGGGTATCAGAAAAAAAAAAATATGTTGACCAATGAGACGCGCTATATCGTGGTTTAGAATTAGGCTAATGAGACCGCGTTGTGGTCATACAGGAGATGCATTGGGTTTGATCCTGCAATGACCGAACCTAGTTCCACATTAAGCAAAATTAGAACAAAAAACTGACTTTAATTCTCACCATTTAAATTACACTTCTCAAACAAAAACAATAAAATGTATCTTTAGATGGAACTGAATTAGTATGGTTGTTGTTTACCAGTAATTAGTTTGGTGAGCAATCCAGAATTGAGAAATCGTTCAAGGTATGGAAAACGCTGCAATGAGATACGTCTTGAGAATTCTTAGGCAAGGAAGTCAGCGTAGCTTATATGATATATTTAGAGTTACTGGGCGTATAATGACTGATAGAAAGATTGTACCCGGCTGCTAGACTTTTGAGAATGCCAAGTTGTTTGGTTATTGGTTGCTTGATATAGTTGGGTAGAAAGGCTGCCCTTGCCGGAAATGTGATTATTTGCAGTTTGACATCTGGTGAACCCATGACTCAATTCCGATTTAAAATTATAACACTTTCTGTATTACGTAACAGCCATAGAATGTTTTCTGCTCGTTCTATTGAATCTCACAAAGGAGCCATTTCGTTTTCCTAAGCAAGTGGTGAGGTATCGAGAAATATTTGATTGGTTGGTCTTTCTGTTCTTGAAGGTCACGAATGCCATTTCCGGAGCCAGCGTCTGCTCCAGATGGGCGCGGAATGTAAAATAGCTTGCATTCCACGATTTTCGGGGAGGTAAAGGTATCCAGTTAAAAATCCCGAGTTTTCCAGTGCGGCTTATCTCATAACCGTAGTGCTATCCAGAATGCTAAATACTGTTTCCATGCTGGACTGTTTCCATGCTGTAGGACGTGGTAAAAAGTTAGAACCTTATAATATTCAGCATAGAAGTGGAATACACCGCTAAACCAAGCGCGAAGTAGAAGCGGCTGATCATGTATTATACAGTTCATATACTGAAAATCACTTTCTCATAAATCAATACCCATCGCCATCTTCATACTCAGTGAATGAAAATCAGAAGAATTTATTCACGTTCAGTAAATGCGTAAGCACTTCTATGCCTACCCAACGAAAAAATCAGTCCGTCACGTGAGACAATGAATGTCTCATAAGCAAACAAAAAACACAATGGCTCATACCCACGTAACGCTGAGGCTATAAGCGCTCAGCAAAGTGAAGCGAAAAAGTGCATACATTCATTAGAAACACCCACACAACACACAGAACAGCATACGTTTTTTGTTTCATTAAAGACCAAGCTCAAAACAAGCATCACAACCATCAAAAGCTACAAAAATTCTGAGAATTGTGTACTAGCGGGTTAGCGTTGTTTGGATCGGCTGTGACTTGGTTTTTGCTTAGTTGTGCTTGCTTGCTTTTCCTAGATTATGTGCGTGTAGATATTGCCTTTTCGGTGGAAAAGGATGCTGAGGCTTAGTAGATTTTCTCGCCGCATCAGTTGCCGCAGTAGCGCGTGTGGCGTTTGCAAGAGGGGCGAGTGCACCTCGCCGATGCCGCCTCGCGCCCTCGCTGTCGCTCTCGCAAGCCTCCGTTCTGTGCGCCTTCATTGTCTGCGCAAGCTCTGAGAGCCTGTGTTCTGGCTGTGCCTCGGTATAGGCCAAATCAAAACGCGCCAACCGTCTCAACACGTTCGCTTGCCCGCGACGTGTTCATATCCCGAAGGGCGCTCAGCAGCGTTCAGTTGGACATTGGCCCTCACCCAAATTTCAAGTTGGTACACATCCAAACATAAGTTGCCCCCCCCCCCCTCGATTTCAACTTGGTCCTTCCGCAAACTTAAGTTTGCCAACTCCCAAATTCAACTTGACCCACCCCCACATTTCAAGTTGGCCTAACCCCAAACATAAGTTGACACACCCCTAAATTTCAAGTTGGGCACCGCCTAAATTTCACGTTGGCCCAGTTGGATATCTCAAGCTGGCCCACCCCCAAATTTAAGTTGGCCCACCTGCAAATTTCAAGCTGACCTACCCTTTTATGTCAACTGGCTCTATTTTGAGCTCCCCCATGCATTTTATAAGGAGCCCTAGGAATCTCTATGGGTATTCCCTTTTCACTTTTCTTTTGTTGCTTTGTATTATTACTTACCGCCTAAAAGCCACCAATCATCTATATTTACACTATCACGACGATTAAATGCCTTCACCTTACAAACCACGCATTTTTTTTGCAAATACAAGACATTACACATTTCGCGTGACAGGGCCGGGAGCTTGTCAAAGAATGCTTGAGTATGGAGAAGCACTACATTACATAACCTCAGCAAATGTAGTGGAGGTTTTTGAATAGCTTCGCTAAGTTAGCATTAATACATCGCAAGACCAAAGGTTGAGAGTTCGATTACCTTCACTGCACTTAATGAAATGTGGCCAATTAACTTCACCTTAATTAACAACAATGGTCGTGGGTTTAAATGCTGTAATGAATTCTATCTTAATTAAGCTTCCCTTATCATGTTTAATATCGAACACGATAAGCGAATTATCGATGAACGCTGATAAGGGTTTCTACTGATCAGATCAAGTTCCATAACATTTATAGTGAGACCGGGCTGCGTGGAGATGAGCAAGTGGCCCAATGCTTAGGCATACCTAGATAACTACCAGAGGAGTTCCTGCGTGATTTTGTTCTGTCGACGTAGAAGAAATTGTCGCGAAAAACAACTGAATATTATTTGAGTAAAAAAAAAAGAAGCCAGTTTCTCCTGACGGTGGAGGGTTTGCGTTTTGCGTTGCGTAGTGGTTGTGTTCAGTCTTGCGTTGAGCTCTAGTGGTCTCAGAACGCTGACGATGAGAAGGAGTGTCCCCAGCGGCATTGCAGCAGTCGAGATTTAATGGCGCTCGACGTGAAACCGAAGAATACCCTTCGGCTTTTGTTGGGGTTTAAAGAAAGGATAAGATGGTTGGAACACGATGTTTGCTGCCCGTACGACCTAGGGAAGTGCGCTGTATCTCTTGATGTCAATCTAAAAAGCCAGTCGACGCGATAAGTGCATGCGATTTTATCACTTGCCGCTCTCCATACGGGCTTTGAAAATCGCAAACGCTGCCAGAACCCTGGCATGCTCAATAAGACTTGAGGCAAGCGGACGCATAAAATGGTTTGTTTACCAGCCCATGATTCCGAGCCTATGCGGAGCGTGCTTAACGTGCTTTTTGTGCGTTTGAATTAATTCAGTTTGGCAGTCTACTGTATATGAGAACGCTGTTGAAATAAGGAGTCACGTAACAGAAGGCGTCATTTTGCTGGCGGCATGCTTTCGTTACAAGAAGCCGCGCGCTTGACGGTATCGTTCACTAATGGGTAATCTGCGAGCACTGAAGTTACATGCAGCGCCAGTGATAGAAACTTTGCCGCAGGCACTCAGCTGCATGCTGCAAGAAGTCAGTTGGGGCGTTGAACTTACAGAAAATGCATGAGGAATTAATATATTAGGCTGAATAAGATTTAACTGTTTTTGTCATGTATTAAAATGGTGTGATTATATGTCTGATATTATGTCTCGCGTTGCGCTTTTTGAGCACGGTGCGAATGCGAAAGGGTGATTATGCGTACGAACTCGGTAAATTATCAAGCGCCTTTGCTGTGCATTTGCTAATATGATCTGGCGCTTCAGAGTTATGTCGTATGAACAGGCAAATCCCCCTTCCTCTGGTGTTTACAAGCGTAATCTGTGTTTTTGCTGCGTGGCAGATCAAAATGTGTTTATTGCTCTAAAATTTTTAGTGGAGAAATAAAGGATCAAAACAAAGCATTGCCTTAATTCTGTTTTACCAGTCATTATTGACACACAAAACAAATAGTTGGTCTAATAAACAAATAACTGCGGTCCAACGGCAACTATTACATACCTTCAAGAACGTAACATACTAGACTTCAAACTACAGCAATAGTAGAATCTGTCACAAATGAACTCCATTGTGTACCTCATAAACGAAAATAAGTTCATGCCCTTTAGTATGCTTAGATGCAGGCTGCAGGGAACTGTTTCTTGTTACTCTTGAATTATGGGTAAGCGTGCCATAACCAGCCTTGTTGCCCATTCTTATAGGCACGTCCAGTAATATCCATTGAACAGGACGACCATATTTTCATCCCTGCTGAACATCATATATGCAGATACAATCCTCAAAATGTCTTGAGCAGTGACACAACCAGAGATGGGGCGGGGGGCACACTGGGCACTTGCTTAGGATTTGTCACAAGGGATGTTTTTGACACACCAGACTAAACACCGACTGACGACATCTCACAATTACCAATATTCTATTTATAAAGTAGGAGTATTGTAACATTGGTGCTGAACGAGGATGAACTGTAGGTTATTTCTTTTTTCTATATCTAAAAATTGACTTTAGCTTAACAGTTGACTATTATTGCAGTCATTTAGATGTTTTGCATGCATTTCAGTAGAAAGACTAAGAGCTAAGACTTCTTTAGTGCAGTGACCTTAGTTCTTGACTGTCTTGTTGTTTTTGCATCATTTCCTCGTGTTCACTTCTCCACGCGATATTTTTTCAGGCACTCGCTTTATATAACGCAAGAAGGCAGTTGCAATGACACAGGACTGTCAAAGGGCCAACCCAACATGACTCCGCGTGGTGCAGAGGAACGCACTCCAAAAAAAAAAAACCGAAATACATTGCCACGAAATTTGGACGAGAAAACTACATTGTGCGTATATGGGGACACCATATTAAATGTCCCCAAAACATTAAAAATAGGGTATGTCACACCAAGATGAACATTCTCACGTGCTCTAGGCAGTCATATTGGTATTTTTTGTAATGTCTCTGATGGGAAAGCTAAGATTAACTATGCTCTCTGGAGACAAGCACATAGGAGTAAGTGCCATTGTTTGCCTGTGCCTGTGCCTGTGTTTCAAACGCTGACATGAAGCAGGCAGATTCTCATGTCTTCCAGTTTATCTATTTTTTACACCTAATTTTAGAAGAATGGCTTCCTCTTAGATTCCAGAAATGAGAAGAATTGGGGCCAAAGTCCCCGAGGTTTAAAAAGTCATTATCATTTACGTGCATGCTCACGAAACCAGTTCGTTAGAACCGCTCGCGGATTCCGAAGCAGGAGGAAGGCCTTTAAGTGTGTACACCATGGTGCGCACCTTACGTCTTAATTAGAAGCCACGCATTAGCTTGCAATTGAAAAATAATTTGGCACAACTAAAATTGGGGTTTCTCCTTCTGTGAAATACTTGTGTGCTTCTGGCCGCTATTTGAGATTTCGATTAGAGTGACTCAATCTGCTTGCCAACCAAGTATGCTAGTAGAGGCAGGGATGTGTTCACTGCAAAGAACTGAGAGCATCTGCGTAGAAAATTTGTTTATTAATTGGCGCATGTGAACATATAGTGCTAAGCAAAAGCCTCTTAGTTTTGTCGCTTCTGTAGACATAATTTTTATAAGGCAAAATAAAATACAGCATTTTTGTGCATAGAAAATTTCTGGACTTAAGATGGAGTCTACAGTGAGGCACTGTATTAATCTAAGAAGTGGCCGTCGCTCTAGCGGCAGCGGAGGGATATCGGTCTAAACATTCTCTAACAATCCTTACAGACTCGCAAACAGCGTGCCGCAACTACCTACGCGGCAGAATAGGGCACGGAGCGCTCCGCATACTCCGCTCCGGAGACCACATAACACCACGACAAACAAAAGAACCAATTAGGCATACGATAGTATGGACGCCGGGACACACGGGAGTGGCTGGGAACCAAGAGGCGGACACGACAGCTCGAGGGTATACTTATTACCGAGCATCCAACGTAGGCGACCTCGAGGAGACCGAACCTGTACCCCAAGACCATTCGGTGATACTGAATTACTACAAGGGCTGCAGAAAGCGGTATCTACCACTGCACAACTCCCTTAGTAGAAAGGACTCTGTCGTGTGGAGGCAGCTACAAACGGGCTCGTACCCGAACCTAAACGTACTAAGCAAAATTTATCCCGCACAATACAATGACAAATTCCCCTGGTGCCACGAAACACCCACGCTGTATCACATAACGTGGGCATGCCAGAAGATAGACGTGGTACCCGTTATACCAAACCCGAGTGCGGAGCAATGGGAGGGAGTGCTCTCCAGCGATCGCCAGGTCGACCAAGAAGGTCTGATTCGGCAAGCACAACTGGCAGCAGCATCCAGCGGAGCCCTGGACTAAGGGCAACCGACCGTTGTGCTAGAAGATGGACGATGCCATCTGAAGACCGCAGAAGAACAGCGAATCTAGAGCTGATAAAGTTTTTCACTCACTCACTCACTCACTCACTCACTCACTCACTCACTCACTCACTCACTCACTCACTCACTCACTCACTCACTCACTCACTCACTCACTCACTCACTCACTCACTCACTCACTCACTCACTCACTCACTCACTCACTCACTCACTCACTCAGTCACTCACTCACTCACTCACTCACTCACTCACTCACTCACTCACTCACTCACTCACTCACTCACTCACTCACTCACTCACTCACTCACTCACTCACTCGGAGACGCATATGTACTTGTTTTGAGACGAAGATAAGATTTTGGGAAGCACGACAATTTTTCTTACGTTAGCCTACCTTAACCATTTCAGGAGGAAAAAAGCTTTGGTTTCAGGTAGTTGGTTCATTGGGCAATTGTATGCATAGCCGCATGCAAAAACCACGTGCATGGAAGGGATATGTGAAACAGAATGGTGCCTTTTCCAATTTATGCTTTGCTTCTTTGTCTTTTTTGTGAACTGCCCTGCCTGCACTTATGCTTATGTCGCCTTTTATGCATCATATTTATCGCATGTGATTTATGGTTCACATCTGAAGCCATGCTATACGTTAGTTAGATAGTATTTCGACTAGTCACAATAACTGATCATGTAATTATGCAAGCTGCTCCTCAGAAGTATTGCGTTCATACCATAGGATAGGATAGGATAGGGATAACTTTAATAAAGTGCCGGAAAACGACGATTTAACGAGTCGTGACGCTGGCCAAGCGTCGACGCGGGGTTATACCCTACTCTGCACTAGCCCAGTTGGGCCCGTTTGTAGTGGGTCAAGAGGCTTGTGCTTTTCGAGCGGACCCCGGGTCTGCTGGACGGCCCATAGTTGTAAGTCCTTGTCTTCATACTGCAGTGCACTTTGAAGTTCTGGCGGGTAAGTCCTGGAGGTAGCTGCCGTTACCATAATGCGGAACGAAAAGCCATCATATATGAAAAAAAAATTTCATGCGCAATATTTTAATGCCAATGCTCCCTGCAGTTTTATACTCATTTGCGAGACACAAGATAATATTTTAAATTTAATTTTATTTATTTGAGAAAAAGTGTAACGGATAAATTGCGGCAGCACCAGGAAACTACTTTCGTGAGGATGCCAACCGAATAGGAAATACGATACGCCTCTGTACTACTTTGACATTGGGCGGGATATTGCTGCAGAACCACGACAAGACACGCTTAGAAACCGTTGGGTGCAGCCCATACAAGAATAGCTTTACGTGAAATATCTATAACCAAAGCTAGACCTGCGACCTGACATGAGAATATACGACGCATTTCTAAATGCACTGTACTGTCAGTCAGGAACATCCATACGTTGTACAGGACGTTATCAAAGGAGCTGCTGCCTTAGAATACGGCACTAAGAAGTTTCTTGCACAATTTATCTACGTTAGCAGCCCCATGCTTAACAGCCGATCTGATAACCTATGCCATATAAGTGCATCCGTTTTCTGCTAGAAATGCACTTGCTGGTCAGTAATTTGGCGCGTATTTCTCTTCGATGGTAGTGTCAATACTTTGTGAGTTTGCACACGTTCGTTCTATGTTACTTTACATTGTATGCTTTATTGTTGAAAAGATGTAGACAATTGAAAATATGGGATATTCTTACACTAATACTGATGAAGGTTTAGAGAGTATACGTATAATTACAAGATGTGTTGTAAAGCCGTAGGCATCATTGCAATCTGATTTTATGTTTGTGTCACTATATTTCTCAAATTATTATTCAGCTTGTCTTGTGATTTATCAATAAAGATTTTTACCTTCTAAGAGAAAAAAAAATGTTTCAATTGAGTAACTCGGCGTCTACAGCTTACATCCAATTCGCCAAGTATAAGCACAAGATCAGCTTATGAAGGAATCGAATATTCCCCGAATGTAAGTATTGCGAATCCCTTCTAACATGACCATGGCTCTACATTGTGAGTGCTTTGACACTATTGGGAATAGTACTAACACTCTGTTCTGAAGGAGTACAATCTATCTGTTAGGAGGAGCCCAAGCATTCTGTTTGGGTTTGGGGGAGTAGAAACACTCGGTTCGGAGCAGTAGACGTACTCGGCGTGGAGAAGTAGAAGCACTCTGTCTGCGGGAGTAGTATTACCCTTGTGGGAAGAGTATTAGCACTCTGCGGAAGAGTACTAGCACTCCCTCGCGGTGGAGTAATAAAACTCTGTCAAGGGGAGATGTTCTACTATCTCACAATGGGGCCTACCTACTCTCGAAAAGAGAGTGAGATATGGGACACACGGATACTCCCTCGAAGAGAGTTCCTGGAACTCTCTTTGTTTTTACAATGTGGCAATGTCATTGTGCTGCTCAGATCGAGCTCGTGAGCTAAATCTCGGCCATGGCAGCCGCATTGACATCTGGGCGAATCTCAAACAAGTTCAGGTACTTAGATCAAGGTGCCCCTTAAAGAGCCCCAGGTGGCCCGAATTATTCCGGAGTCTTCTGTCCCCCCCCGCCCTTCCCGGCGGTGCGCCCCTGAATTAAATTGTGGTTTTCTCACGTAAAATCCCATAATATTTTTTAGCAGAATACATGGCGCGTATGGGGAGTTCTTCTTATCCTTTACACATGAGCTAGTCGCGTTGTTCTTGCCTTCGTAACATAACCCGTTCAGTGAGGTTGCGCATGATGGCACAGCTTATGTTTCAATTATACGAGCTGTGATGACAAGGAAGAAACCTTGACAATGAAACGTTATTCTAACGCAAGAAATTGTCATTTAGTCCCTTTATTATGGATAGTAATGATATACAATGGTATTTTAGGAGGCGCACTTGGTGATTCCACGAGAAGTTGAACACGTTGTTCTCTTTCACTCCTGTCAGGTTCTATACTTTCGAATCTGAAGGCCCTATACTACAACTTAAACAATGTATCGTTTTGTAACACTTGTTTCCTTATTTTGTTTTTTGTTATACAATGCATAAGTTGTAGGAGCTGAACAAAAACTCAATAAATGTAAATATGGAGACAGGCCTGACGTGACCTAATATTTTTTAATACCCGTTGAAATCTTATAATGTGTGGGCTGCGTTTGCGGGAAATACATATGAGTTGAGACACCTTAGAACATCCAGCCATATGGATCGTGTCTGAAGGAAATCATATCAGCCGGCCTTTATTTCAGGCACGCATCCTTGGTCCTCAACGAAAAGGCCTAACTGGAGACGCCGAAGTTGCCTCGATGATGCTATGGACTGAACTAAAAACGATGTATTTACTGCCTCACCATTTCCAACGCATTTCTGTTCGGTTAAGTCAAACTCTCGTGAATTGCTCAAAAACGTATCCTTGCCTTAACATAATGGCCCACCCAATGTTAAAGCAGTCGTGGTGGCATTGCTGTTTATATTTATAAACGTCACGACGTTGAAACTGCTCGTAAAAGCACGGGTGCTCGCTACAGTCAGAGCGAGCAAGTACGGTTCTTTGAAACCGGCAGAAGGCGTGCAGAGACAAGCAGAGCGAACTTGAAGATTGTGGAAGCTGGAAAGCGAAAAAAGCCACAGTTTTTTAACCACAAGGAGACATGAACGTATGCTTGTCAGGAACTGGTCAGTGAGCCGACAGATACTGAAGAGACATGGAAGAAAATCAGCTTGTGCCGGACACAGAGGCTCAAAAATGTGCACAGCGATAACAAAACGGGGATTATCATTTTTCCATTCGACGTTATTTCAGTGCATGGACGTCTGAATGTCTTTTGCCACCCCATATTTCTCCCAACCAACCTGCTTCCCCCTTTCCAAGCAAAGAAAGAATAAGAAAAGGATAATGAAAATCACTGTAGCGCTGAACTGCAAAGACAAGTTGAATTTTTTTTTCAGCGTAGATGGCAAGCAGAAATACAAGGGCTAACATTGGGACCGGCTTCTCTACATGTTCAAGGGAACTCACTCCAGATTAAGTAGGATGAACGATGCAAACTACACGCCCGACGCATGGACAAGCGTGAGGTCCACGTCTGATGTGTGCAAACTGCACCATTTATTCTTGTGGCTTTGTAGCGAGTTTCTCTTCAACAGGCAACACGACGTTTGCATGAGAAAAGCGGGCGCAAAAAAGAAGGAAAAGTTTCTCATGAAATCTACCCTCGGCGAACTCAAATGTGAACTTATTTTCGAATGAGCGTCCTTCATCACACGCTTTCAGATTAGCGACGGATGGGTTACTGAATAGGATTCCGGTTGGGATAGGTCGCACCCTTGTTGTCACCTGCAGCAAGAGGAAGGGCCTCACAATGAACCACGCTGCCTGCCTCAAAGCAAGACCCTTGCAAAAGGCACTGATGTGTACTAGCGGTTCTGGAGTATCATAGGTACCGGGCATATATGGAAAACCTCGTTAAGAGAAAGTGGCAACAGCAGTGACCGGCATGCCAGTATATTTTAGTGAGTTGAACAAAATTTTCACGATGGAGCACTTCCAAGTCCTTGTGCGATGAAGGGTTTCATCCATTTGCATATGTTTGTCATTTCATATGTTTGCGATTGCATATGTTTGTGAGGGTCTCGCATTTGCGTTAAGACAAATGCTCTGGGGCGTACAGTCAGCCTGCATAAGCAGCAAAATAAAGTATTGTTCAAGACAATAACGCATTCCGCTGATTACGCGCCCTACGGGAAGGAAGTATTGCAGTCTTCCAGTTTCACAGACACTGCACCCGTGTGGCCGAAGTGCGAGGGCCTGTGTGACAGGGAGAGACAGCGCAGATTTGTTTTACTAACGGCTCTTCGCCCGGGCCATAGATCTGCGGGAGATCTCAGCATGGTCTTTGTAGTTTAGTGGCGTCCCAGAAAGCTTTGCCCTTTATGCTAAATTTTGCATTCACAGCGTTGAAACCTCAACCTCTGTTCTGTAGACCATTGTGAAACACACTATCATAACGCCTATAAAAATGGAACCCAAGCAAGATGTACTGAGCTGCCAGCTAGAACGGTGGGAGGAAAATTTAGGATCAGGAATATGGTCTTAAAACGCAACACACTGCTTCGCAGAAAAACGCTCCGTCGGCAGATGCCCATTTCTGCGTGGAAACTTCTCATGCACTTCTTACTAAGTTGAGGAAAAGCATTCAGACCGACACTGGAACAAGGTCAAATGGCTGAAGCAATATACACAGTCACGGATACCATTTGAAATAACACCTAACAGAAGCAGTGTGAATGGAAAAATTTTCTTCGACAGATGTGTTATTTTCCAAGTGTTACTGAAGCCGAAAAAAAGGAGCGAAGGCGCACAGTGAATCTATGAATGAATTTGACTCTTTCCACTTATGCTTGGATAGCTCGGGAGGCGCAATACCTTTCATTAGTCACTGAAGCACATTAGTTACCCCTGACGCTGAAAGCAAATTAGGGAGCTCTGTATCATACAGAACGTGTCAACTGTGTATCGAATGGCCACTCTCTCCTTGATCGGCTGATGTACCACCCGTTTCCTCGCATAGCAAAAATGGCGGCATTATTATTCATTGCTTGAACTTCTCAACATGCTGCTTCAATTACGCCTCCGCCAGCGAAATATTTGAACAAACAGGCATTCGCCATGTATATAACAATCCCTGACATACACAAAAATCTTGGTATGCCTTTTTGGCAATATTCATATTGACCCAGTCACCCATGTTCAAAATAATTCCAGATTATCATCGAACATTCACAGATGCATCTGTACACAGTGATGATAAAGGCGCTTCTGTAGCTTTTTGCTGCCCTTTGACACAAGTACGACTTACATTTCATATACCACATCCAGTGTCATCAACAAATGCGGACCTAGCAGAGATTTAAGTTGCACATAAATCGGTGCAAGAGGCGCTAACCGCTTCGAAGATTGCAGTATTAACTCCCGCACTGCCCTCAGCAGACTACATCGAAGCCACATTGATTGTCCAGTTGTGCGCAGCATTACTGAGATCGGCACAAAAATTACATCACGTGGGGTCCCTTTCGTTGCCAGTGGATACTTTCGAAGGCACGAAGGGATTGCCGGAAATTAAGAGGTTCATCGGCTGGCCTCAACTTGCGCTCACCCGCCGTGGTTGCTCAGTGGCTATGGTGTTGGGTTGCTGAGCACGAGGTCGCGGGATCGAATCCCGCCCACGGCGGCCGCGTTTCGATGAGGGCGAAATGCGGCAACACCCGTTTGCTTAGATTTAGGTGCACGTTAAAGAACCCTAGGTGGTCGAAATTTCCCGAGTCTTCCACTGCGGTGTGCATCATAATCAGAAAGTGGTTTTAGCGCATTTAGCCTCATAATTTTTCAATCAGAATGCATTTACGAAGGCGCACTTATGTGGCACACATTGTTCTTACGCTTGTTATTCTTTCATCCCCACTATGTAACCCACTGGCAGCATTCAGGGTACTGAGAGAAATAAATATAGGTGCACAGTGCACTACCGCATATTTATGCGTTTCAACATATTTATTTTGACAATAGAGCTCCCAGGTTGAGCGTGCCTCTGAAGTTCAATACATTACTCTCTGCCCATAAGAGCGATTAGGGCACATTTCATATTACAGTTTCAAATTCTGTATGCTTCTTGGGCATAAGTGACCAAATAAGTCTCCCGTCTATGGAGCACGAAGGTATGAATTATTTTGTTTCGTAGTAATGCATTTATTGGAACCCGCAAACACAATTTAGTGAGTAATCATCGAAGAGAGTAGGATTACGAGAGTACTTCATTCTTTCTTTTCTTTCTTGATATACTTTACTTCTCTAGAAAAGCGCGATCTTACGAAGCGGTAGCCGAGCACCCGTATCACAATCTAGGCTGTTCATGGTACTACCCAGGTAATGACAAAAATTGTTCCTATCTATTTTACGTTGGTGCAGCGTTCCAAGATGCTTCGATGCATGTGGATTGGGTTGGTTATGGAGGCAAGCTGTTCTGACAAAGCGCCTACTATTTCGCCTACGTTGGTTCAGTTGTGAGGGCAGATAGGCAGACTCCGGAAAGTGGGATGTAGTGCGGAAAAATGTTTTGCATAGAAGAAAAAAATAAAGAATGTACGTGACTAGGCATCGCGTCATCAGTGACCGATGAGCCAAAATTATTTGAAATTGACTTTATGAAATCCGAGTCCTTATTAGACGGAGGAGGAGGTAAAAAAAGGGAAGCGTGTGTGACTGGGCCCTTGCTCCCATAAAACTTGGACTTGCACTCGAACCAGTGATAACAGGGTCTTTGCATTAGAACGGTACACGATCACATATATTATCAAGACAGCAGATGAATATTGGTTACACACGCTTTCCCTGCTATCGTGCTCCGAGCTATGAAAAAAGCGGATCATGAATAAGACGCGAATAACACCTAAGGCCTGTTTTCTAGATTCCAGTTGAAAAACGGCCAGTGATTTTTTACGAGAATGTTAAAAAATTATCGGGTTTTAAGTGCCAAAAACACTTTCTAATTATGAGGCACGCCGTAGTGCAGGACTCTGGAAATTTCGACCCCCTAGGGATCTTTAACGTCCACCTAAATCTAAGTACACGGGTCTTTTCGCATATCGCCCCCCCATCCACCCCAGCCGCCGTGGCCGGGATTCTATCCCGCAACCTCGTGCTCAGCAGCCCAGCACCATAGCCACTCAAGAAACACGGCGGGTACAAGAATGTTGTACAACGTTAGACTGAATTTAGCAGCCTTTAATTTTCTGCTTTCTACGTAACTGATCTTTCTTCATCATAAAGAAACACCAGAAATGTAAAAAAAAACAGCATCCGGTGATTACGATATTCTTTAATACAACCTTCGAGCGCAGCTGCACACGTGTTTTCATTTCGCGATATACTGAGGTAAAGAATTTGAGACCCAAATCACCGAACTCACTGGCAGTGGACCAATGCCACCAGCCCCTTCGCAAAGGGAAGGGCCGTGTGGGAACGCTCGCCTAATGAGCGGCATCGGAGCCAGCTGTGGAAGAAGACGACGAACGGGCGAGCAGTGGTACAAGCGCGTTCACACGGTTAGGCTGACGGACGCCGACGCTCAAACCAGGAACAGGCGACTTAGAGCTGCGCTTTCAAAAATTTGACAGTCACCTTACACTGAGCCAAAGAGGGTAAAGGCGAAAGCCTGCGCGCCCAAGAGACATAAATTAAGTTACTTGACAGTCTCATTCGAATGCGTTGTTACTTCTTATTATTTGTTTTCTCCCGCCAAAGTCGTGGATTCGAGTGACTTAATGAGAGCAACCTTAAATAGCTGTGTCTTAATGAACTTTGCCCTTATTAACATCAAAGGTCGCGGGTTCAGCTGCCACCAATGGTCGTGGGGTCGAGTGCCTTAATTAATTGTATATTAATTAACTTTGCCCTTTTTGGCATGATTAGCGGCATCGATGCGGCAGCGATGTGGTAGAGGACGGCAACGAACGCGCGAGCAGTGGCATGAGCGCTCCCATTTTCCGTGCCTCACAACGCGACCTTGAAACATACAGATCTAAGGCTTTCGCCTTAAAAATAACTTATGTAACACGCCTACTTGCGCTTCGCAAATGCAGTGTTTTCTGATGAACCACGTATGAACAAAGAACATCGTTACTTTGTTGTGCTGCCGCTTAAATAGTGACATAGCTGCGATGCCTACCCTGTCCATTCGATTTACGCAATTGATACTGCCGCATGTAGGTAGTGGGTCAAGGGCATCAGTGGGTGGAGCCCAAAGCAACAAAGACCCTGCACCTCTTCCCTGCTCGCGAGCCAGCCTCGACGGACGCGTTTTCCAGGAACAAGCTGCTCTGCGGTTTATTAGACCTCCAAGAGTATTTCTGAAGGCTCGTGGCAAACTGGTGGAGGTGCTGGGAAGCCCTCACGGATGTTGAAGACCGCTCCAAGGATCCGCACTATGAATACAGTGCCAGTCGACACTCCCGTGCATCGGGCCAGCCGCAGGACCGGAGGACTAGGCGCAGAAGTCGTCGACGCTACGGTTCCTACGACTTCAACCGGTATCACCAGCGCTTGCACTCAACCCGCCCCAACCTTCACGGTGAGCACGATGTTGAACCGGTACACACTTGCAAGCGCACGGGTCCCGACAAGATTCCATGGCGCAGTGTTCGAAGACGTCGAAGACTCAATGGTCGACTTCGAGAGTGTGGCAGCCTTGAACTATTGGAAGGATGCGGCAAAACTGAGGGACGTCTACTTCTACCCGGACGACGACGCCCGTACATGGTTTAGGAACCTTGAGGAGCCACTGATGTCGTGGCACGAATATTGTTGTCGGCTTCTGGAGACCTACATAAACAAGGTGTTTGTGTGGCTAGAAGTGTTATGCAGCTTCGTTAGGGTCAATCGCGATTGCTTCTTACCAACTTTAGCAACTAGCATTGACTTCTTTTCCGCGGCACTTCGACAGCGTTTGCAGAAGAAGTAGCTAAACTTAATTATTTCACGTTGGATGTAGTGGAGACAGCAGCCATGTCTCTTGGCCATATTGCCACTAGATGTCACGAGCCACGGGTAACGAGATCAATTCTGAACTGTTCACCGATAGAGAGACATCACTGCACGACCTCTTGCATGAATTTATGACCTGCTTCACGAGTTCGTCAAAGGTACGCTGGACTCCCATTACTAGACACAGGATCACCACGTATGAGGACACACGCCCGATAGACCAGCAACCTTACCGCGTGTCGGCAAAACAACGCGAAGCCATGTCCGGGATACGGACGCATGTCCGGGATATTTTTGATGATGGCGTCATCGAAGCTTCCGTCAGCCCGTGGTCGTCTCTGGTCGTTCTTTTCTAAAAGATAGACAAAACTCTCCGCTTCTGCGTCTACTACAGGAAGCTCAACAACGTGACTAAATATGACATGTACCCGCTGCCGCGTATCGATGACTCGTTAGGTAGGCTACGGCGTACTTACTATTTTTCTTCTCTCAATTTAAAATGTGGCTACTATTGTGACTCCAGGTGTCTCTACGAATTTCGAGTGCTTCCTTTTGGCTTGTGTTCAGCCCCGGCTACTTTCCAACGCTGTCCTCACTGGACTGAAGTGGCAGACTTGTCTTGTGTTCCTTCATGATGTGGCTTTATCTTCTGAAGCTTTCGAGCAGCTTCTTCCCTGCCTGCAGAATGTTCTAGAAGCCATCCGACCAGCAGACCTGACACTTAAGCCTTAAAAAGCCACTTCAAAGCAAGCTGCTCGGGCCAAAGCGCCGAAGAGGTCCGACCCGGTCGAGACAAGCTTGCCGCTGTTGCCGCATTTTGAGCTCCTGCCAATAAGGAGCCCGTCCGGTGTTTTGTGGGGTTGTGCGCCTACTATCGCCGGGTTATTAAGGGCTTTTCGAAAATAGCGGAGCCTGTGACTCGCCTTACGAAAGACGACGCGCCATTTGTCTGCCCTAATGAGCAACACGAAGCTTTTGCTAAATTGCGACAGCAGCTACAGTCAGCACCCATTCTTGCACATTTTGACGATGATGTTGACACAGAGGTGCATACCAACGCCAGTAGCATTGGCCTTGGCGCAGTGCTTGTCCAGCGCCAAGGTGGAGGGGAAAGAGTTATCACCTATGCAAGTCGCTCACTGTTCCGCGCCGAGGTGAATTATTCGACTACGGAAATAGAGTGCCTCGCAGTGGTGTGGGCGATTATCAATATTAACGCCTTCAAAGTAGTGACGCACTACCATGCCCTCTGTTGGTTGTCAAGCATGCGCGACCCTTCAGGGCTATTGGCACAATGGAGCTTGCGGCTACAAGTATTTGACGTCACTATCGTTTATAAGCCTGGCCATAAGCACGAAGACGCTGATGCACTATCCCACGCACCCATTGAAACAGAGGACGATGACGGCTGCCGATCATCTGTCACTTAAAGGGCGGCGGCACAACCATACCACGCCACCTGTCCCGCTCATCGACATCCTACCGTCTACGAGACAACGTACTGTATAAGAAGAATGCTCATTCGAACAGCCGTGCTTACATCCTGGTGATTCCAAGAGACATGCTAGACGACGTCCTTTTCGCTTGCCATGACGAACCCACATCTGGCTTTTTAGGCTTCTCACGTATACTCCCTAGAGTAAGCGAGATGCTCAATTGGCCCGGGCTTTGGCCAAACGTTAAACAGTACGTTAAATGCTGTCGTGAATGTCAGCACCGAAGGACACCGTCCGTTAACCCGGCTGGCTTCGTTCAGCCAATTGCAGCGCCTCACATGCTTTTCGACCAAGTCGGCATAGACATTCTCGGACCGTTTATTCTTTCTGCCAACGGCAACAAATGCGTCATCGTCCCGACTGATTGTTTACCACGCTATGCAGAGACGCAGGTGATTCTAATAGGCACGGCTTCAGAGAGAGCACAGTTCTTCATGCGCCACATCGTACTGCATCGAGGTGCTCCCTCCAGTGTCGTAACATACAGAGGGACAGCGCTCACAGCCCCGCTTATAGATGAAGTTTTTTAATTAAGCAACACCAGGCATCGAACGACGACCGCGTATCATCTACAGACCAGCGGACATACCGAGCGACTGAATAAGAAAGTGACAGATGTGATCTCCGTGTACATCGGCGTCCAACACAAAACATGGGATCGGATCTTGCCTTACATGACCTTCGCGTATAACACCGCCAGGCAAGAGGCGACGTGATTCACGCCATTTCGCCTTCTCTACGATCGCGAAGTCCATACGACGCTAGATGCTATTCTGCCATGTCAAGACGCTGAATAATTGACAAATGGAATTTGCTGAGCGTGCCGAGGAAGCTCGGCAGCTCGGGCGGCTGCACATCGACAAGCGGCAGCAGACAGACACACGACGCTTCAGCATCCGCCACAGGGACGTGTCCTACAACCACGAAGCCCAAGTTTGGGTGTGGACCCCTGTTCGCACCGTGGCCTCTGTATAAAGTTGCCAAGCCAGTTTTTTGGTCCGTGTAAAGTACTACGCCACGTCAGGGACGTTAACTACTGTTAAGAACGGCGAGGTGCAAGTTTTGCCAGCCAGTTGCGACAGTGGCATCAACTTTTCCTGGAACACCACCGCAACCCTCTGGCCACACGGCGTCACTAAGTCTACTGTGTCCGCAGGACAATGCGCCACGTCCGCCACTCTGCGTCGCGGGATTGCGGAGATGAGTTCGACGAACCAGGCTATATGATTGAACACGCCACCGCCGATCTGGTCTGCCGCGAGCGGGGGAGTTGGCGAGGGAACGTCATCGGAGGCCCCTTCCCACGTGCCTCTCACGACGCAAGACAATGGAGCACCGGCGGCCACTCTGCGGGGTTCAGCACGGGGAAGAAGATGCGCCTTTCCTGACGTAAACCCCGAGTTCTGCGAAGACCGTCTGACGTCGGTGGGGACCGTGAACCTGTACGGAAATGTGTGTGTGTAAGCCCTCCCGCAGAGAGGCGGCTCGTCTACTGGCCGAACGTTTCCCTCACCTAAGGATCGAGGGAGGACCGATTGTTTATAAACCGCTGTTGTGCGGCTGCTCAGTGTACTTTCTCTCGCAGTCATGCTAGAGTGATGAACTGCAAGGTCCTTATGTAGATACTGTAAATAAACCCATATTCCTCGTTCTCGATGAGAAGCAGTCCTTCCCTTCAACAACGTCCTCAGCGTGGATAAGTTGGACGAAGGAATGGGCCAGCTACCATCTAATTCATGCCCGACTCCGATCTTGACAACTGGTTACGAGCGATGGGATTGACCTCCCAATCCTCACACTACGAAGTGGTCCCGGAAACAACATCGTAGACACGGACCAGGACACAAAGATAACCGAGCTGGGAAATAATTCATGTCGTGCTATAAAACAGTACTCTGGACGTTCGTAATTTTTTTCTCTTACTACCCACCTTTGTTTCGGCTTTTCATTTATCTTGGTGAAGTTGCCTCTTCGTTCATTGACTGTGCCAGCGAGACGTTTCTTTTTCTTTTTGCACTTTCGCTTTGTCTGCGTTGTGTTATCCTTTTTTTGTTTGTATTGTTTTCATTTCCTACGACGATTTTACAGCATATAGATTATGCTTTTGTTTGGAAAAGGGGATAATGCCATGTGTAGGTAGGGGGTCTAGGGCAAGAGTGGGGGCCGAGCCCAAAAGAACAAAAAACAGCGCGCAATTCTACCCTGCTTCCGCGCCAAACCCAACGGATGAATTTTCCAGGAGCCACTCCGTGGTTTATTAAACCCCCAGTAGAATTTCAGAAGGCTCGTGACAATGCGCTTCATTTGTGATGGTTCACGGGAGTGATAAGCAAACTGACTGGCTTTTCAAAAGGAGGTCATCACAGTTAAAGAAACATTGGGTCTTGGGGCAGCTTGCACGAATATTTAATAACGCAAATAATAAAGAACTTAAGAACGCCTTCTTGTGCGCACTACGCGTTGTCTAAGGAACATTGAACAACGCGTTCTTAAATTTGTCATTTTCGTTATTAAATGCTTATGCAAGCCGCTTTTGGTCTGAGTATTGAACGACTGACCAATGCCTTTTTGGATTGGTCGCTCTACCATTTCAGATAACCAAGGTGTTAGCAGATCACAAAACACGGCTAAATTTATTCAGAAGGCGAAGCGCATCGACACTTTATACTGACTGTAGCGCGAGGTTAGAAGTACTTTCGTTCTTAGAAACCCGTATTGGGTTTCCATTGTAGCCACGTGCGTAGGGTGGATGGCAATTCTCTCTTTTCATGAACCTTGTTTCACCTTGTGGGCTTCGGCATAGCTGAGTTGCTATTATTACTGAGGGACACCGATAATGAAAAACGCCGGCCTCTGCCACGACTTCACGGATATGAGCGAACATAATTGGTTGCCGCCTATATACGAGCTCTATTGAGTTGGACGGTAGTTTATCTTTCAGTGCATTCTTAGTTTGAGCAGGATATTACAGCACACCCACATAAAAAATAAATTCAGCAGAACCCGTCTCATGATGACGGTCGACGGTATTGCGTTTAGCATTGAATGAATACAGCTACACAACGTATTGCTACCGTCGAAGCGAGTTGTGGATGAAGCGTCCACTGCAGCGCGATTCCTCTTTCGCATTTCCCTAAGAACACTCGGCGCCATCTAGCGGCACCACCATGAAGCCTGCGCTTGGCTTCCGAAATGCATGGCGCGCCGTCGCGTGCCGATGCTGAGAAACGCATCATGCGGCCACTGGGCGCCTCTCTCGCGCTTGTTTCTGGACTCGCTGAGTCATCTAGTGAGGAAGCAAGTGGACAGAAAAACCAGCGTCTTTCTGTTCACTTGCTTCCTTGCTCCGCGATATTTTGCTGGAAATTAGTGTAGTGGCTCAAGTGTGTCGGATGGTTGGTTTTGAACCCCGTCCCGTTGTCACAGCAGCCCTATGCACTAGCAATGCGAGCGTGGCCTACATCGTGACCCAGGTAGAAACGACACCGCTTAGATACATACATACGTACGCATCTAGCCCCCGGGAAGTGCGTGAAGTGCCCTGAGAGTGCTAACGCACAAACAATAGTAATACTCCATCATGTGAGCGGAACGGTACTGAAGCGCCCCAGTACAGGCGTCTATCATAGCTCGTGAATACTTTCGTGGTGTTAGCCCATACTCAGATCGCGTACACACTTGTGTACGCGATCTGAGTATCCCAATTCTGTCCCATAGCGACAAACAAAACATACTGATATGAAGCTCCAAAACCCTTCGCTTACCGAACGGGTGTAAAGTTCCCTTTGATTACAGACTTTCCCTTAAAGTTCCCTTTGATTACCTGACGCGTCGCCTTTTGAGTTTTAGTTCGTTCGTTAGCTCGCTCGCTCGCTCGCTCGCTCACTCGTTCTTGGTTGTTCGCTTAGATTGACAATCATCATGGATAGTTCCTGCGAATTTTTCTTCTTCATAATCATGCAGCCAATAAATAAACTGTGTATATAGTTCAAGCAAATATTTCACGTTTGTTTATAAAAGCCAAACACGACTCTATTGACCGTGCACTACATCAAAATTTAGTACTGCATTATTGCAAGGACCCACCAGGAGATGCAGAAAAGATCATCGTACCCCGTCGATCTTTCTTTCTGTCGGGGCTCCGACATTTACGAATAAACTTATATAAATTTGGCACACTGACAGTCTCTGATTAGTCGTGACGGAAGGGTGTAAATCCAATCAATCAATCAATCAATCAATCAATCAATCAATCAATCAATCAATCAATCGTCGCGAATGCGAGTGTGACAGCATTTAATAATTTCCCCGACGGATCGGCCCGCAGCGGCGGGCAGTCGCTGTTCCGGCACTCGAAAACGAGGCTCGGTACTGAGGCCCTGTGTGCCAACATGTGAGAGCGCCGTGCAAGCCGCCTGCGCGTGGCGTGTGCGACGGACAGCGTAAACAGTCGAGAAGCCGTTGCGCAGCTCCGGGATTACCGCACAAGCTGTTTCCTGCGCCGCTAAGCGCCCAGCACGCCGGCCTGCTCCGGCAATGGCGTCGCTACCGGTCGGGAAAACGAACAACACCTGGTGCGCCGCTATCCCCTCACCCTTTGAACCTCCATCGGCGGCTCCAGAAGCCCGATAACGGTGGGGAGGTGGCCGCATTGAATTTCCTTTGCGAGGGAACAAAGGCGAGGCCTCGGTTGCTACAATGTTGAGGGATTCGCGAGAGCGTGCTGCCGGCTCCACTATATTCTGCGCGGTGTTGTCGAGGTGTACGTGCTCCAACTGGCATCTCCAGTTACATTGTTTTTTGTTGAGCATACATCGGGAGTGATAACAAACGTTCGGTAAGTTTGTGTGCTGCTCCGCTAGAAAACAAGTCCGCGTATATTGAAAGAATGGAAAAAAATCACGAAATAACTTTGGAAAATATCAGGACTGATATATACGTGTCAGAAATAGTACTTCATGTGCTTCGAAAAAAAAAAAAACGTTTTTGGTACCGAATACCTGCGGTATCGCAGACCCGCGCACTGGCAAGCTTAAGCCTCAGCCATATATGTTTTCTTAAGGCACGTGAAAACCTTGTTTGGGGTAGCGGTTGGTTGGAAACAATTGGCATGGCCCCTGGCTCCAAACACAGATGCAATTTATTTTTATTTGTCCATTTTGTCGCCGTGGCCAGACGGCAGATTAAAGGCAAAGCCTGCTTAGTTCATTCGCCTTTCTCCGGATAAGCCTGTCCCAAATCTGCGGGAAGTTCGCGAAAGAAAACAGTTTTCTGCTTCATTTCTCTGGGAGAAACCACCTTCGGCACCTGCAATAAGGAAGTTTGTGCTTTCATAACCCTCGTAGAAAGAGGCGTTTACCTCGCAGGCACATTACCGCCGGTTTTCGTCTGGGTAACATTTCAGGACAACAGTTTTACATCGCCTAATAAGAGCGCAAATATGAATGCCGCAACCGACATTGGGCGAGACAAACATCCAGACGGAATAAAATGATAAGGAAACCGCGAAAACAAAAATAAATAAATAAAGAAAACCTAACAACGAAAGCAGGAAAGCAGAATTCGTGGAGTCGATCAGTGCATGCAGTGCAATGAACCTGACAGTGGTACGACTCGCAAATGTTCAGGCTTCGAAGGCTTTTCCATGCAAAGTTATCTTGCCCGATTGTGTTTTCCTCTCAAACCAAATTGCAGATGACAGTGGCAGCACAAGCATTGAATGCGTGGCAGTGCTTTGCAATGCGCTGAAGTTACCTCTGTCTTTCACCAGTTAACATCACCTTATCCCTGCATTGTTTGAACTTTCATCACCCTACCTCGTACTATTTCTGTAATATTCATGTAGCGTTATTCTCTGTAATAGACATACAATTATCTGTGCTATGCATTGTATCTTCTGCCCAACTCCATTAATTCATCGTTATCTCAACTAGAACAGTGGCTAAACAATTTGGCTCTCTAATGCATCTCGTTGCTTTCCTGTTTTCTTTTAAATAAGTCCATCTATTTTTCTTCCATCACTCGTTGAGCGGTCCCTGAGTTTTTATTAAGCTTCTATCTTAACCTGCAAGTATTTGCCCCGCCTCTTACCATGATTATACATAGTATGTCAACCTAGGCACACACATGCGCTATTGCCAGGCCTCGCGGCAAAAGACAATCTCGTCGCTGCTGCGAGCTCCCAACACCCCTCGATAAACAAGACTCTTCGTTGGAAATTCCTGATTGCACGTTGCGCCGAGTCCCTCGCTATGACGCGCATCAAAATCAAGCTGCGATAGACAGAGACGGGTTGCATCGGACACTATAGATAGACAGAGGCAGTTTGAGTCACAACATTGCGTAAGTTTAAAGGAAATGCGTACCTGGCTTTGTTCTTTAGTTCGTACCAGCCCTCATCATTTCAAGTCGCACGCAAACGTCCGATAAGCACTCGAGTATGATATACAGTAGTCAGCGTTCGCGCGTGCGTCCTGAATGAACCGATTTGATATTTGAAGGACGCCGCGTTACGATAATGCGTTGACTAGCTGGAGAAAAGAGAGAAATATATAAAGAAATGTTCGATGCATTTAGAAAGCGTGTTTTACCGCACGGTACTGTATTCACATGCAGTAGTGAAGGTGAGCCGAACGCCTATTTGAAGTGATGTTCTCCTCCGATTATTTTTACTTTGATAAAGACTGAACGCTGGTCGAAACGTTAGACATGTTTCCATTTCTTAAGCGTGTCATTTTCTACGCATTTCGCTAGACTTGATAATGCCTTATAGGCAATTAAATACTGCTGGGGTGTGCGAACAGTGATTTCTTAGACGGAATTAAATACGAATCGAACAGTGCCAGAAGCCAATCGAATCGAATCCAGTAGTTTTGAAATATTAATCAGCCGTTATCAAAATTGTTATAAAACGACGTTCACATCCCTGTATTTGTAAAGTTAGCAACTTTCTGTCATTACGTAGTATGTTGTGAAGCGTTGTTTATTAAACGCACAAATGGACCATAGGTAGCACGCAAGTAGTTTCCTCGCATGCACACGACTCTTCAGGGAGTGTAAATGACCGCAGTACAGCCTGCAAAGTATGGCTATGTACGTGCGGTAGCCTGCTCTACTGTGCAAGTTCTCGTGTTTTATGTCTGTACTATGCTCGCATGGGTGAAAATATATCGTACGTTTCCTCCAATTGTACGTGTATTTGGGCACAGCTGGCGTTCGGAAATATTCGAAGAGTAATCGAAAAGCATTCGAATTTAAATAGTCACCATTCGATTCGATCATTACTCGAAACTTTAGTACATTCGCACGACGCTAAAATACTGCTTCAGAATCAGGGTGTGTGTCCGTCGTTGTATCTAAACACAACGATGGAATCTAGACAATATATTTATTTTCCTACCTTAGGGTGTTTTAACCTGATCTTCGACCATTTGTTCTTGAACAAATGAAAGTTTTTATCAAGATTGTTTTCCATATATGCCGAGTTAGAAGCAAAAGTATTTTTCGAATAATTTTTGCATTTTCTTTATTTGGGAAGAGCGCCCACACTTTAAAATGAAATACGAGTACGTCCTGACCTCCCATTTTGTACACCACGTGTTTGATTGCCCATTTGCTGTAATACTGTCAATAAAAATTCGATCGTAAAAAAAAAATTTAATATTTTTGCAAGACAGCCGTTCATCTTGTTATTACATAAGTGCGCAGCAACCTTATAAATAATGAGCAAAACGCCTCCTCTCCGAAGCACTCTGTTATTGAGAATTCATCGTCGTTCCGCCTCACCAGAGTTCTGGAACAAACTTTTGAACAAATAAAGCTTCTGTTTATTTTCCCTTAGGCACGCTTCAAATGATTTTAGAAAAAATTCGTTGCCTGATTGACTACAGAAGCGCTGATTATGAAAACCTACATGTAAATCTGAATACCCCAAATCTTAATTTTCTTTTGCTTAGTACGTCCGAGCGATTTTTCGAGGGCGAAGAAATATTCGTGAGCAATAAATTTGAGGTGGCACCAGCCGCATAAAATATTTTTTTCTTGATGTCATCTTTAGTGTGTCGATAACGCACGAGCATTTATGCTTCACACGAGTGAGACGAAAGATGGATTTGTTGGAATGTCCTTGTGAGCTTGGAGGGTTATTCGAATAGTGTTCGGGATTTTATTCCAATGACCTTGTGGGTAGATGCATTACATATTTTCGCCTGTTTTAAATTGAATTCCACCGTTTTGGCAGCATTTAAGGTTTATTTCCGCATACCAAAGTCACATGGGCGCCGGTCGAGTTCGCATGATGTGCACCTCATGCGCGTTACGAAAGCTGACATATTGCTCCAACTTTTTGGCCTCTCGTTTTAAGTTGCCTTCACCACACAGCACTACCACTATGACATGAGAGTGGATACAATATAGGCACGCATACTAACGGGACATGAGGACTTGCGAGCCACACGTTGTATAACTGGCGTAAAGAAACATGCCCTAGGAACCCACGGCTATGCATATGGCTGTACAAAAAACAAACAAAAAAACACACCAGAGATTCAAAATAACGGTGAATTTCACTCCAAAGAATTACGTTCAAACTGTTTACAGCTGCGGGTGTTCGGCTGGTACACGATCAAGGACGCGTGGCATAGCAGCATTTGCTTATTCTTTTGCAGGCGAGCGTTTATATTTTCATGGCTTTCATCAATTCGATAGCAGGCCATTGTACACGCAAATAAAATAGAGAACATTTCAAAGTGTAACGTGCGCTATTCACTCAATTGAGTTACCTATGGAGATTCCGGGTGCAATAAAACGATTTAATAAACAAGATTTTTGAGCCTGGAACCTACTGAAAAAGCTATATATTGACAAAAACAGAAAAAAAAAGCGAAAGGAAAAACCGCGCAAGTACTATTAATACGTCAGGTGTTATACAAAGTAGGAATGGAGCAACCGTGCTTCAAAAACATAAGGAGGTAACGTACCTATAGGGCGCGCTTATTTTCCGCCATTGATTGTAGATGCGGATAGTTAAAGTAGTTGCATGTGTGATCATATTTTCTTGTCTAGTCATTTCGTGGTTATCTCTACTTAAAATATAAATTTTTGAAGTTTTACGTGTCACAACCATGATATGACTATGAGGACAGCAGGAGAAGAAAGCGGGTTAAGCGAGGAGCCCGATTTTTATTAATCATGTTACGAGAAGTCAACAAACAAGGACACCAAGGAAAACATAAGGGAAATTACTTGTACCCAATTGCAATAAAGAAACGACAAGGTAATGGCAATGAAATTGGGTGAAAAAACAATGCCACGTCTTAAACAAGTTGTTTTTTCATCCACTTTCTTTGCCATTATTTCATCGTTTTTTTTATTATGTACAAGTGACTTCCCTTATGTCTTCCTTGGTGTCCTTGTTTGTTGTCGTCTCATGATATGAGGAATGCAGCAGTATAGGGGACTCCAATTAATTTGAACGCTCGTCTAGCTTTAACGCGCGCGCACTGCATGCACCCCTAGCCTGTTTTTGCATTGTGTTCCAGCGAAATGCGGCTGCCGAGGCCGAGTTCGAACCCGCAAAATCGGGCTCGACAGCGCAACGCCTACCGTCACAGTGCCACCGCTATGGTTTCGGTTCAGTTAAGGCTTTAACGTTACAACTGGGGCGATACATGTTGCAATCCACTCGAATATTTAATCTCGGGTTAGACATCGCCCAATCCGTTAGACAAAAATGCCACGCTGCCTGCTGAAATCACATTTAATTCGGAGAAAATTGAACTAGTCAGCTCAGTAAACAGCCTAGGGATGATTTTCGACGAAGATATGTCATGGAATAGCCACATATTATCACTTGTAACTAAACTTTCACAGTTGGTTTTCACAGTTGGACTGGCTTTCTCCCTAGGAATTTTCCACGCAATGTAAAAACATCATCATCATCATCAGCCCGATTACGCCCACTGCAGGGCAAAGGCCTCTCCCATACTTCTCCAACAACCCCGGTCATGTACTAATTGTGGCCATGTCGTCCCTGCAAACTTCTTAATCTCATCCGCCCATCTAACTTCCTGCCGCCCCCTGCTACGCTTCCCTTCCCTTGGAATCCATTCCGTAACCCTCAATACCATCGGTTATATTCCCTCCTCATTACATGTCCTGCCCATGCCCATTTCTTCTCCTTGATTCCAACTAAGGTGTCATTAACTCGCGTTTGTTCCCTGACCAAATCTGCTCTTATCTTATCCCTTAACGTTACACCCATCATTCTTCTTTCCATAGCTCGTTGCGTCATCCTCAATTTAAGTAGAACCCTTTTCGTAAGCCTCCAGGTTTCTGCACCGTAGGTGAGTACCGGTAAGACACAGCTATTATACACTTTTCTCTTGAGGGATAATGGCAACCTGCTGTTCATGATCTGAGAATGCCTGCCAAACTCACCCCAGCCCATTCTTATTCTTCTGATTAGTTCCGTCTCATGATCCGGATCCGCCGTCACTACCTGCCCTGAGTAGATGTATTCCCTTACCACTTCCAGTGTCTCGCTACCTATCGTAAACTTCTGTTTTCTTCCGAGACTGTTAAACATTACTTTAGTTTTCTGCAGATTAATTTTTAGACCCACTCTTCTGCTTTGTCTTTCCAGGTCAGTGAGCATACATTGCAATTGGTCCCTTGAGTTACTAATGTAAAAACGCTTATATATAACTCCCTTTTTATCAGTCATCTCAATTATTGCTGCTTTGTTTGGGGTACCACACCTGTCACAAATATAGGTAGATTATGCATGATTCAGAAAAAAAAAATTATCCGTGTGATGTCTGATGTACCACGGGACTCCCCAAGTGAACCTCTGTTCCAAGAACTGAAAATACACAAAGTGCATCGCTTATACACTTACAGGAAAGTCCGTGCATACGTTAGGGAGTGTAAGTCGAATAATTGTTATATCCTTTCCACAGCTAACCTTAAACAGAACATGCGCCATCATCAAACACAATCTTCAGAATACTGGTACGTAACGCACCCGCGTACTAATTCCGGAAAGCAAATGATTGCTTATACGCTGCCTGTCCTGCTCAACACACTGATCGCAGATGATATCGATGTTTTGCAGTCTTGGTTAACCAGTCTGTATAATTATTATTGCTGCTAGCGCTGGTTTTATGCCTAATACTCTGTACTTGCTGATCACAATATTACTTTTGCTACGTCATCTGCTATTACTAGTCATGACTAATCTGAGTGTCGTTCCTTTTTCCGGTTTTTACTGCTGATTTCTTAATATTATTTAAGCTAAGCAACTTGCTTTGGTTTACCATTTGTTGGGTTTGTTGTTTTTGTGTTATTTTATTCGTCTTATTCTGCTTAATTGTTACCATTTATCATGCACTGTTGTTCTCCCTGCGGCTGCCATAAAATTAGTTTTAGAACTTAGTCAAGCTGCCGACGCAGCTTTTTATCCTCAAGGCCTGTCCATATTGAAATGTATATTATTTATGGGAAATAAAGCACTTACTTACTTACTTACTTATTTACTTAATTACTTACTTTACTTTACATACTTACTTACTTACTTATTTACTTACTTACTTTACTTACTTATTTACTTAGTTACTGACTTACTTACTTACTTTCTGAGATGCCACCAAGAGCCCCGTAAACATGGTTGTTTCGGAATTAAAACACAAGAAACCAGTACCTCGCAAAAAGAGCGCTGCGCGCCCGTAACTGATGCGCCTTGGTCTCCGCGACTGGGCTTTTCACCATCAGCAGTGGTTTAAATTCGAACGGGAAGTAACTGATGAGAACGCACTTTATACGTGATTGCATGCAAGTGCAACACCTACTCGCTCTGCAGCCGGTTTAGAAACATGGCACTCACCCAAGTGCACGTTTTCCAAGTCCGAATTAGGCCACCGTTAGAAATGCAGTCGAACCTGCAAACGAGAGAAAAACACATTGAAGGAGTTTCTAAATGTTCGCGTTTGAACTCATGCTGACAGGATGCCTAACTGCCCAGACGGATGTAAAGGAAAATTTTTCCCGTCACCGTTTCCGTTCTTACAAATACGCCTGAGGGCAAAAGAAAAGGTGCAGCGAAGTAGTCTCTAGCAAGGAGGTTTCCACCCATAGTGACGCTTTCATCTTTTGCTCGCTTTCAGATTGTGCCGCCGAAATGATGATTCTTTGTTTACATCTGTCCAGTTTTCACATAAAGGAATTAGACAAAATCCACCATTTCCCTGCAGCGAACTTTCAGGGAAAGATGTGTACGGAAGGATACAAAATGGCGTTCAATCAGATCGAAATTTAATCGTAAGGCGATGAAAACGTTTCGCAAGTGTTATAGAAATTCTGTGTTCAACGCTCTAAATCCAACACCAGCCATTTGGAATGAGGAGACCCTTGAGCGGAGTGATTTAATAAATGTTTTTCCCCACCGTTGGCATTCCGACCAAAGACAGACTGCGCACGTGGCACTGAGGACTGCTCTCTGTAGCCTAGCACTGCGCTGTTGAATTTTTTTCTGGCAACTGCCGTATATTAAAAACCCTTCCTTGAGTGGTATAATAAGCGACTTTCCGTTAACACCTGAGCGAGTGAAAACCGAACGCGTGAGCCAGTGCGCCAATTCAGTCTATACAGGTCGGGTTCAACCCACATGTCGTTTTTAGGTGAATTCGCGGTGCTTACGGGCGTGGAATTGTATCGAAACCCCTGACGAGTGACAATACATTTGCGAGAAAGGGAGCGCTAGAACGGAGACAGAAATGAGCGATGAAGCTAAGCGTGTACGTCTGGACTCGTTGCCTAACAAATAAAGTCCGCCGGTCGCGTCAAATTCACGTGTCCCTCTATCTTGAAAAAACTATATATATATATATATATATATATATATATATATATATATATATATATATATATATATATATATATATATATATATTTTTATATATATATATATATATATATATATATATATATATATATATATATATATATATATATATATACGGACCCCCGTTTAAAAACTAGTGTGGACGCTTAGGCTACTTGAGAACTTACATCTGTGCAGAGTCGTCTATGCCCTCAGCCGTTATCGCTGCAGGGTCCGGCAGGCTGTGTGTACTGCCTCTGATGGATCTTCACTTGCTAGAGTTGAGGCACCGCAGTGTAGCCCAGTTGTGGTCACATCCCCACTACATTTCGCTGCGTCCTTTGCCTCAGCCACACCCATAATGTGCACTGTTGAATCCTCGTCATCGGCTGTTCCCGTCAGTGCGGCGTAGGAACGGACGCACTCGGCGTCGACGTGACCAAAACGCCGGCAGTGTGAGCAACGTGGCACCTTGCACTCGCGACGTACATGTCTCGAACCATGGCAGCGCAAGCACTGCATAGGCCGACCTGGTGCCACCAACAAGGGCTAGTTCACCGGCGACGCGAATCTGGTGGGGCAGGTCGTCAACTTTAAGACCACTCTTGAGCTTCAGGAGCACAGTCCGGGTTGTCGAACCTTTCACGTTGGCTCCCTCCACACGCCAGCGTTTACAAGTAACCTCGGTCACTTTGCGAAACACCGCCAACGCCTTGCACAAATCGTCGTCTGCCACGCCTTATAGGAACCAATGAAGCCGGAGCATCACCTGTTGCTCCTGCGGGTCGACGACGAGACAGCGCCGCCTCTTGACCTCAAGTTCTTTCAATCCAGCCCACCGTTTCGTCACCTCCAGACTGTTTAATGTCACTGCACACACGTGGTTGACTTGTAGACGGCCAAAGCCACAACGTCAGGGAGCAGCCATTCCTTGTGCGAACCATTCCCAATATCTTCGACACTGAAGGACCGCGCTCGAACATCTCCGTGCAAGAACACTGTGTTCAGAACGACACGTCCTGTTGGCAAATGCGGCAAAATAATATCAATCCTGTTCCTGTTACAATAATATAAATCCTACAATCATGTTAGTGCGGCCCATGGGGGTCGCTGAGACCGCTCGTGAAGATCCCGAAATTCCGCGTCCACTCACCTCCGTAGCTGAAAAGGAAGGGATTGCATCACGGACGCATACATCGACAAGCGGCACAGAATTCCCCTATGAATTTTCGCTGGCAAGCCAGCGTGTTGAGACGCTTGGCGTGTTTCACTTTGTCCCCCTTGACATTTTTAGCCGCTGCAATTAGCAGGGTTTTTAAGTGTTCGCTGAGTATGCTGCACTTAGAAAAATATAGATTGCTTTGAAATTTAGGAGGATGAAGATAGCTAAAGCATAGTGAACAAAGCCACAATAACATCTCAATCCACAAGTTGTAAGATCAGAGAAAACCATGCACTTTCCACCATTCCCATAGTGGTTGAACGATCGCAGTGCCAGAAACTACCGTTCACTCTAATGAGTATTATATGAAACTTTATGAGAGTAAGAGTTGTGGCGGCGGCCTGAACCCAAGTACACTAGCGAGCCATGGCGCTATGAAAATCGAAACTGATATCGTCATTTTTGCGTAGTGGGCAAGATGGCCGCAGCTTTGGCGGCTGGTTGTGCTGCTAGTTCGCTGTCTCTTTTTGGACGCTTTGTTACCGTTCTTTGGCGCGGTGATTGCGTGCACAGCACTCTGATTTAAGCAAAGACATTTTTATTAGGTCTTTAAGTGACAGACAGGCCTCAAGTAGCAAGGAACAAACGCGTGAAGCATGTAAGCATGTATTGTTTATTGTCAACGGCGAATATACCAGTGCATGTAAGCCCGCAATTTTCGGATAGGTCGCGTATGCCTAATGCTGTAAGTCGCTTAGTTTGCAATATAAAGAAACAACTGCCTCAAATCGAGCGAATTTTTCTGTTCTAGTTCAGTGTGCATTTTAAAGCAGTGACAGCGAAGCTTCAAACAACGACATCTGTGTCGGGCTGCCCTCGTACTGTAATACCGTATGATGCTGCTTGTCGTGTTTCGCGCTATACGTATTTTCTGCCTGCGTTCGACGACTTCAGCTTGATTATAAAAGAAACATCAAAAGTATTCGGAAAATATGTAGCGTCAGAGCAAGATAACCTAAAGCTGCAATGTCCTATTCTTATCATAACGCATTCGTAAAAGGCACGTGTTGTAGGGAAAAAAGCATTATGCTAAGTTTTACAGTCTATATCGTCTGCTGTTGATACTTCTGCTACGCGTTTAGTATTCAGACGCGGCAATAAAGGCATTGACACAAGTAGAGTACTACATAATAAAGCAAGGAACGTTGTGGAGACAACACTGCTTTCACACAATTCTTCAAAAAAGGTTGCGTGAATGGAACAAGGAGGCTTAATAAACATAAAACAAGCCCAGTACTCGCAGATCCTTTGAAAAACGCAATTTATGGTTTCATCTTTAAACAATAATAAACTTTATATGTTCAGGCAAGGCAAAGGGGTTGCAATATGAGCACTTCACTAGAGTAATAGTGGGGGACGAAGGAAAACTTCAGCCTGAAGCCAACGTTTCAACAAGCAAACATATTTAAGGCGTAATGACGAAGATGGCTTCCCACGTTGATGGTTCCCTTGCTCGTCCAGTACTAATTGGCCGCAGGTTAAGTCGAACCTAATATTCGCCCAGTATATTTTAGAAACTTTCTGGGGACATGTTTATTATACGAAACGGTGTCCCGAGCGAGGCCCGGTATCACCCTAAGGTGGGAAGGCTCCTTAGTCGAAGCCAGAGGGTTCCTGGACTAATGAGCCTGTGGGGATGTCGCGGCTAGCGAAGGACGAATCCCAACATAAAAACGCAACGCGTCTTTATTCGGCGAACGATGTCAGCGGACGGGCATACCAACGCTACGTTTGTCACAGTAGCGGGTGGTAGAAGGCGGCTTTTCTCAGCCAGGCAGCCTGTTTTTATAGCCACCGTCGGTGACGCATACCTCGGGTGGCATGGCAGTGGCGCTATACTTTATCGACCATGCAATCCAGCGTGCAGCTGTGGTATGCTTGGGCAGATGATAAGATGGAAGGTGCGCAGAAATATGCGCAGAGTGTGTCGCCACATCACCCCCCCCCGCGGAGTGGAGAGCCCCCAGGGCTTGAAAAAATCTGGGCAGCGTACGCGACGTCCGCTGCGCGTGGTGACGAAAGCAGGCTGCGATGTCGGCGGTCGTGGATGGACGTCTGTGGGTGTACTGGTATTCGCTGGTTCGGTGGAATCGGTGTAGGCCGGCTTCAGCCGGTCGATAGAGACACGGATGGCGTTCCCTTTAATGCGCAGGGTGAAGGTTTTGTCGTCACGACGGATAACTGGGTAGGGTCCGCTGTAAGGTGGCTGTAAAGGCCGGCGGACGGTGTCGTCGCGGAGAAAAGTGTATGAGCACGTTGCCAGATCCTTGAAGACGAAGGGCGCGGTCTTACAGTGGTGAGCTGCAGGTGACGGGCGGAGGGTAGCAATAGTGCGTCGGAGCCGGGCGATGAAATCGGTGGGATCTGACGTCGCAGTGGTGGATGGCGGTGCAGCGAGAAATTCGCCTGGGAGGCGGAGAGGTTCCCCGTAGACGAGCTCTGCGGGTGTAGCCTGAATGTCGGGCTTAAAGGTGGCGCGAAGACCTAGGGTGACGGCTGGGATGGCTTCAGGCCAGGTTGAGTCCGGGTGGCACATGATGGCTGCTTTGAACTGTCGGTGGAAACGTTCGATCATCCCGTTGGCGCATGGGTGGTAGCTGGTGGTCCGCGAGCGTTCGAACCCGATGGTCAGCCCGAGCAGCCGGAAAAGGTGCGATTCGAACTGTCGTCCATGGTCGGTGGTGACGCGGCGAGGGGGCCCGAAGCGGGCAATCCAGCCGGCGAAGAAGGCCGAGGCGACGTCTTCCGCAGTGATTCCCTCGAGGGGCCATGCCTCAGGCCATCGAGTGTACCAATCGATGGCGGTGAGGCAGTAGCGATAGCGTCCAGCTGGAGGCAAGGGCCCTATGATATCAAGGTGGACGTGTTGAAACCGACCAGAGGTCTGAGGGAATGCGCCGAGTGGTGAAGTGACATGCCTGGTCACTTTAGCGCGCTGGCATTGAATGCAGGAGCGCGCCCAAGTGCGGAAATCCCGCTGCATGGAGGGCCAGACATAGCGGTCAGCCACGAGGCGTGCAGAGGCGCGTATGCCGGGATGGCTGAGATTATGTAGCTGGTTAAAGAGGCCACGGCGATGGGAAAGGGGCACGTAAGGCCTGCTTCGAGCTGTTGACATGTCGCAGTAGATAGTCTTTATCGATTCAGGTATGGGGACTTGCTGCAATTGTAGCGAGGACCCGCCCTTAAGAAGCTCCTGCAGTTCAGCGTCCGTAGTCTGAGCCTCGGCGAGGACATCAGCTGTTATCTGTGAAGGGCTAATAGTTGCCACACGTGAAAGCGCGTCGGCGACCACGTTGTCCTTCCCGCTGACATGTTGGATGTCGGTGGTAAACTGGGCGATGAACGAGAGCTGGTTCTGCTGAACCGGTGGGAGCTTGTCGCGGCGCTGAGAGAAGGCGTAGGTCAGAGGTTTATGGTCGGTGTAGATAGTGCAGTGTTGTGCTTCGAGAATGTGGCGAAAGTGCTGAACTGCTTCGTATATCGCCAGAAGTTCTCTGTAGTTAGCTGGCGAACTCGACGGCGCGGGGGTCGTGGTTTCGGCGGTGGGACTGGCCGCAGAAGGGGTCGTTTTGCGAGCCGAGAGTTTCTTGGAGAAGAACGCCAAGGGATGCCAGGTGTTGTCTACGTGCTGCATAAGGGCGGCGCCTACGGCGATGCTAGAGGCGTCCGTGAAGAGCCCCAAGGGAGCGTCTGGCGCAGGATGGGAGAGAAGTGTGGCGGTGCAAAGAGCAGCTTTGCATTTTTCAAAAAGTTCTGTTAAAGGCGGTGTCCACGTGATGGGTTGGTTTCCTCGTAGACCAGCCAAGGCATCATGGAGGGGAGCCTGGTACTCGGCTGCGTGTGGCAAGAAACGCCTGTAAAAGTTCAGCATGCCGAGGAAACGGCGAAGGTCTTTAGCGGTGGTTGGTTGAGGGTAATTTTGCATGTCTGAGATGCGTTCAGGTAAGGGTCGAGTTCCCTCTGGTGAAACTTCATGGCCGAGGAATTTGACGACTGAAGCGCCGAGCGTGCTCTTTGGGACATTGACGAGAAGGCCGTGGTCGTCGAGGCGTTGGAAAAGGAGACGAAGGTGTCTGTGGTGTTCGTCGGCGTTGCGGGAAAAGACCAATATGTCATCAAGATAGACGAAGCAGAAGTCGAGGCCGCGGACGACTTCGTCGATGAAGCGTTGAAATGTTTGTCCAGCGTTCCTCAGGCCAAACCTCATGAAGGGAAACTCGAACAAGCCGAAAGGAGTAATGATTGCAGTTTTCGGGACGTCGTCCGGATTGACGGGTATCTGCGTGTAGGCCTTGACCAAGTCTAGCACGGAAAAAACGTGGCAACCGGAAATGCGATGTGCGAAGTCCTGTATGTGGTGAACGGGGTACCTGTCCGGAATTGTGCGGGCGTTGAGGGCACGGTAGTCCCCACAGGGCCGCCAGCCTTCGGTCTTCTTAGGGACGAGGTGAAGTGGTGAGGCCCATGGGCCGTCGGAGGGGCGGGCGATTCCCTCCTGGAGCATGGCTTCGAACTCTGCTTTGGCTATGCGCATGCGGTCCGGGGCAAGGCGACGGGCGCGACAGAAAACCGGGGGCCCTGGGGTGGTCCGGATGTAGTGCAAGGTGGTAGGCTTCACGTCGCGTGGCAACCCGCTGGGGCGCGTCAAACCGGGAAATTCGGCGAGGATGGCGTGGTACGGCGAATTATGTTCGACGTTAAGTACTTTGATGCTTGGCTCGTGGGTAGTCGTTCGCTGTCCTGGCGCAGAACGTGCCGTTGTCGCGTCGATGAGACGGTCGTGGCGGCAGTCCGGAAGGAGGTTGTAGTGCGCCAAAAAGTCTGAGCCGATGATTGGCTCCGTGACGTCGGCGATGACAAAATTCCAATGAAGGTCACGGCGTAGGTTTTTCAGCTGGACGTGCAGGCGGAGCGAGCCGTAAGTTTTGATAGTGGACCGGTTTGCCGCGCTGAGCTCGAAAGACGTAGAAGGACGGGGACCTTGAAGGTGGGCTCGCGGGTAGCAGCAAATGTCGGAACCGCTGTCGACAAGGAACCGCTGCTTTGTAATTTGGTCAGTGACGAATATGCGACGGCCTCCAGGTTGGCAGCTCGCAGCCGTGGCTACGAGCTGCCGTTGGCGTTTCCCTGATTTCTAGCGGAGCAGGGTGGTCGACATTGCCGTGCTCTGTCCCCGAAGCGTCTATGGTAGTAACACCGGTCGTCGTCACCAGGCTGCTGCGACGGGGTAGTGTTCTGGCCACGGCTTTGCGAGTGGCGCGTCGGGAAGTGTTGATCCAGGCGTCGTTGAATGGAGCTGAGCTGTCGGTTGATATCGTCGATACGCCGCGCAAGCTCTATGGTGTTCGGCGGTGCAGCGACAGCCTGGACGGTGGGCGATAACGGCGGCAAAGAGACCTCAATGACGCGGTCAGCGATGTTGGCGAGTTGGTCGAGAGGTAGCGTAAGCTGAGCCTGCAGAATTGCCTGGACGTGCGGTGGAAGTCGTTGAAGCCAAAGTGCTCGCAGTAAGGAATCCTGGACTTCCATGTTGCCCGCGAGAGCACGCATGTGGCGGAGGAGCTGCGAAGGCTTGCGCTCGGCAAGTTCTGCGGACTGAAGTTGTCGCACCTTCTGGTCGTCCGAGAGTGACAGGCGGCGAATGAGTTCCGTCTTGAGGTGTTCGTAAAGGTTGGCCGTTGGTGGATTGGCAAGGATATCCCGGACCTCGCTGGCGTAGCGGGCATCGAGGTGGGCGACGACATAGTCGTAGCGGGTCCGGTCTTGTGTGATGTGCGCAAGAGAGAACTGCGCCTCTACTTGGGCGAACCATACCTCGGGCGAGTCGGCCCAAAACGGCGGAAGCTTGACAGCGACACGCCAGACGCCGTGCGGGGCAGCGTGCGGGATGCCGTCTGCCGGGGTTGTGGCGTCCTCGGCGGAACCGGCAGGATGCTGCTGCACGGAACCATTGAGCTGGTCGTGCCGTTCCTGAAGCTGTCGCTCTTGCCTCTGGATCACCTCTTGCTGCGTGTGAAGCTGTCTGTTGAGGAGTTCCAGCTGTCGTTGAAGGGCGTCTTGTTCGTCCATGGCGATGCGTTGTTGTTCGTTGTCCGGGTCACCAGATGTGGGGATGCCGCGGCTAGCGAAGGACGAATCCCAACATAAAAACGCAACGCGTCTTTATTCGGCGAACGATGTCAGCGGACGGGCATACCAACGCTACGTTTGTCACAGTAGCGGGTGGTAGAAGGCTTTTCTCAGCCAGGCAGCCTGTTTTTATAGCCACCGTCGGCGACGCATACCTCGGGTGACATGGCAGTGGCGCTATACTTTATCGACCATGCAATCCAGCGTGCAGGTGTGGTATGCTTGGCCAGATGATAAGATGGAAGGTGCGCAGAAATATGCGCAGAGTGTGTCGCCACAAGCCTTCCCACCTTAGGGTGATTCCGGGCCTCGCTCTGGACATTGTTTCGTATAGCAGATGTTTCTTTCTTTCTTCCGGATACATGTTGACCTCACGTTTGTCATCTGCTGTTTAAGCAGAAAGAAAAATTGTTCCAATTATTTGTAATGTTTTTAACTGTAGAGGAGACCTGTTG
Organism: Dermacentor albipictus; assembly: GCF_038994185.2. NCBI lineage: Eukaryota > Metazoa > Arthropoda > Arachnida > Ixodida > Ixodidae > Dermacentor > Dermacentor albipictus. Next base: position 31,823,740 of record NC_091828.1, on the reverse strand, counting down.
TGTGAGCTTGCCTTTTCTAGTAACTGTGTCACACTGAGCAGGGATAGCCTAATTATTGATTTCATGCTAACCATTCAAAACGCACGTAAGAGTGACCGCCACAAGTTCAGTGACCGCGACATGTCATTTACTCAAAATTGCGTTGAGCTCTTTTCTTCGTAGAAAATTTCTTCGCATTTTCATTTAACAACTAATTCTTGCGGGGAATCATGTGATATTGGAGGCATCGCCCCCGAGCTAATTTGCACAAATTTGTACAAGCAGATCACAAAGCTTGTACATTAGCAAGTAGAAATGCGCTACTTTGTTCCTGTTCCGCTTGTCATAGTTGTAATGACTAAAAAAGAAACAAGTCGCACTCAATTTGTAACTTCTCTATTTGTCATGAAACAGCTTTTAATTACATTCAGGTGATTTACGTGCACCGCGATATGATTCTGAGCGATGCCGCAGTGGTGGACTCCGGAATAATTTTCACCACCCGTGGTTTTTTAGCATGCACCAAATGCACGGTACACGGGCGTTTTCGCACTTCGCCCTCCAACGAAATGCGGCCGCCACGGCCCGAATGTGATACCGCGCCCGTGCAACGGTTTTAAAAGCAGATGTGCATGTATGTCCGATTTCTGCATTCATATGCTGTTTAATACACAACTGTACACTTGCTCTTTCCCTCTATAGAGCCCACCCTCATTTTACCGGTTAAACTTAAAACCAGATCACGAGACACACAGTTGATGAGGACCTTTTGCCAATATGGTGACTGCTGAACTTATTAGGGCTTGGTGTGGGTAGATTGCAGACCGATAATCTCGCAAGTCACCATTTTCCTAAAGAAATGCTGATGTTACAACAAACATGTAAACACGCACTGGTGAAACAAAACATGGTATAGTTAATAAGCAAATTATGGGTCTAGATGAAGTGCTCACAAATATACCTTGTGAAGATTCTAGCCTATGTACTTGGAGTGGTCATGCATTTTTTGTTGACCTAAGGTACGCCGTAAGACAATAGATTCTAAATGCTTGAACGAATATAAAGAGTACCTTTGAGGCTGTGGTTGGGAAAACACCCTTGATTAAAATGATGGAAGCATGGCTGAGTATGTGATTTATGGCTGACCGTTAGCACTATGCACGATAACGCTGCATGACTGAAAAATCACACAACCAGCACTATTCTGCAGTTTCATTTCTTTCAATGTGTAGGGTTCTTAACGAAGACCCGATTATATAAAGCTTTTTTTGTGTGGTAAATAAGAAATCGTTTCATGATGTCTCAAATGCAAATAATCTAAATGTATCACCGGAAATGTTCGTGTTGTCCACTTCTCTTGTGTCCTGTCTGCACGCCTCACCTTGTTTTGCATAATGAATCCTTACCAACTAGCTCAGCTTTCTGTCGTTCTGAGAGCAAGAGTAGATGCGATTGATATAGATGAATGCCTAAACAGAACGCGCACTTGGTCTCAAGAAATGTCGCGCCCGGCGAAACTATGTAAATGTTATTGAAGATAAGGGGACAGAAATGACAGGTAATGCCCATGCAGGACTTGCGTTCGCTCGACATTAGGAAGCACTTTTTGCTTCCAGAGCCTTGGATGTAAAGAGTTTTAAAAATATTCTTGCGAGAATGATAAGGCTGCACGATGACACCAGAACAGTGTTGTCATTACGTATATCACAAACAGAAGTAGAAAAGGCTATGGATAACCTTAAGCTCGGCAAGTCGCCAGGGCCCGATGGTCTGAGCGCTTCGTTTTACAATACGTTTAAAAAAAGAATTGTCTCGTGTGCTTACAGTTGCTTGTAATGAGGCATACAAACTAGATGTCCTGCCCCGGTAGTTCGTTGAAGCACATACTGTATTAATACCAAAGACAGAAGAGACAGATAAGTTAACATTGGTTTCCTCATACAGGCCTCTATCACTAACTAATTGCGATTATAAAATCTTCATGAAAGATCTAGCAAGGCGGCTAGGAAACTAATTAAGGAATTGGTTCGTCCTCATTAAACATATGGCATTATGGGGCGTTCAGTTGTGGCTAACATGCATAAGATGCGGTGCGTGATGAAGTGCTGCGACATTATGGAAGCAGGGGTAGCAATTCTACAGCTCGATCTCGAGAAAGCGTTTGATTCTGTTCCTCACGGTATTTTGCTTGCCATCCTAGACCACTATAATGTTGGATTTATGTCGGATCGAATGCATCGGAAGTTAAAATTGTGGCATATGTGGATGACGTCGCCGTTTGTTGTGCAGATAAAGAAAATTTACCCTCAGCTATCGAAACCGTGAAGGTTTTCGGTAAGGTAAATGGAAGCCTCGTAAAATGGGGAAAGTGCCTTGGTTTCTGGCAAGGAGAGTGGCTTTCGAGCCTGGTCACTTTCGCCAACGATAAGCGGCTGACGACATCCGGTAGATACTTAGGCGTCCCGGTGGAATATTACAAAAATAACGATCAGAACAAGAGAAACACAGATAAAAGCGAACAGATGGAAAGGCGGGCATCTGTCCATGTTTGCAAGAGCTGCAGTTTCCAATCTATTTTTCGTAGCAGAACACTGGTATGTAATGCTGGTATTGAATTGTTCAAAGGTAATGCACAGAGGTTGCGCCGAGTCTTCGCGGTATTTGTGCGGGCTTCGAATTGAGAACGATGCAGTTGAACAAATTTGTTCAGACGAGTTGAAGACGGAGGTTTGAGAATGCCGCACCTCTTTATACGAGAGGTCATGAATCGATTTTTATTTTTCTGCGACTTAAGCGATCCTTTCTTGCCCGCAGTGCGCCAAGTGAGGCTAAGGAGCGCGTTACCTGGCTATGTAGCCTGTACAAAGAATATGACCAGTCCTGGTTGTGTATTTCCTAAAGAAGTTATTTTAAGTGTACGGTTCTTGTCGGTGAGATTTTCAAATGATTCCTTTTTTTTTTCAGTGAAACGTAAAACACTGTACAAAAATGTAGGCGCTGTAGTTCTCTCCGTACCGATGTATTGGGCCATATACAGTGGAGGCCAAGGGCAAGACGGGTTTAAGCGGGTCAAAAGATTGCAAGTAACGCCAGGGAGCAAGCCTTTCTTTTTTAAGCTTTTCACGGGTACGTTGCCAGTGAAAACCGTTTTAGAAGATCGTGGTTTTTTCTTACCCTGGAAATCACATTGTTTGATCTGTAAGAAAGCAGAGACTACAGATAATGTATTTCTAGATTGTTGGGAGGGTGTCTTCTTTTGGGATGTACTTCAGAGAACCATCAAGAAAGGTTTTCCGTTAGATCCACAGGGTATTAGACATATAGCTATAGAAAACGATGCTGCACTGGCGTTTGACCTTATTATGCTAGTTGGCCTTCACTGTCTATGGCGCACCCGTATGGCGGGGTTTCACTGCGATCCGGATGCTCGGCCTGCACGAATGCATTTTTGAGAATGCATGTCCAGATGTGTAGAAACTCAGAAAGCATAAGATTGTGTACCTGCGTGGTTGTCGAAGGTGGAACCCTTGACCGCGCTCAAAGAATTCTAAAATATTCAGCCCAGTAAGGCTGACACTTGGCGCTGAAAACTAACTAAGTTATCTTGTTTTCCGAAATGTCATATGTTGTTTGATATAGCAGTACAAAAGAGGCAATAAGAGAACGGTCCGTGATGTAGTGGTTTCAATATCGGGCTCCTGTGCAAGAGGCCCTGTGTTCGAACCCTGAATTTACAATGTCGCCGAGCCGCTCGAAGCCACAAGGACCAAGATTTGGCAGATCCATGTACTTCCAATATTTCCCATGCTTGCTGAACCGCCCCTGTACTGCAGCTCCCGTAGACACTGCATCACCAGAGTTCCTTCTAGTAATTATTGCATGAAATTCTATGCCTATTTCCGCTGCACTGTGTTCTTCAGTTCTTCAGTTGAGTTGTTCAAATTGGTTACATGTGTTGGGTGGTCAAACTCAGTCGCTGTCTACGGGCCTCGGCGTTCCTGGCATGTTCTTCGGGGCTTTTGTTCGAAGATGGTTCCCAGCTGACAAGCGTCACCGATAATTGGCGATGCGGCGGCTCATGCCGTTTCTGCGTGTCTGCTCACATTCGAAAAATGAGTATCGGCGAGTGCGCGTGATGCGGCCGGAGCTCTAAGGACGTTGTCGCATCACGTACGCAGTCGGCGTCGACGCTCGATATCCTCCTATAGTCTCTGGGCGATTTGACGCTGCGCAGTCGTACAGGCCTTGCCTGCTTGCTATCGCTGTCATTGCTTCGCCATTCGAGCGAATTTGGAATTAATAAGAGACTGCGCACATTTTGCGTAGATGTATATGTAAATGTGCAATTAAGCTGCCACTGTTCCTTAAACACATGCTTCACTTTCGTGTTATGACGGATTCCTATTGGAGAAGGATCAACCAAATTTTTGTTGTTATTTGTTTAATTCAACATGCTCGAAATAAGGCAAGAAAGGAACGACCTTAGCACAAGTTTGCTGGCACGAAACCTAGACCGCACGGCAATAACAGAAAAGGCGAAGGATGAGGACATTCGCATGTCAGGATCACTCGATCCTCTCTCCGTAAAAGGTGTTTGCGGTCCATCCAAACCCTTTGCCTGGACATAATCTTGACAAAGTATTATCGCGCTACGTCGGCGAAATATTACGAGAAAGTATGTTAACAGGGTGTATTTATACACTGGGAGAATGCTTCGCTCCAAAACACAAGACAGAGCGATACCGCTGATGGATGCCATTGTCACATCATTTTCTCTGGGCGATTCGGAACAAAGGTATCTTATGCCCATGTTGTGCTACTTTGGTAGACATGGTGATAATGGAAAAAAGAATGCGCAACACAAACATGGCGAGATTGACAGGCATGCCACGTTGCGCAAAACATGTTACCGAGAGAGGCAGGCGAAGAAATAATGCTATGCTTTGCAAGAAACCGAAGCATATATAAAGACCACACCACAAAGATCGTAACTGTGAGCACTGAGCTTCAATTTGAAACGTGCACCACGATGTCAAAAATATTTAATGGAAGAAAAATACCTGCTGCATATGAAAAAAAAAGCTGTTTAGTAGATGGGATAATATTATACACTGCGCTGTAGAAGAGAAACTAGAAGCAATAAAAGAATTGCACAGAGTAAGAAATGCCTAAAGGAAATGCAAAAGAGTAGGAAGTGCATGGATGCGAGAATATAGACTTCCATATTGCGGTAAAAGAAATAATCAAAAAGCACAAATTATCCCTGGCTGTTAGGAATAACTCATTCCTTCCCTTCCCCCCCCCCCCAACAATACAATGCAGAACCAGGAAATGTAAACAATGAGCAAGAACTGAACAGTTCCAAAATTCCACCTATTAACCTCGCGAAGAACCTTGGAGCAATCTGCATACTCTATGTGCAAGTAGAAAAAAGAGAAGAAACTTCTAACATGTTATGCTCTCTTCTCTTTCGTGTAGATTATTGTTTTCTTGCCGTGGGGCTAAACTTCAATGTTGACCAATATAAAATCCAGTAATTTCAAAAAAATATCGCTGTCATATAGCAAGTTTCAATAGTGACGTACCAGCTCACGACCTTTATCATGACACAGACGAAGACGAAGTGATTCTCGTAGAGACCACTGTACTTCGCGCTGCAGTATTTTAGGCTTTTTCCCGCGTTTTATTGGGAGACCCCGCTCCCATTGTCACGGCAATGGAAATGGAGCCGGCAGAATGCCGACGTGACGTGACTGCTTCGGCAGGAACCGGCCCGAGGAAGGGAAATTGCCCTGCTAGACAAGCTGACAGAGAGGACACTGTGTTGTACTCCGGCTCAAGCGGTGACGCGTCAGATGACGAAAGCTTTGAAAGAGTGGTACACCGGAAGGCCAAGAGAAGAAGCATGAGCGGACGGTCTTCGTCAAGTAAGTCTAGCGTTATGCCACAGCGAAGGCTATCGGCGCACACACTTCTTTATGTGCCGGACACACCTGTCGACCTCAACCGCCTTAATCGAAAAGTGATTTCCGTTTCTCTGAAGGCTCTTGTCGCAAGAGAAATCAAATATATCAGAATTAATACTCGAAAGAACGTCCTGGCTATTGATGTCCACCACCGAAGCGGAATAAATGCTTTGATGGCAGTAAAGCTCCTGGGCAACATCAATATCCACTACCTCATTCCGCAGGACAACGAAACCCCGGCTGGTGTTGTTTATGATATTGACACATCAATTAGTGACAGCGACCTGCCAATTTTAATCAAACCTGTGACAGATGATGTTGCCTTACAGCAAGCTTGGCGCCTTGGCTAGTCAACCTGTGTAAGGCTCGTGTTTAAAGGTGACTGCCTACCACCACATGTAAAGGTCGGCCACTTTTGGCATGTGGTACGACCTTTCGTACCCAAACCAGTTCAATGCAGAAGGTGTGAAAGCATTGGACATGTGAGGGCTGTCTGCAGAAATACAAAGATATACCCACGATGTTCCGAAGAACACGACACTGACACTTGTCGTGCAACAGATCTCACGTGCCCAAATTGTCAAGGCTCGGACGCTGCATCCTCAAAAGACTGTCCACGCCTAAAGAAAGAGCAGAAAATTTTGAGAGAAATGGCCAGAGACGGATCATCACACAGAGATGCTTCTGCAGCGATAAGGCGACATCGCTCCCGGAAATGAAAGTCTATGAAATCCTCGTCCGGTTCAAGGGAAATGTCTCGTCCAGCAACGCCGCCTCCAGTTCCATCTGTCTCGAGTAAGAGCACGAAGATCAACGAAAAAAAGTGGCCATGCTATTCATTCTTCATCAAGTGAGGTGCGGCCAGCACTGCCGAAGACATGCCACGCGCCGGAGCCACAGCACATGACTGTTCTGGTTTTTGGACATTTACGGCTACCATTGACGACGATTGACCAACAAGACGTCGGGCGAAGGTTCAACGAGCCAGGCGCCTTACGGTACGACAGGTACGACATTTCTTTTTTGAGAACCTGACTATTACCCTGCCGCTACGGTGGTCGGAAGCCGAGAACATCGTCACGAGCCTTATGCTCGTCCAAACGTAACAAGCCATATGAATGATGCTACGGGCCGTAATGAAAAGCCTGGGGCCTTGCAAGCGTCACAAAGCTTCATAAAGCCGGCACGTTTGGTTCTCCACAACTCGGAATCAACTTCAGGGAATTCAGGAATAATGGCTGACGGTGAATTCGAGAGCAAGAAGCCTCGCCTAGAAGACAAGTACGATGACACAACATCGAATTATGAGTTAAGTGATGAAGAAATGGGTGAAGACGCACCATTTACTTTGGTCACGTACAAGAAAAAGCGAGCCGAAGGCATTCCGGTTGTCTTTCGCCTAAGTGAAGGTACTACCTTTTGGCAAGTAAATCCAAACCGAGTGTCTGCCGAAATAGTTTCCGCTGCCAAAGAAAAAGTGCAGTCTTTCAGGACGAACAGAGATGGAAACTACTTGTGCAATACAACTTCCCAATACTTTGTATTCAAGAGGCGGGAATCAATGACGACTTTCGCCTCTCAAATTATGTGATATACAAGACTTCTCGTCAAGGTGCTGTGAGCAGAGTGCTCCTGTGCGTCAGAAAGGACCTACCATCTTATCAAATTCAGTCCAGTGATTCAGACTTCCCGGAATTCATCGCATGTAAAGTATCCTTTGGCAAGCTCTGTATAACAGTGATTAATCTATATCTACAACCTTCAAACCACATTTCAGTAGAAGCGCTAGTGGATATCTTCAAGATAGCTCATTCTAATGTATTTATATGTGGCGACTTCAATGCACACAACATCATCTGGGGCAGTGATCATTGTGATGCACGGGGTGACCTTATAGAGTGCGGCATAGATAAATGCAACTTGACTGTTTTAAACGATGGGTCGCCAACATTCCTTCGTGGATATAATTACTCAAGCTGCATAGATGTTACCCTGTGTTCACATGATCTAGTGAATGGTGTGGGATGGACAACAGATATGGAAACGCGCGGAAGTGATCATTTTCCCATCCTTGTTAACCACCCTAGCATGTACTGTGATATCAGGCGTTACAGCAGACTAACCAACTGGCAAGCTTTTCGGTACCGCCTAACGGATCAAATTAATCAACATGCAGCAGTGGAAAAATTTACAGAATTTTTGCAGGACAATATGAACATATGCACAAGAAAGGTCCCAATTCCAAAAGATTATGCTGCAGTTGACGGAGAATATGAACACCTAAGAGCCATCCGACGCCGATCTGAAAGAGCTTACCGATGGACCGGAAGTTTAGAAGCATACAGAAATGCTCAGAAAATACACAATGTAATGCGCAGACGAATGGAAAATCTAGGCAAACGGCGCTGGCGCGACTTCTGCGGCACACTGTCTCCTCACACGGCTGTCCCAAGAATTTTTCTAGTAATTCGTTCTTTAAGCGGACCTGTAACACAGAGCTTCCCATTTCGTGCTCTCGCTGTAGCACGGGACACGTGTGAAATAATAGTTGCAGATGAATTTTGTGAGCTTATTTCCAGACCTGCTTTCTCATCGCAATGTGCAGAGTTTGATATTTCAGTAGTGTTGGCTAAGCGCAAAATTACTGCTTGCTACTGGGCGCAACATCCTCAATTAGATCATACTTTCACATTAAGCGAGCTTCAATGTGCAATTGCATCATGTCGCCAAAAGTCCGCTGCTGGGCCGGACGGCATTACGTACAATATGCTAAGAAACCTCGGACCGACAGGTACAAATGCTCTCTTAGACATCTATAATAACTTATGGATAGAGGAAACTGTACCTGACTCTTGGAAAGTCGCTCGAATCATATCAATTTTAAAACCTGGTAAGACGCCCTTGTGCCTTAAATCCTTCCGCCCTGTTAGTTTGATAAGTTGTTTATGCAAAGTAATGGAGAAAATGATTGACGCGCGACTTCAATGGTGGTGTAATGAAACGAATGTGCTGTCCAACAACTTAGTAGGTTTTAGAAAACATAGATGCACAATGGATGCAATATTAGATATAGTAACCTGTGTGGAGCACGAGCGTGCACGTGGGAACATGACTATAGCAGTATTCCTAGACATCAAGAGGGCATTTGACACTGTTAGTCACGTTCATATTTTGCGAAGCATGTTGGAACTTGGACTGTCTGGCAGGTCCTTGCGATGGATTTCTGAATTTCTATCAGGTCGCAAAATCTTTGTTCAGACGGGTGAAGGAAAGAGTGCTGAACATGTTGTCAAACAGGGAGTACCACAGGGAAGCGTACTCAGCCCCTTCCTTTTTAACTGCGTCATGGCTGATTTACCAAGAAGGCTGCCATCACAATTAAAATTTTCACTGTATGCAGATGATGTGTGTATTTGGACATCTGGGTCTAATGCTCAACTACTTCAAATGGCATTGCAAGACGGCATAAATATATTCCACAAATTTTTGAGAGAAAGAGGAATGGTACTATCACACGCAAAGACAGCTGTATTGCCCTTCACTCGAAGGCAGTTAAAAATTTCACTCTTAATCTGGAAGGACACCCTCTAATGATTGTCAAACAGCATCGATTTCTAGGCCTAATACTTGATAGGCAGCTATCCTGGGCACCCCATATAAAGAAACTCGAAAACGAGGTCAATGCCGTAGTGACTGTACTTCGCAGACTTGCAGGCACAACATGGGGCGGATCAGTATCGTCCATGCTGACTGTTTACAATGCATTAATACGACAAAAAGTTGCGTATTCCGCGCCCATCTTACACGGACTTTCCCACACTTCAGAAGAGCGACTTCAAAGACTTTTAGCTAGAGGACTACGCCTATGTCTAGGAGTTCCACGAGCGACTTCTAGTTCTCTTGTAATAGCTGAGGCTCGCCAATCACCATTTCCATTTATGCGAACTACAGAAACATGCCGGCAATATTTCCGTCTTCAAACCCAGCATAAAAACGACCCATTGGCTCTAGACATAATGAAAGGAGATAGAAGTTATGTTCATATAGAAATTCAAGAAAATCTTCACATATTGCCAAGAAATGAATTTTGGAACTCAGACATCGAATATCCTCCATGGCTGCTTACAATTACAAAAATCGAATTGTCAGTAGATGGGATATTCAGCAAAAGAGACATGTTCATTCGAGCTGCTCAACAACTAGCGCTGTACCAGATATATATGCGGTATTCAGGATACACACACGTCTATACAGATGGCTCCAGTACAGCAACCTCTTCAACTTCATCATTCATTATACCACACCTCAACAAACAAGAATCATTTAAGTTAACTCGTGCGACTTCGTCTACAACGGCTGAACTGTTCGCAATCCTAGGTGCGATAAAATTTATATTGTCAGTAAGAGATCTGCAAAAATGGGTAATTTTCAGTGATTCACAGGCGGCTCTAACATCACTCTGCAACACAAAGGGGAAAACATTCAGTGACAGTATAATATATGAAACACTTAAAAACCTCACAAAGGCAAGCGAAGCGAAACATGCAATAACATTCCAGTGGATACCAGGGCATTGTGACATTCCTGGCAACACAGCAGCCGATGAAGCAGCACGACAAGCACACCTCAAAGATGATACATCTCCGCTCCCAATATCAAAGGATGAATTGCGCTGCATTATAAGGACAACGTCTCTCAAAATGTCTAGAAACACTTGGTTTGACGAGAATTCTAAGAGCTCGGACTTATACCATATCGATCCATTTATTGAATTCAAATTTTCATTGTCATTAGATAGAACTATGGAAACCCTTATTCATCGATTAAGGCTAGGCACTGCCTACACAAAGCATTTCTAACACAGGATTGGCCGTACGGAAACCCCCGAATGTTATTGTGGATTTGTAGACGAAGATGTATATCACCTCCTTCTATATTGCCCACATCACGACACACCAAGAAGCCGACTTAAATCAGCGCTAATTAAATTAGACCGCAGACCTTTCAGTTTAAGGAAAATTTTGGGCCCTTGGCCAACAACGGCCTTGCAGAAGAGTGCTTTAAAAGCACTAAAGAGTTTTCTTGAAGACAGTGGCATTGCTGGAAGTTATTAGCGCTTTCATTGTTCTCTTCATTTCATTGTCACTGTGTATATCCATCTGTTTGTGAATTATGTTATGTTGACTGTTCTGTTGTGACTGTATGTGATAATGCATTTACATGATGTATGTACCACCCGCTGACTAGACAATGTGTTATTAGGCGGAAATATCTTTTGTACTTTTGAGACTTTCATCTACATAAATGTGGAGACATATACATTATATTTTGTATGTACCATGTGTTCCTTACGTCATAGTGTTCCTGTGGAAACGCTGCGTGATAAGTCATGGTGCTTGTGTGAAAAGACTATTTGATATGTAACCTTGAACCTTGTACGATGTGTGACGGAGCCACTCAAGAGATGAGGAGTAGCCGGCGCCTTAAGTTGTGCGCCAACATCTCCTTATATCATATAAATAAAAAAAAAAGTCGACATCGCTCCCGGAAATGAAAGTCAATGAAATCCTCGTCCGGTTCAAGGGAAATGTCTCGTCCAGCAACGCCGCCTCCAGTTCCATCTGTCTCGAGTAAGAGCACGAAGGTCAACGAAAAAAAGTGGCCATGCTATTCATTCTTCATCAGGTGAGGTGTGGCCAGCACTGCCGAAGACATGCCACGCGCCGGAGCCACAGCACATGACTTGCCACTTAGTCAAATGTCACTTCAGCTGACCAAATCCGAGACAAGGATTCACAAGTTATTGCAATGCTCAAATCGCTCACGAATGTCATGCGTCTGTTACTGACAATCACGGACACTCCGGCTGCTCGTAGCGCACTGCAAGTACTGGACGCACTGACTCCAGTACTTTAGAACATCGCATAGCACCATGGCCCGCCCCTCGCTGCCCTTCCACAAGGAGTCAAGAAAGCATCTCTATCGCAGCGGAATGCCCATGGTCTCAAGTCGAGAATTTCAGATTTGAGACACTCTGTCTTCAAAAACCGTTTTCCCATCTTCGTAATTTGCGAACCGAACGTACAGAATGTTATACGCATTTCTGGTTATGAGGCATTCATGTCATCTACCTGTGATGCTGTGAGCAAGGTGACTGTATATATTAGATGTGATCCGACTTACGTGTTGCACCCAGTCCCTCCTCACGACGAGAACCAGTACGTTTGTTTAATTGTGAAAACGAATAAGCTTACGTTCAGACTCGTCGCTGTTTACATTGCACCTTCAAGTGGCTTCGACTCTAAACGACTGCACGACGTGCTATCAGCGACACCCGGCCATACGATTTTTACAGGAGATTTTAATGCTCACCATCCGCTTTGGGGGAGATTGAAGATTGAGTCCAGGATAAGGAGACTAGTATCCTTTGCGACACAGCACGACCTTTTCTGCCTCAATTATGGTAGCCCGACATATTTACGTAGGCTTACATACGCCAGCTGCCTAGACGTGACCCTGGCCTCTCGGCGTCTTGAATGAAACGTGCAATGGTTTCCAGACATCGAATCGCATAGAAGCGACCATATTCCGACGTACCTGAAGATCAAGGGACTATCTAAATGCCCCTCCAAGACCCTCCGGCGAATTGACTGGTCGGCGTTTCGGTCGCCCATGGAAGAAGTATGTCAGCAAGGGAACCATTCAAGTCTGGAACACGCAATTCAAAAAGCAATGCAAGAGGCTAGGTGTGGTTTTCAGTCTTTCCCAAAATATGAAGAATTTGAAGCCGAACTCCAGCGACTACGAGCGATTCGCCGGCGGGCTGAAAGAAGATACATGAGTACTGAATTCATCCATGATCTCAGAGAGGCAAGGCGGATGCAAAAGAAGATTCAACGGCGTATTGATGCACTACAATCTCAAAGATGGAAACGTTTCTGTGAGTCGAGGGATCCACGTCAGCGATTATCTCAGATATCCAGAATCATGCGTAGACTTCGCGTATCACCGCAACAGCGTGTTTCTTTTATATCACCAAGGTCGCAGCGAAATTGACTTTGCTGAAGAATTTTGCTCAAGACTTGCCAGCTTGCAGCTCGAACGCGCACATACACCATGTGCCACTTTTGTGCCACAGGATTCCCGCATGGATGTAATGTTTTCGGTGGAGGAGCTTGAAGCGGCACTGGCGACTTGCAAGCGCTCTTCGTCACCTGGGCCGGATGGCACTACCTATGCGGCACTCGCCAATCTTGGGCAGGAAGCAGGAATCATGCTTCTAAACCATCACAACGAGTCTTGGCGCAATGGTTTGGTTCCACATGAATGGAAATGCAGCCGCTTGGTTCCACTTCTCAAACCTGGTAAATCACTTTTAGATTTGTCATCGTACCGCCCCATCTCTCTGGCCAGTTGCATCGGGAAAATAATGGAATGAATCATATTGACGCGCCTGGAATGGTACCTAGAAAATTACAACGTGTACCCAGATGCTATGGCTGGCTTCCGGCATGGATGCTCATCTATAGATAATATCATTGATTTGGTCACGCTTGTTCAAGATCGAAAATGTCTGAAAAGACTCACTGCCGCATTATGGCTTGACATAAAATGCGCCTATGATAATATAGCACATTATGCCATTACAGGGGCTCTGATTCAAGCCAGAATTGGTGGCCGCACTTTACAGTGGCACTGCAGTAATTCGACCGACAGGCATTTCTTCGTGATGACCGCGGATGGCGCCACGACTCAACACCAAGCCTTCCATAGAGTACCGCAAGGCAGAGTGTTGAGCTAGACGCAATTCAACCTAGTGCTCGTTGGCCTAGTCAGACGCTTGCCCAACGCAGTTCCAATATTAATCTATACAGACGAAATCTGCATTTGAGCGTCTGCTGTAACACGAATACAGGTACGAGCACGGCTACAAAAGGCAGCTACGTTAACAGCACTGTAGTTGCGAAAAGAGAACATAGAGCTGTCTTCAGAGAACTGCTGCCTTATTACATTCACTCGGAAGGCAATGAAGCGTTACTCTGTGTCAATGGGCAATAAGTTGTAAATGCACGGAAACACCGCTTCTTAGGGTTAAGTATCGACCGCGACCTACCATGGAGCCTGCATATTTCATACCTAAAGAAGAGGTTAATGACAATATTACATCTCAAATATCTCGGCGGAAAGTCATAGGACACATCGGTGCGGTCAATGCTGCAGCTTTATAACGCCTTCTTCCTCGGTTTCGCAAGATACAGCCTCTTTGTGCTTGGTAACACTTGCAAAAGAGACCTGCGTGTACTCCAGGGACTACAAGCTCAAGCCCTAAGGACGTGTCTCGGTCTTCCGAGGTGTGCGTCTGCAGCGGCGACAATTGTCATAGCTCGAGATCACCCAATATCAACGTGCTTAGTAACCGACGCTCTCAGGGTGCCTATTCGACATGTTGCCCGACTACCTTCTCGCCATCTTGCCGCTCTACCCGCAGAAAGGCCTCACGCAACTTTCAGTCGTATAATTGTTGCCAATCGTACCTCATTGCCATCGAACTACGTGCCTGCAGCAAGATCATTCTAAACTTAAAATGCCTGCAGAGACCTGAAATACGCCTCACGATCCCAGGAATCACGAAGAAAGCTAATATGCCGTCGTTTGCCCTGAAGCAGGCCACATTAGAATTTTACATGAGTTTTACTGGTCGCGTACACGTTTACATCGATAGCTCAGTCACATCTGCAAGTTCATCTGCTGCTGTAGTGATACCAGCAAGATCCGTAAAAATACAGCTAAAAACGTCACATGTATCATCAACGACAGCTGCTGAACTGGTAGCCCTGTGTGCGGCTCTTCATTTCATTCAGGAGGAACCACGCCATGCATTGTCAGTCTTCTGTGATTCCAAGGCAGCCCTACAGAGTGTACTCTCAGCACTGCGCCATGGATCACATGAGCAGCTTGTCACAGACATAAGAGAAGTCCACCATCGCATAGTTGACGAATGACACGATATAGTATATCAGTGGTTGCCTAGTCACTGTCGCATACATGGCAATGATCCAGCGGACGCAGCTGCCCGATCTGCACATGACGGCGTCAACTGCGTTGCCATTCCTCGTTCGAGAGCCGACGCCGCGAAAAAACTTGCCGTACTTGCGCATGACCTGACGTTAGCTCAGTGGAATTCATCCTATTTCACAAGTGCACGCCTCCATACCCTGGATCCTAATTTATCGCTCCGTATTCCGCCCGAGCTTCCACGACGTGACTGCACCCTTCTAGTGCGCTTACGGCTTGGAGTAGTATTTTCAAATGCGCACTGTTTTCTTATCGGAATGGCCAACAGCCCACTTTATGACTTCTGCGAGTGCAATGAAACAATCGAGCACCTTTTTTGTCAGTGCTCTCGTTTCAACCCGCAAATAGCAGTCCTCTCAGCCACCCTAGACAAATTGGACAAGCGCCCACTAACGGAAAACAATGTCCTTGGAAATTGGCCAACGCGAACATCAGCGCGATCCGCTATGAAGGCGTTTCTGCGTTACTTATAAGACACTGGACTTTGTGACAAATTGTGATTCTACACTGTGTGACGCAGAATTCTACGGCGACACTACAAAACACTAGGAACGCTTTTGCGGGCTGCGTGACAGTGCCCACAGAAACAGTTCGTGTGTACGTGCTTGTGTGTGCGTAGGTGTCTTTTCTTTTTATGTTTTTATCCTCTCTCACCTATCGCATCCCCTTGGCCCTGCCCCAGTACAGAGTAGCCAACCGGAGATAATCTCGGGTTAATCTCCCTGTCTTTCCTTTGCCTTTCTCTCTCTCTCTTAATATTTTAAGGACTTGCAGTTGTGCAATTTTATCCTTACTCTCAAATACAGAAAGAGCGTAACATATAACAACAATTTCGTAACATTTTGCAGCTTAACAGGTCTGTCATATACGTTTTACAACTTTCCTAAAACATGACAATACGTGTTTCCTAGACAAGAAGGTGTCCTGGGTGGACAAGCATTACAAATTGCTTACCTGGACTTTTGTATGATAAGTTTTTTTAAGAACGACGTTCAGCAAACAGTGTGCATACTGCTACAAATTATATTACTTGCCTCGCTAATTGTCATTGTGCTTGTGTGTATGCGCTTATTTTTCTTTTACTGTGATTTCATTTCCTTGCTCTTCAAAGCATCGTTTCTGCCTGTATTTAAATACGTTTATTGTGTTAGAGAGTGGTATATATGCTTCTCTGCTTGGATTTTTGTTGCTTCGTGTAGTTTTGTGTATGTCACATGTGTGTTCATATTTTAATTTTGTAGTTGAATACATGCGTGAAAATGCTATGCAATACAGTATTCCATTTTTGTGTATGCATTTCCATTCGCTGTTATCTATCCTTACATTCCATTTCATTCCTTTATTTCAGCATTCACCTTTGAAAGTACAAATGCTACGACAGGAGCAGAAAAGCCGCTATATTAGCGGCATGACAAAGGCCTCTGCTCCTACATCAATTGGTAGCAGACAGTTTGTGAATTCTTTTCATACATCAATACATAAGATATATTTTGAACAACATCTCGAAGCGCACATTAACAGGTAGTTTTGAATGTATACACTACAACCATCATTTTTTTACCAACAAATGCACGCCTTTTCCCAACAGAAATCACAGACATATATAAAGTGGCGAAAGAATACATTTTTCCAGCTACATAATATTATATACAAGCGCTTTCACATACAAGACAAACGAAACATTCTTCCATACTTAAGAAAAGCAAACGCAAATATAACGTACATTATTCACATGCAATTGCACGGCTAATGAAATATTCCTCAAGAATTTGACATGCAGTAGTATTAAGATCAATGTTTTCTTTTTCAGGATTATTCAGTAATACTGATATTGCGCACGGTAGTCTTCCCTTCGCATGATTAGTTCGTGGAAAAGGCACGGTCCAATCTTCTCGATTCCGAATGTCGTGTTTGAGGCGATGAGGTTTGCTTAGATTACAAAGATCAACAGAACTCGTGTGGCCTCGTTTTGCGCTTGTTATATTTCATAGCACGAATAAACTGATGATTGTAATGAAATGGGAGAGCATAAAACTTGTAATAATGCAATATAATAATAATAATAATAATAATAATAATAATAATAATAATAATAATAATAATAATAATAATAATAATAATAATAATAATGTACTTGCATGACTGCCGTAAGAAATACAAGCATCATGGCGCCATGCTTTAAAAAAAGAGATAACGTCTGAATTTTTTTGTGACTTAGTTGCCCATAAAACACTTCAGTAATTTGCATTGGAAATAAATATTTTGTTTTACAGAAATAGCCGCAGATTCATTGGACGAACACCTCGAAGCGCGCCGTATACTCTTGCCATACTTGTTGCCACGCGCTAAATGCGTTTGTCCCACCTCAAATGCTGATCAAAAATACCTCACAATGTTTTCACGTCCGCGCTGACGTCTGTCCGCTCAGATGGATAAAATATGTTTAGACTACAATTTACATGTTTTTGGGCGGGTGCAAAAACAACAGCTTCGTTTTTTTAATGTTAATCTGCAAGGAATTTACATTACTCCTGCAATAGAGCTTATCAAGGACGGTGTTAGCTAGTTGTGATAAGTTATCAGCATTACACAACTGAAAAAAAAGGCTGGCATCATCTTCGTATATTATATAGTGTGGTAAGTTACTGATGTATGTTAAATCATTTAAATATATGTTAAACAGTATAGCCCCCAACATGCTTTCCTGGGCAACGCCGGCTTCTAAATTCAGGGACTCTCAGTATGCTCCTGAGATGGAAATGCATTGTTTCCTATGCATTAAGTAAGACCTTAGAAGGTCAAGAAGTAGTCACCGGAATCCATGATGTGCGAGGTCTTTTAGTGAAGGAATATGATTGATCTTGTCAAAAGCTTTACAAAAATAGATAAGTACACCCCATGCTATTCTTTAATAGGCATTCAAAATAAATCCTTCTTTGTTAATAGAGCTAATTCAACCGATCTGTCCCTACAAAACCTGAATTGATGCATAGATATTAATTCATATTTTTCACAAAATGACAAACATTTTACAGAAAACTTTCTCCAAATCTTTTGAAATGACGTGGAGCACTGACACCAGCCGAGAATGTGCCATGTCATTTCTGTCACTTGATTTGAACAGAACACTTGACGTTGCCTATAAGATTTCTCCCGGGAAAACGACAGAGAACAAGCAAATATTGAATACGTGGGTGAAAGCGGGCACTAAGAAGTCTGCCGCAAACTTGGTTGGTTTAATGTGGATACCTTCAATGTCACGTGTTCTTCAAGCATACAAAAACAAAGTAGACGTCGTCGGGTCTCGTGGGCTCAAAAAACGCTGTATTAACACTGGGCGCTCCGAAAAATTGAAAGCAACGATATTGTGAGCGCTGATCACTAAATTTGTAGAGTGTTCAATTAGGCGATTTGCTAATTTTATACCAGTTAGTTGCTTCCCAATCTCTGTTATATCCTGCCTTCCACGATATACGCTATGTCACCACGCGCCAAACCCACTCAAGTATGGCTGTAGCCTTTTGTCTGGAGTCCATCAAACTTGCAGTGACTAAAATATCAATGAGATTCTAAAATAATCTTAGATATACGTCTAATTTCAACCATACATAGATTGACGGAAGCTTGTATAATCTTCTCGTTGCAGACGTAAGCAATTTGGAGCGTTAAGACGCTCTAAATTGCTCTACAGGAGTTTTGACCAGTCATTCAATGGAGGCGTAGGAAGGATCCGTGAGAACGCGAATAAAGGTAACAAAAGCGATAAAGGAACAGAAGCGGAGCATCCCAACGGAAATGGATGATATGTCTGCAAGTTTTCATTAACCTCGGCCACGCTTAAGCTAAACACGAAGGTATCACTTTTGAATTTATTGAAAAAAGGCACACAGGATAAGAAATATAGAAAGAGGACGGCAGAGAAGAACCATTATTTTGGAAGTTAGTGGAGACGAAACGAACACTAAATTTTGCAGGCCAATTGAAACGTCTCTTGTATAGTAAAATACAGCATGCTAACAAAATACGTACAATTCAAATGTGCACAAGCGGAACCGAAGTATTCAGTAGGCGAACTATGAAACATTAGGTTGGCGCATACATAAAAAAACACTATATAACAGTACATCCCGCAGAAATAGTCACGAAAGAAGAACGTCCTCTACGGTTATACTTTCAAATTTAAAGAGCGAGATACTATGGAAGATCCTTAAACGTGATGCCATTCGTGAACGATGCTAAAGGAATATGCCAGGTTGCAATATCAGCTTGCAAGAAGTTATTTAAAAAGTATATTCGACTTTATTGTGCAGTTGGACATGTTCGGGTGCATTGTGCCTAAACAGGCAATCGTTACTCTCACCACAAATCATAATATACAAATAGATAAACAAAAAGAGTCCCTCAAGCAAATTTCAATGAAGAAATTTCGGGCAATTTTTTATTCCAAACGTGAAATATAAACAGAACAGGGTAGAAGCCGTGCATACTTAGCAAGAATTGTAAAGCTACCACAACGTTCTAGACATCCGTGCTAAATGTCTGCTATGAAATACACTCGCGTTCAACCTAACTGTGTCTCAAAATCGCTGTCGGCCATATTCCCAGAACCCTCCTACAGCAGTTCAGGAGTATCATAAACCGGAGCGGCAGTGCCATTTTTAGAAGATTTTGGACACAGATATCATGAAAGCGCTGATAATCTTACTACTTCCTCTGGGCAGAGATTTCGCTATGGCTCAGCTTCAATTTATCATTTCTAAAATGGGTCGCCGCGCGACCTGCGCCGCCGACGTTCTCGTTTCCGGCGCGAATGCGACTTCCAGCTGCACCTCCTCCCGCGTCGCCTCCCGTTCCATCTCGACGCCCAGTTCAGACGTCTTGGCGCCCACGCGACAACCGACCCCCATGCTTCGCTTGCGGTGTCGCCGGCCGCGTTGCGCGCTTCTGCCATCGTCGTATGCCACTTGCTAACGCTGCTGTCGCACCGCCTGGATATGCCTATTCCCACGATACCACCGGGCATGCGATGCTTCCCGACCACGAGTTTTCGCCGCCTCCTCGACGCCCTGTCGGCACCCATCGTTCGCCATCACCACGTCGTCGCTCACTTTCCCCCTTACGTCGCCGCCAGTCACCTAGTGCGGGAAACTAGTTGCTGCAGTTCCGCAGGCACGAACTGCAAGCTTCGCGACTTCTACAAGGCCTGCACAGTCGCCACGCAATTTATTGGACGTTTTGGTCAGAAGGAACCGCCACAATTGCGCTTATTGATACTGGGGCTGCAGTTTCTGTTATCGACGAAAAGCTTTGTCGCAGCCTCCATAAGGTCACAACGCCGTTGTCTGGTATGCTTCTAAGCACCGCGACTGCGCAGCATATAGCCCCGCTCGCTCAATGTAGTGCAAGGGTGGTCATAGAAGGCATTGTCTACGTTGTTGAATTTCCCGTGTTGTCATCATGTTCACATGCATGACATTATACTCGGCTGGGACATCTTGTCTCACCATCGTGCCATCATCGACTGCGCCCGGGCCGAAGTAGCGCTTTTCCCGATTGCCGATGCCCTGCTGCCTGACCCTTCTGAACGAAAAGCCTCCAAGCTCACTATTGTGTCCGATACGGACGTACCACCCGACATGTGTGTGCTTGTGCCCGTCTCTTGCTCTACCGCGCCCGACGCTACAGTACATTTTACACCGTCGCCGATTTTTCTACGTCGCAAGGCCCTACCTCTCCCATTTGCTGTCTTCACCACTGTGTCTGGATTATCCTAAATGCTTGTGTGTAACCCGTCTCACTACCATGTGTCGTTACTGCGCGGCCAATCACTCGGTCGTGTTCAGCCCCTTGACCCGCTTCACATTCTCGATGTTTCCGACGACACGGCCTGTTATGAACTCGACGCCCTCACTTCTCCTGTGCCGCGCACATCATCATCATCATTGTCGTCGTCGTCGTCAAACGTTCTTGAATCTGTCGTAGACGCCGATCTGCCGCCTCCATATCGCCAGCAAGTCTTCGCGCTTCTTCAGAATTTTCGCTCGTCGTTTGTCTGTGATCAACCATCTCTGGGGCGTACAGCAACCGTCACTCACAGCGTACACACTGGTTCCCATCCTCCTTTACGCCAGCGACCGTACCGCGTGTCGTCAGCCGAGCGAAAGATCATTAACGAGCAGGTCGACGACATGCTGCACCGTGGCGTCATTCGCCCTTCCCACAGTCCTTGGGCGTCTCCTGTAGTATTAGTACGCAAGATGGACGGGTCAATGCGCTTCTGTGTGGATTACCGTCGACTCAATAAGATCGCTCGTAAAGATGTCTATCCGCTGCCTCGGATAGATGACGCCCTCGACTCCTTGCAAGGCGCGGAGTACTTCTCATCTTTGGATCTTCGCTCCGGCTATTGGCAAGTGCCGATGGCAGATGATGACTGTGAGAAGACAGCTTTCATCACGCCCGATGGCTTGTACGAATTTACCGCAATGTCATTCGGGCTATGCAACGCGCCCGCTACTTTCGAGCGTATGATGGACACCATCCTTCGCATCTACAAGTGGGAAACATGTCTGTGCTACCTTGATGATATCGTGGTGTTTTCGCCAGATTTCCCGACGCACCTCGTTCGCTTGCGTGAGATACTGACCTGCTTCACCTCTGCTGGCCTCCAACTTAACATCAAAAAGTGCCATTTTGGTGCCCGCAAGTTAACAATATTGGGTCACGTTGTATCGAAGGACGGCGTGCTTCCTGACCCAGCCAAGCTTCGCGCGGTCGCAGAGTTTCCGACGCCCACTACTCTGAAGGCGCTCCGCAGCTTTATAGGGCTCTGCTCTTACTTTCGGCGTTTTGTGCGCAATTTCGCGACTATCATCGCACCACTGACCAATTTGCTTACCGCTACCAACGGCATCTCCGCGTGGTCAACTTCCTGTGACGAAGCCTTCCAGAAACTACGTCGCCTACTTACTTCGCTACCGATTCTTCGACACTACGATCCCACAGCAACTACAGAGGTACATACGGACGCCAGCGGTATCGGACTTGGTGCAGTCCTCGCACAACGGAAAGGCGGCTATGACGAGTGCGTCATCGCGTATGCGAGCCGAACTTTAAAGAAGGCAGAAGCCAACTACTCAGTAACCGAAAAGGAGTGCTTGGCCATTATTTGGGCGCTCATCAAATTTCGTCCATACCTATAAGTTCGCCCTTTTGACATTGTCACCGACCACCATTCACTTTGCTGGCTGTCCTCGTTGAAGGATCCATCAGGTCGCCTAGGGCGATGGGCACTCCGCTTACAAGAATATGATATCCGCGTTGTCTATCGATCGGGCAGAAAGCACTCTGCCGCCGATGCGCTTTCCCGATCGCCGCTACCTTGTGATCTGGCTTCAGTGTCTCCGCTCTTCGCATCCATGTCAGCCTTCAACGTCGCTGATATGCCGGACGAGCAGCGTAAGGATCCCCTGCTTTCAACTATGCTGAATTTCCTCCACGACCCATCCGCCACACCCTCTTCTCGAACACTTCGTCGCCAAGCCGCTCACTTTACTGTCCACGACAACGTTCTTTACCGCAGAAATTATTTGCCTAATGGTCGCAAATGGCTCCTGGTGATACCACGACACATGCGTTCTGACATATGCGCTTATTTTCATGCTGCTCCTCCTAATGGTCACGCCGGTGTTCTGAAAACGTATACTCGGCTAAGGCAGCGTTTCTACTGGCACGGCATGTATCACTTCGTGCGCCAGTACATACGCACTTGCACGGCGTGCCAACGGCGTAAAATTCCACAGCACCCTCCTGGTGAGATACAGCCGCTGCCCTGCCCGGCTCGGCCCTTCGATCGCGTCGGCATTGACCTATAAGGGCCACTTCCCTGCAGTTCCTCGGGTAACCGTTGGATAATTGTAGGTGTCGACCACTTGACGCGCTACGTCGAGACTGCCGCACTCCCGGCAGCCTCTGCGCGCGAAGTTGCGTTCTTCATCTTGCGGAACTTCGTTCTTCGACATGGCGCACCATGCGAACTGCTCAGCGACAGGGGACGTGTCTTCTTGTCCGAAGTCATCCAAGCCCTTCTCGCTGCATGCAGCATCGTTCACCGCAAGTCTACAGCCTACCACCCGCACACGAACGGCTTGACAGAGAGGTTCAACCGCACACTCGGTGACATGTTGACTATGTACGTCGCCTCGGATCACAGTAACTGGGACACTGTTTTGCCGTTCGTCACGTATGCTTATAATACGGCCACACAAGCTACCACTGGCTTTTCGCCTTGTTTCTGCTGTATGGACGATAGCCCTCGTGTACTATGGACACAATGCTCCCATACCGACCCGACGCTTCCGAATGCACGCCTGTGTCTGAAGCCGCCAAATACGCCGAGGACTGTAGGCAGCTCGCGCGAACCCTTACGACCACTGCTCAAGGTCGTCAAAAGCTGCGGCGTGACAGTGACGCGCTCACACCAGTTTTCCCGACTGGTTCCCTTGTTTGGTTGTGGGTGCCGCCTCACAGCCCTGGCCTTTCGACCAAACTCCTTGCACGCTATGATGGCCCCTACCGCGTCATAGACCGTACCTCCGCTGTCACCTATTTTGTAGAACCTGTGACACCTTCACCCGACCATAGGCATCGCGGGCGTGACACGGTTCATGTCAACCGACTTAAGCCGTACTATGACCCTCTCATCCTACCTACGCCGTAAGTTGCCAGGATGGCTCCTCTGCTCTCCCGGGGGCCATTGTGGTGAAGAGGAAGACGAAGAAGGCGCTCTTGTGTCGGCTGTGCGCGTGATCAGCGTTCATCTACTGCCAGTGCTACTAGACTGTGCCTAGTGCCTCGTAATAAATCATCTTATTACATTATGAACAAATAAAAGAAAATAAGAACGCGATCTCCTGAATTAGAATTCTTGACACTCACATTTCTGAAGACGGCAATTTTAGCATTTCAGGAAGTCCACCTGTAGAAGGGCAACACTGCTGTTTGTAACGGGCGTGCTTCTTTAAAATCAGCTGGATCAAAAAAAAAAAACCAGGGGCGTACAAGTGTTCAGGCATCATTGAAGGAATAATCAGTGAAGCTACGATAAATATCTTCAAGTGTCTGTGCCATAGCATCACATGATCAGCGCGTCGTTCACATAAGTGCAAATACGCAAGATAATTTATACCGATAAAAGATAGAGTTTGTAATCTATTTTATATACCGGACAACGTCTCATGCAACATGTATTGCTGTGTTGGACGCACGCAACTTACATTAACCTTATAGTAAACAGTCAGAGACCGGCACAAGGCTTCGCAGAGAAAATTATAGAGATGGGCGCGAAACTGCAGACTTTATTTAGTGTGCAGAAAAAAAAACAGCCACAACAATATTCAGGAACGATTCCAAAGTAAATTCGAAAGAAGTGCGTTAGCATTTCGTCACACCTATTTGAAGTTCCGGATCCATCGTTTGAGTTGCGTTCACCAAAAGTGTTGTTCAGGAGCTCACATAGGCACACAACCTGCCTCTTCGAGGAAAGAACAACGGAGGGAGATCCAGGAGCTCACCACCATCACTCGCTCTATCTCTCTCTCTCTCTACATATATATATATATATATGTCCGTGCGTGTGCTGTGACTATATGGGGGCCCACCTTGCAACGAGCTTTTCCCAATAGATTACCCCCTGGCTTAATAATGTTATAACTAAAATCAAGTACGAGGTGTGTGTCTGTGTGGGGAGGGGGGTGAATTTGGGTCGTAGCAATTCCTGGGCGTAGGTTTGCTAAGAGTTGTTTAGAAAATCTGAAATGCTGGTGGAACTGCAGATTAAGTAAACCTCTGTTGTATTATTAGTATTAGTCGTAAAACAATAACGACGAAATAAGTATTGCACTGAGGCATGAGGTGGATGTCCTTTGCTGGTGCGGGACGCTCAGAGCATATCTTCTTTCTTAAGAGCATATCTTCTTAAGTACCTGTGTAGGAGAACCGGAGACTTATAAACAAGAAAAAAAAAATAACGCGAATGTGCCACCACAAGATACGCAAACTGTGGACACTGGTTGAGATAATGTTCGTAGATGCCAAGGCACCAGGGCCTAAACAATCTGCTGGATAGGCAGTATGCACGGGGAGGCGAATACCGAACGGTAAAGAGTGAAATCAGAAGGAGGAAGGTGAATGAGATAGTGCAGCGCACTCTTCGAAGCCAGATATGCATGTTGACAATTGAAGAATCGTAACGTAGAACTTTCAGATGAAGAACATTTGTGCACGTACTATAGCATGTGGAAGTGTTTTATAGATCACACACCATGGAGAATATTTTGACTATCACAAGGCTCAGCCACTGTTAAAAATGTGCGTATTCAACCAGTGCTGTATCTGATGTTTTGCGGACAGTCGGGAGAATTATTATTGGATGTGCAGCAGATGCTGACGTAAAATATGGCTCTAAGATCGTTTACTTAAAAGAATAAAAAAAATACAGCATTCAAGGGAATGGTATATAATAAAGAAAGTATAGCGTATTGTAAAATTTATTTATTAATAAAGCACAGTCACAATGCCAAACGAACGACACTGCTTACGTGGGCTATTGCATGTGCTTCAATGGCAATGATGTCATCACCACAAGGTAACCTGAAAGTTTTTGTTTGCGTGGAGAACGACGTTCATTCCACAACGCGTGCGTCTCTAATGACACATTGACGCGCTTTAGTGTTGACAATATGAAGTTTCGCCGCCAATAATGGAAAAGATGTGCACAAAGAGCAACGAACTTGAGAATATGAAGCCACGCGGGACATTCGAATGTAACGAGTGCCTAAACTTACGCAGTTGTTGTTGAAACTGCCTTTACAAAATTATCAATGGCTTGAACTCACGAATGCCGCTCATGAATGCCCCTCAGTGGTGATAAACCGACGAAAACTCGGCAGCATTTCGGTCAACGATTTACGAAACTCAATGCTCGTCCATCCGCAAACTATTGGCTTGATTCAACACCTCATACCATGAAGAGAAAAAAAGAAAAAAAAGAGAACGTATAACTTAGGTATCTGATGTATCACAGGAAAGTTTTTACTGGTGTCTTCATGAAATATGGATTGAGTATAGGTGCGCACGGATAAGGTGGACAAAGTATGGCATGCATTTAAACGCGCAGACTCGCGCACGCAAGCACATGTGCATGATAAAGTGTCGTTTGCCATATCATCATCATTTTCTGTTCTTTTTGTTCGTTTTCAAACCACGCTTAGCATTATTTTGTTAGATAGAAATGACCAGGTTTAAGGGGTGGCGTTCTAATTTCAACCTCTCCAGTTGGATCGTATTTCGTTCTAGCTATACCTTAGCGCAAGCGCAGACAGAAACATGAAGTACGCATGCGCATGAACTGACGCGTTCAACGCCAAGCAGATTCAATGTGCCCTACACACAAACACACACGCATATATATATATATATATATATATATATATATATATATATATATATATATATATATATATGTATATTTAGACGAACCTTTTGGAAGACGTGATTATAACGTCTTCGGCTGGTGGACCCGCCGAGCATGCTAAAGGAACATGTCTTCCGAAATGTTCGTCATCTCTTTCCTGCATATGTTACGTCGGGCCTCGCGTGCTGAACTTTGCGCAAATATATATATATATGTATATATATATATATATATATATATATATATATATATATATATATATATATATATATATATATATATATATATTGTGGTGAAGAGGAAGACGAAGAAGGCGCTCTTGTTGCGGCTGTGCGCGTGATCAGCGTTTGTCGACTGCCAGCGCTACCAGACTGTGCCCAGTGCCTCTTAATAAATCGCCTTATTACATTTGGTGGAAGGTGCTCCACTCCCCGACCTCGCCCTGGAACTTCGCAGCCGAACTTTAACATCTGCTCCAGCCGCTACTATGACCGACGCTCCCAACAATCCACTCGGCGCATCTGCCGCTCCTGTCATGTGCGGTCTGGCAGTGGGTTTCAGCCACATTTGACGTGGTTCGCTCGGCTCCCGCTTTTTGCCAACATTTTCGTATGTTTTTCGAGTGTGTACCCCTGAACTTTATACATTTTCGGATCCGTGAAGTCAAGAGGAACACGCTGATACCCGACTTTTGTGGGTGGGTGGACTTTTGTGACATTTCTTGCCGTTTTTCTTTCGACTACGCCATGACTGTGTGCTGAGCCTAACCGTGTTAGGGTTCGCGAGGCAAGGCATCGCTAGCCCACCTCTTCTCGGCGGAGACTTTTTCCACGGACTTTGTGATGGAGTGTGAGGTGGAAGGGGAGTTTTTATCCCCCGAGGACTTCACTAAAGACTCAGGGTGGCAGCTCGTCGCCGCCAGACGTTCTTCAAGGAGCACGAGAAACGCGGCCAATGCCAGTGCGGCCGACGTTCAGCATAACACCAGTTCCCACGCTCGGCGTAGCGCCGACCTCACGGGCATTAAAAGCAAGATAATTCGAGGAGCCAGGATGCCTCCGATGCCCAAGGAAGAGGCAAAGATCGTCGTGCGGCCCAGGGGAGGCCTGTGTATCAGCAAGTGCGGACCTACCGCAGTCGCCGACGCCATATGGCAGGCTGCCGGGCTCGATTCGGCGTCGCGAGACACGGACACAATGTGTCCTAACTTTCAACAAAACATAATGGTGATCAGCACACCAAACAGGGACAACGCTGCACGCTACGTCGGCGTCGAGGGCATCTCCGTCGCCGGTCAACGTTTCGAGGTGAGCGCTTACGAGGCCGCCCCCCACTACACGTGCAAGGGCGTCATCCGAGGCGTCTCCCTTAGCGACGGGCCCGCGGTGATCGACAAAAAACTTGTAAACCCGAGAAATCCCACGGCGCTGGGCGCCAAAAGAATCAAGAACACCGGCACCGTGGTGGTCCTGTTCGAGGGGTACCGAGTGCCAAATTTTGTCTCCTACGGCGGCACTATTGTCAGGTGCACTTTATTTCGCAAGCAAATGGACGTGTGTTATAGCTGCGGCAGGCTCGGGCACCGCTCCGACGTCTGCCCTTCGCCGAACGACGCCATCTGCAGAGGATGCGGAGAAGCAAACCCCGACGCCCAGCATAGGTGCGATCCCAAATGCAAGCTGTGCGGTGGCGACCACCTTACCGCCGCCAAGGAGTGCAAGCGACGATTTCAGACGCCATATCTCGTCAGACGCAGACGGGGGGAACGCTCCCGCGCCCTCAACGCCGAACATTTCCCGCCCATGGAAGGCGCGAATCAAGCCCGGCAAGCATCGCGTGAACGCCAACACGGTCGCAGCCGCTCCCGGTCCAGGGGGAGATCCAGGTCTCGTGGCCGCTCCAGGGGTCACATCATTAGCCGCTCCACCTCCAGGGCGAGGTCGATGTCAAGATCCCGAGTCCGATCCAGATCCAGATCCGGTTCCAGGGGCGGCCCGGGTTGCAGAACCCAGCCAGCATCTGGACCTCAGCCCGCCTCCACATATTTGGGGAAGCAGCCGACCCTCCTTTGGGCCGATCTGGCACGTCCCAAGCCCGGTGCCAATGTAGAAGCTGTTCAGGCACCTCGTAACGACCAACATCCAGAGCGAGCTAGGGACGCGGAAGTCACTCGCTTACGCAAAGAGAACGACGATCTCAAGAGCACGATCAAGAGGCTAGTTAACGAAATGGCAGAGATTCGGAAACTCGTTTCGAATGTGTCGGATAACGGTGCGCCAGGCAGGGCCACAGAGACTCCAATCCCAGCCCCAGTAGACGGTACTGCGACGTCCACCAAACGCAGAGCAGTAGTACAACAAACAGGTGAATCGGGAGCGTTGTCCGCAGAAGTCAGCGAGATTAAGCAAACTCTCATTGGGCTGGCAGATGGCCTCAGACAGGTCACTGCTAGCGTCAGTTGTCTCACCGATAACGTTCGTCAAATTCAGGTTGCACTCGGAGACCCCAACAGGGGCCTCGGAGCTCTCACTGATCGCATAGATGCCATTGAGGCGCGAATGGCTTCATCCGCCTCCGTCGTCCAACCGCTCACCGTTCCCGCCATACTAAAGGAAGCTAGACTTCAATATCCAACCAGGGCGGCGACAGGAGGCCCCAGTCTTTGCACAGCCCTAACTGCCCCATTAGGTGGTAGTCCATCCGGTCCGCCATAATGGATGGGTCCAAAGAGAGTTTTCGCATTTGGCAATGGAACTGCAGGGGGTATTCTAACAAAAAAGCCCCTCTGCAGCAGTTCTTCAGGTCTTTCGCTGTCAAACCTCAAATCATTGCTCTCCAGGAAACATTAGTCTCCGCCGCCTCGCTCCAGGGCTACAGGGCCGTGTCGGGCCTGCCCGGGGGGCGAGGGATTTGCACCTTGATTGATAAAAGGCTGACTCATCTCACCCACGACCTCAAGCTGGCGAGTGGTAGAATTGAATACGTCATGGTTGAGATCCTGCTCAACGTACCACAGCAGAATCAGCGCAGAAACAGCGTGTTCGTCCTCAATATCTACAGCAGCCCCAGGGACTCGCGCCAGCAGTTCAAGACCATCCTCAAGAAAGCGACCGACTTGGCCGGCCCTCGACCCTTAGTCGTCGTCGGTGACTTCAACGCACCGTACGGCATCTGGGGTTACGTCTACGACACTACCAAGGGGCGCAACCTGTGGCAAGACGCCAACGAGATGGACCTCACTCTGGTCACTGACAAGAATTTTCCTACGCGCATCGGCAACTCCGTCACCCGGGACTCGACACCCGACCTCGCGTTCGTCAGGAACGTTGAGGACGTGGGCTGGGAGAACACCGCCATGGAGTTCGGCAGCGACCACTACATTCTCGAGACCAACTTCAAGGTGTCTCGGAGTAGGATCAAGGAATTCACGTTCATCGATTGGGACCGCTTTCGCAAGATTCGCGAAGAACCCGGCAAAGACAGGGCACCCGCCACCCTCGAAAAATGGTGCGAAGGCGTCCGGAACGACGCTTCCGCGGCTACCAAGAAAGTAGAAACCGATCTCGACGTCGAGCGGATGGACAGCAGACTTGCCCACCTGATCGAGGCCAAAAACGCCCTGCTCCGCCGATGGAAGGGCCAAAGGCTCAATCGCAGACTCCGAAAAAAGATCTCAGAGCTCAACAAGGTCATCGATGAACACTGCAAGGCGCTATGCCAGCAGCAGTGGGACGAGCTCTGCGAATCCGTCGACGGACAGATGCGCAACGGCAAATCCTGGGGTATGCTGAAGCACCTTCTCGACGAAAGCGGTTCAAAGTCAAATCAGCGGCATACGTTGGCCCGGGCCCTTCACGAAGCCACCAGGTCTCACACGGTTGATGAGCTCGTCTCAAAACTCGTACAGAAGTACTTGCCCGTCTGTCGCGATGGAGATCCAGTGACCCAACTACCGGACTACCGAGGCCCTCCACGCCCCGAGCTCGACGAAGACTTCTCCGTTGCCGAGGTCAGACAGGCCATCTTCGCACTCAACCGCAAGTCTGCGCCTGGTCCAGACGGAGTCACCAACAGAATGTTGAGAAACCTCGAGGACACATCGATCGTCTTCCTGACCGACAAAATCAATGAGTGCTGGAATAGCGGCGTTGTTCCTGCAGAGTGGAAGATGGCCTGTACGGTGCTCATTCCCAAGCCCGGCAAGGCCCCGAACATCGAGAACCTCAGGCCGATTTCTCTAACCTCCTGCGTCGGCAAGGTCATGGAGCGCGTCGTCCTCAACAGGGTCAACGGGTACCTCGAAGACAACGAGGTTTACACCTACAACATGATCGGCTTCCGCGCCGGACTCTCGACGCAGGATGCAATGAAGCTAATAAAGCATCAGATTGTGGATGGCCGTTCCAGAGACGTCAAGGCTTTGCTCGGTCTGGACCTCGAGAAAGCTTTCGACAACGTGCTCCACAGCTTCATCGTAAAGACCATTTCAGACCTGGGTCTCGGTTACAGATTCCATAGCTACGTCAGCTCTTTCCTAACGGACAGGAAGGCCAAGCTTCGCATTGGGGACTTCCGCTCCAACGATGTGCCCCTCGGAGGGCGGGGCACTCCTCAGGGCGCCGTCATCTCACCCACCCTGTTCAACATCTGTATGATTGGTCTTTCCGAGAGGTTGGCACGCGTAGAGGGCGTCAAGCACACCATATACGCCGACGACATCACCTTATGGTGCCCCGGCGGCTGCGAGGGCAGAGTCGAAGAATCCATGCAGGAGGCGATCGATGTGATCGAGGAGTATCTCCGCCCCACCGGACTTCGATGCTCCCCCGCCAAGTCGGAGCTTCTGCTTTACAGAAAAGAGAAGGGAGGCAGACCCAAAGATTGGAAGCCAGTTTCCGAAAGCAGCATCAGTCTTCGTACTTGTGACGGGGGAGTGATACCCAGGGTCGACGTTATTCGGGTCCTCGGCATGTTTGTCGAATTCAACGGCGGGAACGGAACGGCTCTCCGCAAGATCATCGCAAAGACGGACAACGCTTTCCGCCTCGTTCGCAGAATAGCAAACCGGCACCGAGGAATGAAGGAAAACAATCTCCTCAGGCTTATCAATGCCTTCGTGCTATGTCACTTTGCGTACACAATTTCTATGCACAACTGGCTCAGAGCGGAGCGAGACAAGCTCAACGCTCTCATCCGCAAAGTGGTCAAGAGGGCTCTCGGGCTACCCATCAGGACCCATACCGAGGATCTCCTCAAGCTGGGGGTGCATAACACTGCCGAGGAGATTGCCGAGGCCCAAGAACGTGCGCAACTCACTCGCCTGAGCACCACAGCGGCAGGTAAACACATCCTCGAAGAGTTGGGTTACCACCCTGCGGGATTCCCGATGGTCAGTACCCCGATCCCTAGGTGCATTCGAGACAAGTTCGAAGTGGCCCCTGTGCCCCGAAACGTCCATCCCGTCCATAACGAGGGCAGACGCAAGGCCAGAGCAGCAGCCATCCTCAAACAGATAAAGCAACGAGACATTAGAGCAAGCTTCGTCGACGCCGCGGAGTACAGCGATGGGAAGACCTTTGCCATCGTTGTGGTCGACTCCAGCGGCAAGATTTCTAATTGCGCCTCCATTCGCACTTCAGACCCCGGAGTCGCCGAGCAAGCCGCCATCGCCCTCGCCCTGCTAGACGGTCGTGGGTCCGAGATATATAGCGATTCCAAAACGGCAGTTAGGGCTTTTCAGAAGGGTTGCATCGCCAAGCAAGCTGCTCGTCTTCTTAGCAACTCGAATCGATATGCTCTCACGCATCATTCAATCCACTGGTTTCCAGCTCACGTAGGGTCGGTCGAGGGTGCTCCCCAGAACCTGAATGAGTCTGCTCACGAGGCTGCGCGTGACCTCACCGACCGCGCTTCCTCTGCAAGAAGCACCGACTCCCCTCCTCCCTACGGCCACAGGGATGCTCCCGCTACTCATAACGAGATTATTAAATTCTTCTACATGTCTAGAAGGGTCTTTCCACCCCCTCACCCCAGGTTGAATAGGGCGCAAGCCGTTTCTCTTAGGCTTTTGCAGACTAGTACGTATCCGTGTCTGTCCGTTCTCCACGAGGCTTACCCGGACGTGTATCGCGACGACACCTGCCCCTCCTGCGGGCAGACCTCTACTCTAGCGCACATGCTGTGGGAGTGCGGGTCGACATACCCTAAGTTCATCAAGGAGGAGTGGGACTCGCTTCTGCGTAGCCCCGCTCTGGAACAGCAAATCCTGGCTGTCCGGCGTGCCCGCGACCGGGCCGGTGGGCTAGACCTGCCGGTCCCGACGTGGGACTAGCCGGGTGCGCGACGAGTTCGCGTCCTCGCCGGACCTACAATAAATGTTTCTTCACTCACTCACTCACTCATGTGCGGCGCCATGCAACGGCAGCGGGACCCTCCTGTTTTTAGCGGATCAGGTGAGACTGACGTAGAAGACTGGCTCTCTACCTACGAGCGCGTCAGTGAACACAACAAGTGGGATGACTCGACGAAGCTCCGTAGCGTCATCTTCTATCTTGCTGACGTTGCGCACCTCTGGTTCCACAATCACGAACGGGAACTGCAAACCTGGTCCGCTTTCAAAACTGCCTTCGCGGAAGTCTTCGGTCGCCCAGCCTTGCGAAAACTCCGTGCAGAACAACGCCTCCGCCAGCGCGCTCAACAGCCCGGCGAGACTTATACAAGTTACATAGAGGATGTCGTCGATATTTGCGCCCGCGTCGATTCCACCATGACTGAAGAGGACAAGGTGAAGCACATCCTCAAGGGCATCGAGGACGACGCATTTCAAATGCTCCTGGCGCGGAACCCTACTTCTGTGGCAGCTGTCATCACTCTTTGCCAGAGCTTCGATGAGCTGCGTCGACAAAGGGTCCTTGCGCGCAGCGCTCTCGCACCTGGCGACTCTCTCTCGGGCCTCACGCTTCGCTCGAACACCACGCCAGCAGCATCGCTCTCTCTTGAGATTAAGGATTTCATTCGTGAGGGGGTGGCACGCCAATTGTCCATGCTGCCTCTCAATGATGGACCTCCCCAGCCTGACACATCTCTGGCTGCTCCCATTAGGCGGGCCATTCGCGAGGAACTTGCTGGGTCATTACCTTTCGCCCACCCCTGCCCTCCCGTGGCTGCACCTCTGACCTATGCCGAAGTCGCCGCGCGACCTGCGCCGCCGACGTTCTCGTTTCCGGCGCCAATGCGACTTCAAGCTGCACCTCCTCCCGCGTCGCCTCCCGTTCCATCTCGACGCCCAGTTCAGACCCCTTGGCGCACACGCGACAACCGACCCATATGCTTCGCTTGCGGTGTCGCCGGCCACGTTGCGCGCTTCTGCCATCGTCGCATGCCACCTGGTAACGCTACTATCGCACCGCCTGGATATGCCTATTCCCATGACACCACCGGGCATGCGGCTCTTCCCGACCACGAGTTTTCGCCGCCTCCTCGACGCCCTGTCGGCACCCATCGTTCGCCATCACCACGTCGTCGCTCACTTTCCCCCTTACGTCGCCGCCAGTCACCTAGCGAGGGAAACTAGTTGTTGCAGTTCCGCAGGCACGAACTGCAAGCTTCGCGACTTCTACAAGGCCTGCACAGTCGCCACGCAATTTATTGGACGTTTTGGTCGAAGGAACCGCCGCAATTGCGCTTATTGATACTGGGGCTGCAGTTTCTGTTATCGACGCAAAGCTTTGTCGCAGCCTCCATAAGGTGACAACGCCGTTGTCTGGTATGCTTCTAAGCACCGCGACTGCGCAGCATATAGCCCCGCTCGCTCAATGTACTGCCAGGGTGGTCATCGACGGCATTGTCCATGTTGTTGAATTTCTCGTGTTGTCATCATGTTCACATGACATTATCCTCGGCTGGGACTTCTTGTCTCATCATCGTGCCATCATCGACTGTGCCCGGGCCGAAGTAGCGCTTTTCCCGCTTGCCGATGCCCCACTGCCTGACCCTTCTGAACAGAAAGCCTCCAAGCTCACTATTGTGTCCGATACGGACATACCACCCGACATGTGTGCGCTTGTGCCCGTCTCTTGCTCTACCGCGCCAGACTCTACAGTGCTTTTTACACCGTCGCCGATTTTTCTCCGTCGCAAGGCCCTACCTCTCCCATTTGCCGTCCTCACCACTGCGTCTGGATTATCCTCAATGCTTGTGTGTAACCCGTCTCACTACCATGTGACGTTACTGCGCGGCGAATCACTCGGTCGTGTTCAGCCCCTTGACCCGCTTCACATTCTCGATGTTACCGACGACACGGCCTGTTATGAACTCGACGCCCTCACTTCTCCCGTGCCATGCGCATCGTCATCATCATCGTTGTCGTCATCGTCGTCAGACGTTCTTGAATCTGTCGTAGACGCCGATCTGCCGCCTCCATATCGCCAGCAAGTCTTCGCGCTTCTTCAGAATTTTCGCTCGTCGTTTGACTGTGACCAACTATCTCTGGGACGTACGGCAACCGTCACTCACAGCGTACACACTGGTTCCCATCATCCTTTACGCCAACGACCATACCGCGTATCGGAAGCCGAGCGCAAGATCATTAACGAGCAGGTCGACGACATGCTGCACCGTGGCGTCATTCGCCCTTCCCACAGTCCTTGGGCGTCTCCTGTAGTATTAGTACGCAAGAAGGACGGGTCAATACGCTTCTGTGTGGATTACCGTCGACTCAATAAGATCACTCGTAAAGATGTCTATCCGCTGCCTCGGATTGATGACGCCCTCGACTCCTTGCAAGGCGCGGAGTACTTCTCATCTTTGGATCTTCGCTCCGGCTATTGGCAAGTGCCCATGACAGATGATGACTGTGAGAAGACAGCTTTCATCACGCCCGATGGCTTGTACGAATTTACCGTAATGCCATTCGGGCTCTCCAACGCGCCCGCTACTTTCGAGAGCATGATGGACACCATCCTTCGCAACTTCAAGTGGAAAACATGTCTGTGCTACCTTCATGACATCGTGGTGTTTTCGCCAGATTTCCCGACGCACATCGTTCGCTTGCGTGAGATACTCACCTGCCTCACCTCTGCTGGTCTCCAACTTAACATCAAAAAGTGCCGTTTTGCTGCTCGCAAGTTGACAATATTGGGTCACGTTGTATCGAAGGACGGCGTGCTTCCTGACCCAGCCAAGCTTCGCGCGGTCGCAGAGTTTCCGACGCCCACTACTCTTAAGGCACTCCGCAGCTTTATAGGGCTCTGCTCTTACTTTCGGCGTTTTGTGCGCAATTTCGCGACTATCATCGCACCACTGACCAATTTGCTTACCGCTACTAACGGCATCTCCGCGTGGTCAACTTCCTGTGACGAAGCCTTCCAGCAACTACGTCGCCTACTTACTTCGCCACCGATTCTTCGACACTACGATCCCACAGCGCCTACAGAGGTACATACGGACGCCAGCGGTATCGGACTTGGTGCAATCCTCGCACAACGGAAAGACGGCTATGACGAGTACGTCGTCGCGTATGCGAGCCGCACCTTAAAGAAGGCAGAAGCCAACTACTCAGTAACAGAAAAGGAGTGCTTGGCCATTATTTGGGCGCTCGTCAAATTTCGTCCATACCTATATGGTCGCCCTTTTGACATTGTCACCGACCACCATTCACTTTGCTGGCTGTCCTCGTTGAAGGATCCGTCAGGTCGCCTAGGGCGATGGGCACTCCGCTTACAAGAATATGATATCCGCGTTGTCTACCGATCGGGCAGAAAGCACTCTGACGCCGATGCGCTTTCTCGATCGCCGCTACCTTGTGATGTGGCTTCATTGTCTCCGCTCTTCGCATCCATCTCAGCCTTCAACGTCGCTGATATGCCGGACGAGCAGCGTAAGGATCCCCTGCTTTCAACTATGCTGAATTTCCTCCACGACCCATCCGCCACACCCTCTTCTCGAACACTTCGTCGCCAAGCCGCTCACTTTACTGTCCGCGACAACGTTCTTTACCGCAGAAATTATTTGCCTGATGGTCGCAAATGGCTCCTGGTGATACCACGACACATGCGTTGTGACATATGCGCTTATTTTCATGCTGCTCCTCATAATGGTCACGCCGGTGTTCTGAAAACGTATACTCGCCTAAGGCAGCGTTTCTACTGGCACGGCATGTATCACTTCGTGCGCCAGTACGTACGCGCTTGCACGGCGTGCCAACGGCGGAAAATTCCACAGCGCCCACCTGGTGAGCTACAGCCGCTGCCCTGCCCGGCTCGGCCCTTCGATCGCGTCGGCATAGACCTGTACGGGCCACTTCCCTGCAGTTCCTCGGGTAACCGATGGATAATTGTAGGTGTCGACCACTTGACGCGCTACGCCGAGACTGCCGCACTCCCGGCAGCCTCTGCGTGCGAAGTTGCGTTCTTCATCTTGCGGAACTTCGTTCTTCGACATGGCGCACCACGCGAACTGCTCAGCGACAGGGGCCGTGTCTTCTTGTCCGAAGTCATCCAAGCCCTTCTCGCTGCATGCAGCATCGTTCACCGCAAGTCTACAGCCTACCACCCGCAAACGAACGGCTTGACAGAGAGGTTCAACCGCACACTCGGTGACATGTTGACTATGTACGTCGCCTCGGATCACAGTAACTGGGACACTGTTTTGCCGTTCGTCACGTATGCCTATAATACGGCCACACAAGCTACCACTGGCTTTTCGCCTTTTTTTCTGCTGTATGGACGAGAGCCCTCGTGTACTATGGACACAATGCTCCCATACCGACCCGACGCTTCCGAATGCACGCCTGTGTCTGAAGCAGCCAAATACGCCGAGGACTGTAGGCAGCTCGCGCGAGCCCTTACGACCGCTGCTCAAGGTCGTCAAAAGCTGCGGCATGACAGTGACGCGCTTACACCAGTTTTCCCGACTGGTTCCCTTGTTTGGTTGTGGGTCCCGTCTCACAGCCCTGGCCTTTCGACCAAACTCCTCGCACGCTATGATGGCCCCTACCGCGTCATAGACCGTACCTCCGCTGTCACCTATGTTGTAGAACCTGTGACACCTTCACCCGACCATAGGCATCGCAGGCGTGACACGGTTCATGTCAACCGACTTAAGGCGTACTATGACCCCCTCATCCTACCTACGCCGTAAGTCGCCAGGATGGCTCCTCTTCTCTTCCGGGGGCAAATGTGGTGAAGAGGAAGACGAAGAAGGCGCCCTTGTTGCGGCTGTGCGCGTGATCAGCGTTTGTCGACTGCCAGCGCTACCAGACTGTGCCCAGTGCCTCTTAATAAATCGCCTTATTACAATATATATATATATATATATATATATATATATATATATATATATATATATATATATATATATATATATATATATATATATATATATATATATATATATATATATATTGTAGTGGGTAATATGCTTGTGGCACTGTGCGGGCTGCCACCGCTGCGGCGCGAGACACGAGCGCGTGTTGTTGATGCGAAGCGCTAGGACTCGTGATCTAGAGCTACCTGCGATCCCTCGAACGAGCTACATAAAGCCCATTTCATTTGGTGGAGCTGCGGGGTAACCTCGAAAACTGGAACTCCGAAGCCGGACGCTACCGACTGCTGCGACCATGGCTGACGAAACCACCCAGGAAGATGCACCACAGCCTCCGACGGTCGTCGTTTCCGGTGCATTGCGCCAGCGTGATCCTGCCATCTTTAGCGGCACCGATGATCATGACGTGGAGGATTGGTTGTCATCTTACGAAAGGGCGAGCCAGCATAACAAGAGGGACGACGTCACAAAGTTGCACAATGTGCTGTTTTACTTAACCGGCGTCGCGAACCTCTGGTTCCGAAACCACGAACACGATTTCACAACGTGGAGCAGATTCAAGACAAATTTCACAGAAGTGTTCGGGCGCCCCGCTGTGCGCAAGCTTCGCGCAGAACAACGCTTACGGGGGCGCGCGCAACATCACGGTGAAACGTTCACAAGTTACATCGAAGATGTCATTGACCTGTGTAAGCGCGTGAATCCGTCAATGGCGGAACAGGACAAGATAAAACACATTATGAAAGGCATTGATGAGGACGCATTTCAAATGTTGCTAGCGAAGGATCCGCGCACCGTGGCCGAAGTTATCAACTACAGTGCTACATGCATATTACCCACTACAATATATATATATATATATATATATATATATATATATATATATATATATATATATATATATATATATATATATATATATATATATAGAATGCAGTTGGGACTCGTACTATACATCCGCCAATGACAGCTTCGAGTGTAGTTTATAACAAAAACTGCCTGAAACGTGTCAAGCGAGCGGTATCAGCTAGCCGAACAGCCAACTTTCTCGATTGGCTCCAGTGGTTCATTGCTCATAATTTGATTGTTTCTTCAGCTTGACTGACAAGGGTGTGCTATCATTTGGCCTTGCTTCATACGTTGCGCATTCACGAAATTGTGAAAACATTTAGACACAACCACACATACCAAACTATTTTATACGATTATTTTGTGTAGGTATTAGCATGCCCATATGTATTTTTGCGGGTTTTTTTTTTTACCATAAAGAATGCGGATTGTCAGGACCTATTCAAGGTATCATCAGAGGAAGTTTCTGCCGCTATTGTAGCATTCTTATTTGCTGTGTGTGAAAAACGACCTTGTAAAGTCTGAATAAATTTAGTATAGTCCCTGCCTGTCGGTGGAGATCGTAGCACGCTCCATCAACGTGGTGCGTACACTTTTCTGAGTTTCGTGTCATCCTTCGCACATAAGCGTGCGCTATACTGCGTACCTGCGCGCTTGCGCGTATGCGTGCGTGCGTGTAAGCGTGTGCGTCTGTGTGTTATGTGCATGCGTGTGTGTGTGCCAGTGCAGCTGTGTGCGCGCGCGAATGAATTTCAGCACACTTTGTCCTTTACCGAGTGATCTGTCAATATTTAGTCCACGCAAGGCACATACAAAAGCCAGTCGGGCAAGGGTGTCGGCATCATTTTTCATAGAAAATAGAGATCCATGCGTTACCAAACGACAAGTACGAAGGTCTACGAGCAAAAAGATGATCTCGTGCTCGAGAAAAGACCTGGTGCTTCCCACAAATGTAAAAAAAAAAACATTGCGGCAACGGCTCATGAGTTGGGAAACTGGAAAACCTATTAAGCTACGCCCTGAATCCTAGCTTTACGCCAGGAAAGAAAAACTAAAATATCCTTCGTCTTGAAATCGAACACTCTTATTGGAATGCGGGGCACCAAGGTTCACGCAGCGTACTTTGTAAGGGTCGCCGCAAATACAATACTGTCTCCTGTATAAAAGAATATCAATAATATATATAGAATATAGCTATAAACAAAGAATATAACAACGGGAACACGAGCAAGAAATCTAAAGAACGTCTGACGGGATACGTTGAGCTACCAGAGCACTTTGTATTGTCAGTATTGAGTGATAGGATTCTGCAGTTGCTCAATTCGTTCGGGAGCTGGTTGGTCATTTTATCTATACTGGCCGTTCAGCAAACAGACTAAACGGATCGCGGTTTTCCGCCTGTTTCGGCTAGTGTTCAGTGAAAAAAAAAATGAACGCGAATTGCATAATACCGTATCGAATCCCCCTGTCTTACTCGGCTCCCATGAACTGAAGAAAGCAAATAAATCTAAGCGAAAACATGAAACCATGGCAGCTACTACACTAAATACTGGAGTATCATTCGA
Organism: Dermacentor albipictus; assembly: GCF_038994185.2. Classification (NCBI taxonomy): domain Eukaryota; kingdom Metazoa; phylum Arthropoda; class Arachnida; order Ixodida; family Ixodidae; genus Dermacentor; species Dermacentor albipictus. The sequence continues at coordinate 31,783,511 of NC_091828.1, read as the reverse complement.
GGTGTCCTTTGGTTTACCGTCAGAGAACAATGTATCGCTTAAAGAGACTGCTAATCGAAATATTAGTTTAGCTATAATAGGAAATAAGCATTAAAAACACCAACAAAGCCCGCTATAAGCGTGACAGACGGCATGCTAAGTCGGAAAAGGCAAAAGAATGATTGGCGCATGGCGACGACTGATTGAACTTACTTAACCAACTCGCCGTGGCGTCGTGGATTTCAACGTCGTTGGCACTGGGCTATTCAACTTTTTATTGCTAGAGACAAACTGTACTGTATCCTAAAGGAGCCAAGAGGGGAACTCATCAAGTTTCACGAATAATTACTAGTCCACAATTGCCTAAATGCACGAAGAAGCAGTGCCCGTCAACTCTGTGAAGAAGGATGACCAGGAAAGCTGTATATGGTGAACGGCACCTCCGCCGAGGGTCGGCCCGGTGTTTCACTAGCTTCGGGATCGGCTCACGAATGGGGGTTTTGTGTCCACACAGGGACACGATCCTGGGGGAACTAGCCCTTAACAGCTTTGCTGTAAAAAAAAAAATGAACATTGAAATTCGTGACGTCACACTAACGTGCAGGTGCTCTTGTTTGGGTAAAAAATTTCGCAAGTAAAACTCCCTCATTTTTTCTTCCAGTAACCAGCGTTTTACGGGGGAAGTAATCAAAACAGATGTTTGAAATAATGCTTTGTTTGAACATATTGCTTTTCATTCCTTTAGCGTGTCCCTTAAGTGTAACCATACGACTTCTTTATATTACATAATAAGCTGAAATTACCAAGCTGCTTGTTTGTAAGTTGACTTTTCCATTGACAATTCTAGGGAAAACATATTTTGAGAATACGGCCCTTGTTCCACGCTGTTCTCTAATATTTAAATTATAGGTGTTTACGTGCCAAAACCACTTTCTGATTATTAGACACGCCGTAGTGGAGGACTCAGGAAATTTAGACCAGCTGGGGTTCTTTAACGTGCACCGAAATCTAAGTACACGGGTGTTTTTGCATTTCGCCCTCATCGAAATGCGGCCACCGCGGCCGGGATTCGATCCCGCGACATCGTGCTTAGCAGCCAAACACCATAGCCACTAAGCAATCACGGCGGATTGTTCCTCAATGGCAACCTTATGCTTATAAGGGAGCCGCATATCATTCCTACGCTGCGTGCAGAACTATATTTCTTAAACTGAAACTTCCAGCACTTTTATCAGAGGAGCAGTCTGTCTTTGCCTAAATCGGCGTGGATCATGGGTTACGAAAGCGTCGCCCTGATTGCTTGAAGCAGCCTCGAGCACATTGCGCGGGTCACCGTGGGCTGGTAGCGTTGGCGTAATAGTGGCTTCGCACAATGTTGAAAGCGCGCTTTGCCGGCTGAGTGAAATCGAAACCGCCCTACGAAGCCAGACGTTCCTAGAGTGCGGCCCACTATCCATCACTGTACGTCGCAGAAGCTTCATTGCACGGAAACATTGATATTCATTGTTTGCCTGTCTGGTGAAGCAGCGCAATGCAGCATTGTGCACGTTGGAAAAATGGAAGGCGCGATATTGTCCGCCTGTCTTTTTTTCCTCGGCCCTGGTTTGGCTACTGTTGTAGTCTCCAGTTTGATATGAGATAGGGCTCGTGATTAAGTCGTACATCACACGATCTAGCTTTCTATTCTTTTGTTCCTGCCCACTGACTTCGCTAGGACACCAGTTTTGGCTACGTGGGTTATGTTCACCATAAACCTAAGCTGACTTGCACAGTTGTCCGTTGAACGGTCTATCGCGTTCACGTTGTTTTACGTGAAAGTGACAGCGCACTACGCTAAAAAGCTATAGCTGCCTACAGTAGACAAAAGAAGCATCACGACGTTGCAAGTTCGGTTCCTCGCCGCATATGCAGATGAATCAGTTCTGCCCCTGCGTGCGCTGCTGGCACGTTGCCTGCTTGGCAGAAGAAAAAAAATCGCATGGTTATTGTTTGCGGACGCGCGACATATATTATAGTGGACATGCTACAGCTGACTTCTTTTTTTTGCACGCCTTCTTGGACTTTGCGCTTCCTACGAGCTATAAGCTCGCGTTGGTGTCTCGCTGCTTGTCGTCACACTAAATCTTTTCATGTTTTTGTTAACATTTTATACGAATCTTTCGCGTTGTCTGAGATACTGTGGCACGCAGTCTGCATCTATTTAAATTCATTTTTACGCACCGTGCCCTTACGCAGCGTGTCTTAATGACGCGTCCACGTGACAACATTACTGCCCATCACAGAGGAATACTTCAGTGCGCATTCGCTCTGTAGTGATCTTTATTGGAAGGTTGGTCTTTGCTAAGCAGTAACCACTACTTCTGTTGCACGGAGGAGTTTTCTCCGCTTGCAGCTCACTAGGCGGATAGCCAAGAGGTATCGCAACTTGCAGGAGCACGTGCAGGTTCGAGCACATAATGGTATTGCAGCTTTTGTATCGGCTAGCCGGTCGGGCCATTGATCATCGCTGCAGTGTCGGTGTTGTGTAGGGTTCCAGTGCCATCCACATTGAATTCACTCTAGATTGGCTTACGTATGAACGAAAGAAAGTTAAAGAAAAATGGTGTTTTGTTATTGCTTAGGTTCGCACACGCAACACGTTGATTATAGGATGAGCACCCAGTTGCCTGCACAGCGGCCAACGAGGCTCATCCTTTTGCGTTGAAGCGCTTCTCTGCTTGGTCGTGGAACGTACGCAAAATTTTACACGTGCCCTTAGAGACGACTGAGGCCTGGAGGTTTCGCGTGATATGCTGCCTTTTTTGTTTCTAGATGCGGCTTCGCTTGCTTCTCTGCGCTGTTTCCTCTGGTGGCTGTCAACAATGAAGGTTTCAAAGCTGCCCCGCGCACGTTCTGTGGAAACGGGTAAATAAAGACTGATGTATTGATTCGTAAATTAAATTTCCCGTAGTTGTTTCTTTTTGCTCTTCGTAGAGGTCGGACATTGCGGTCGCTCACTTCAGTGTTTCTGAGAAACTCGTAGGATGCCACAACGGCAGCGCCGAAGGCTCTCACTGACAGTAATGATGAGGAGAACCTCAAGTCTACATGACTGGGTTACATGATCCCTCGATAATTGACTAGCTTCAGGGAGGACGGTTTAGGAGTATCCAAAAAGCACTAAGTTAAAACGCCGCTCTTATACGCTTCAGAGTATCTTCTAAAGTGTTCGGCGATTCTTTAGTAGGTGAGATCTAAACAATAGGTAGATGTATAGCGCAAGCTTTCTCGTTCATTTTACGGTCTGTACAAGAAATTACAGAAAGCATGGGGAAGTACGGGACAAAAGGTCGCCAAAGGGCTGTGATTTTAATAAACGAAAATATTTAAAGAATGCATAATGCGAACCTGCCCCCATATACAATTGCATTTGAGCAGCTGAAGGCAGTTCAGTGTCACATTTGTAGTCTGAGATGACCCTTGACTTTTAGTCACACATTCTCGTAAAAGTTGCGGCATGACGCTGCCAATATAAAAACCACGTACGGCTCAAAGGTTGTGCCGCGAACGCCTGATGTTGCTTAGTTTTCAACCAGCGCAAGGCAGTTGGAAATCAGGGGACGTAAACTGCTTGCAGCATTTCACTTTTCATCAAAACCGACAACACAGCCAGCTTTAATTCTGCGGTATAGTTTAAACCACGATACGTTTGGTCCTCTGCCCATGCGCCACATCTCCTCGGTACCGCTGTAAAAGTCACTCCGAGATCAACGTTTCAGCACACCGCCGTAGTGGAGCGTGCTAGACCGTATATGGAAATAAAAATGATGCAATGAATAATGAATCTTGTAGAGTGATTCGGCCTGGCCAAGACATCAACGTTTATGCTGTTTATGCAAAGCATATGTTATATGCCTTGCATATGAAAGTTATGCCGTTTATGCTGTATATGCAAGGCGTAAACGCTTATGCTGTTTTAGGTGAAAATCAAAACCCTTTCCCGGCTTGCTGTTGTCCCTCGAGATCGAACCTCGTGAAAAAAAAAAAACCTACTCATTTCAACAATAACGACAAAATGTGGCTAATTCTTTGTCGCGAGGGTGAGAGGGGAGTAACGGGCGAATTTTAACCACGCATTTGTTCCTGTCAGCCTTTCTGAGGCATCTTATCCCTGTTTACAAACTTTATACCACAGTGTGCTATTCCATCTGCCAGCCCCTTTCTTGTTTTGGACGACAGAGGGCAAGCAGCGAGGATGAATTCGGATGAGCGCGGTGTGTCTGGCCTTGTCTGCTGGGACAGCGAGCGGTATACAACGCGCATGCGCAGTCGTCATAACGTATAACGGTATCGCGGCAACGCGTTCCTTATCACGCCAGGCTAAATCTCTCAAATGTCTTCCTTAAAGGGACACTAAATAGAAACAATAAATGAGTTTAAATTCTGATAAATTATCCAAGCACCGGAGTTTCGTAAGTTTCGCGATGGAGCGCTGCCTAATAAAATAGAAAATGCGGGTCGTTAATCTGATGCCCTAACCACAACGCTTAGAAGTTAAGGTGACGTCAGGATTTGAAAACATATATCTTTTTGCTTTCGTATTTCAGCGCTTGAGGCTGTTTAAAGGTTATCGTAACTGATTAAGTTGGGACTTAAACTCCTTTAGAGTACAATGCAATATTTCTTTAGTGCTAAAGAAAGAGCTTTATGCGAGAAGACGGCGTCAAAATCCATTGCATCAAGTCGAGCTCGTGCGGAAACTTCAAGTCGACGGCGTAGCACGTTTTTCGTTTACGCATATCTCTGTCTTACGAAGCCCCTACTCACTGCAAGTACTGGCTATTCGCATATATTAGAAGGTTAGTTTACTGAACTTTTTCTCTCTTTTTTTCCTGTTTTCTGTTCTGCCATTGGATCGCCGCGCTCCTGCACCTGCGGGCCATTTGAATGCGCCATTAGATGCAATATGTGGGAGAGAGCATTAACTCGGTGGCCACTCGGATGCCGCCTATTCGTTAACATGTAAAACGCAGAAATGTTTTTACGAGAGAACTGCTGTGCCAATTCGAATAAAAATTGTATACGAAAAATAAAGCTAAATTCTAGCCTACGGAATTTTCATTTATAGCCTGGGCATTTTTTTTTTCAGATATTGCCGCAAACTGACAAGTTAAAAAAAAAAGACATCGAAATATGGAGTTTACAAATCCGTCACTGCACGAGAAAGAGATATCGCATTCGGTAGGCTGTGTGTGTAGGAAAAACTACAGCGAATAAATCTGATAAATGAGTCCACAGCTTATGTGAAGCTTTTGCAATGTTTACGAGGATTTGGCGAAAGTGCTATTCGCCACTTACAGGTATAATTTAGAGCATGCAGTCTACAATACAACATTCGTGTTCGCTTTGTATGTACCATAAGGTGTAATTTAAATATTCGTGCTATCGTTTTTCATTGATTAGTTCAAGGATTGTAAACATGGCACTTTAGTTGTACTGTTTTTGTTGTCAATTTTACAAGATTAAACAAATATTGTATTGCAAGAACATGACGGCATACATCACAAATGCTCTTTCATCAATCAGTGACAGACCTATTTTAACTCTTTTTTTTACATGCAACAAGCGCCATACCAGCCGTGGTTGCTCAGTGGCTATTGTGCAGGGCTGCTGAGCACGAAGTCGCGTGATGGAATCCCTGCCACGGCAGCCGCATTTCGATGGGAGCGAGAACACCCGCGTACTTCGATTTTGGTGCATGTCAAAGAAACCCCGGTGGTCGAAATTTCCGGAGTCCCCTACTACGCCGTGCCACAGAAAGTGGTTTGGCACGTAAAACTGCATAATTTTTTTAACAAACGCCATCAAAATTGGCACAGCGGTTGCCGAGAAAAACGATTTGTCCATTCCATTGCGTTTAGAATAGAGCTGCGAAACTAACGCTTCATGAGCACTGAAAGCCCTCATGCTAAATTCATGATTTTCGCTCCATTGTCAGCCTATTTATGTACACTGCAGAAGAAAGACATCGCCCTGCGACCTGCACATTGATACCGCTGTATTGCGGAAGCCTGTGCCACACCCTCACCCTTCTAATTTACTGTTCTCATCGGACCACCTAATATTCTTCTGCCATTCTTTGCGAATGCTTTCTTCTTGTGCTACATTGTATTTTTTTTTATTTTTTAAATTGCTCTCCTTCTTGAATAAGCGCGAAAAGATTCACCGAGAAAGGTAACTGGAAATTAAATGATGTTTCGGCAACGTTTAGGCTGCCGCTTCTTGAGCCTATATCACTAGCACCTTTGGATCAGCTGTAATGTAACTGCAGCTGCAATTTGTGCGGAGATTAGAAACAATAGTTCTGTCGATAGCTTTTGCGTCCGCAAAACACGGGAAATTTGGGGCAACCGTGAAAGAGTGCTCCATTTTCTGACTCCTTTTCGCATAGGGCTCGTAGACGAAAACGGCCGCGATTTCGCATTCGGCCCGAGCACGTCGGCACTCAGGGCTACTGAGGCATGCATGGCTTTACTTTTCTTCTGCATCAGATTCCGATTGGGTTCACGCGGCCATCGTGTTTAGCTCGCTGACTGCCTTCATCAACAGGAGGGCATTCTCGGAATGCATATTACCCCCCCACCCCCCTTCACCGCGCATGAAAAAAAAGAAAAGAAAAGGAAAGACGTGGCTTCAGTAACACCATGCGCTGTTCGGCAACAACAACAACAAAAAAATTGCGTAGCAATATCGAATTTATTCAGTTCTTCCGGAAAGAAAAAGCCGCAAAAAAGAAATGCTTGCATGGGCTTTTATGCTCCTTTGGGGTTGCGACTGTCGCAATACCGTGCACATAACGCATTTCTTGTTTGAAAAACAAATATGGTAATCTATTTTGCAGCCCGTTCTGAATACCCCGCGTCTGTGCTAACACAATTACAGAAATCACGTCCTACGTGCGGATATTTTCACCCGTGAATCATTTCAACGCGCTTGGAATCGCGGTGTGTGTGGCGTGAGAAACACGTTGCCGTTTTCGAAATAGCGGTCTTCAATGTTCATCATTGCGTAAGGCTGTAAACTGACTCGCATTTTTTTTTTCATTGCGTACGACAAGTACCCAATCCCACTTGCTGCATATAGCCAGATGTGCGGCTGCCATCGATGGTAAATCGCGGCGGCGGTGCTAGGTTATTGAACTGGTGCAAGCCGAACAATTCAACTTTTTTTGCACCCGCAGCACGAACCAACATCGGGCTTTGGAGTGGACTGAATGAACAAGAAGTATAGAGCAGGGGCAGCGTGTGGCCGTCATGGCATCCACAATGAAAATGGAAACAAAGAAAACCATAGGCAACAATTTGGCATCGCTAAATCTCAAGCATACTTGAATTGTGACATCTAAGTAGCTGCACGCGCGTGCATACTTGCACACTTCCATTTATCACAGTCACGTTTCTGTACCGCGCATCTATTACAAACCTGCGGTTTCGTGCGCACTCGTACGCTCGCGTGCCCACGACGCACATCAATTTTGGGATAGATACCCCCGAGGGGAGTGAAGTCCGTTTATAACGCTATTAAAGAATGCCTGACTGGTGGTGCGAGCCGACCTCTGCCGATGGACGAGAATATCGACTTGGGCGAGTCGCTCTAAGCTGATGGCATGGTTTTTGCTTATTTTGCTTTTCAATCTATCGAAGATTCTTGCCATGCATAAGCTTTTACAGGCTTTTACTGCTGGTTCATTGATCTAACTGTGCCACTAGCGTCTCTGATACAGGGCTTGATAACTTCACCTTGCGTATATAACTGTGTCTTCTTGACCAGATAAATCGAGTTAGTCATCAGCGCTCGTGTTGGTACTTCTTTCAAAAACCCTTCGTTCTATTCTTTCCGCACTTCGGTGCATCGCGCTGCAAGAGACGCGCCATGGACCCACATCTTTCAGCCCAGCAGCCCAATGACCGTGAGGCCACGACCGCACATGTGCTTTTTTCAAGTAAATATCGTTCATTTTTTTGTCACATCATTTTATCATGACAGGTTGCCCTTTGAGACGATCTATTAGACTGCACAGGTTCGGGTTCGGCCCATGGCACCAGTTCGGTGCCTCCAAGTGGCTCAAGTTCACCTGTAATGCTATAGCAATAAAAAGATCTTCAAGAGCAGCTCTACCTTGCTTTATTGTCCGATGGCGTCGCGTGACATGCCAAATTACGAGAGCTGGCACTTCGCTAATAAAACTTCATGCGCTACTTAAAAGCACCAAGCCTGCCATATTCGAGACCCTCGCTATGTATGAAGGGCAAGAAGGTAACTCAGGAGCTCAATTTTTATTGAAAAGGGTGTTCCACTTCTGCCCGCCATGCCCCTGAGTGGCACTAGATAACGCCTCCAGCACTAGATGTAGCAAACCTAAATGCCCAAGATAGTGGACGGATTGGTAGCCATCATCGTTGGTAAACTGGTAGTTCAACGCACGCGTAATGCGAAGGTTGTCGTTTCATTTCTCCCTGGAGACAATTTATCCTTTTGTCCACTCGCATTTTCAACTTTCCCCAGCATCATTTTCTACATTTCAGTTTCAACCACAGCTAATTAGCCCTGTCCTTTCCTTCGCTTCTGTGCCTACTGGTTTCATATAGCCTAATGCATTGAGGATCTGTGGAACCACTCACGAACTTTCTTCCGACAGTGGCTTCTGATAGCGCTGTGGCACGTTGTGGTGTACAAAGCCACGTCACAGCTATGCGACCATGCCTCTTATCTTTTTTTGTATTGCGGTTTAATTAAAACACGCTAGAATGCTAGCGTTCATGCTATTTCACTGATTCTTTCCTCTCACGAATGCTGCCCTACTCTAGATCTGCCGCCTACACACCCTGGTAACTCTGACGTCATTAGCGAAAGTGGCGCTTGTTTTTCAAACTGAACAGCGCGAAGGATAGGAGCCACAACAAAAAGGCAACAGGGGTGATGTATTATTAACGTAAGGTTTACTACCACTAACAGCTACATATAGGCAATACGCACGCAGAGAATTGCGTGATACATGCAAAATATTAAATTGCAAACGAATACTTATCGGCCAACCATGCGACTAATAAACTATGATTCTTTGCCTTGCACTAAGTGGCAAATACTTTGTAACTGTGACACACCGCGACTAGCTGCCAGTTTAACAAATTCTTTCTAATAAGCACAACCTTTGTTTGTCATAAAGCAGCACGGCAGGTGATAACGTTGCATTGGGCGGGCAGGTTTGATCACGTGTATACATCACAAGCAGCGAAGTGCTCCATTATGCACGCGATCAGACAGCGTACGGCTTGTTGGCAGTGCGCACTGCTTGTTGGCAGTGCGTGCCCCCCCCCGTCCCCCCCCCCCTCAGAGGACCAGGTACAGACTTAGCCACTTGTGCTTGCTGCGGGAGTTATTCTGGAAAGCTGCCTGTGGAGTGCTTATGAGTTCAAAAATCCTTAGCAAATTTTTTTGCAGGAAACGAACATGTGCAAGCACCGTTTCTCAGAACCGCCTTTTTACATGTCATGCGCTATTCGATGTATAAACGCAACTTCACGTGGTTCGTATGGCTTTTTTTCTTAGGAGAAAGATTATGTGCAATAATCAGGGCGCCAAATGGGAGGGCGTGCACATTACGGGCTTATCGTATTGAAGGGCTTGCCAAACCAGCTTCGTGAAGTAAGCCAACAACAGTGCAAGAAGCGCCTAATTTTACTCTCGAAGTCATAAACATATTCAATTGCAGAGGAATGTACAGTCGAGTAGCTGCGCTGAATTTGTGGTCTCGTTTGGCATGTGAAATCTGAGCACTTCTATTGTTTTTTGAGTAACGCAGTAAATATGCGTAGTAAGGATGTTTAATATTGTAGTTTGGCATAGTGACCATTTTTATTTTTTAGCATTAGTTAAATGGTCCTTCAGCTTTTCATACAGACAGAATGCTCAGTTACAGTAATTTATCATTTATGGAGAAATGCCGCTCCCTCAGTTTGAGCATTGATTGCGTTTTTTAACGTAATATTGTTTCGAAGAGTTCGCTGGTGAAGTCCGTCCCCAGGGTGAAGTGCTTATTTAGCAAAATACTTTGATGAAGCAGCCGAAAACAGAATGAACGTTGCAAGACCACCTATTCTGTAAGATGCTTGATTGCGCTCCTACCTCCGAAATGCGATCCCTTGGAATGCTCAGGCAGGTGTGTTACTTTCTATAAGAAATCATTGGATGGCGCTCAGGTAATTATTATTCCATACTTGCACTTCCCTCTCTTAGTCCGCCGTATCAACATTCTTCAGAGCTTAAATAAATCAACAAACTAAGAAAATGCAAACAAGGTTTTGTGCATTCAATTTCAAATCAGTACTTCATATTGTTAAAAACGATCGCGTAGCTTTTTACTATTTTTTGGTCATCTCGGTCGCATGAAACGAAACTTACCTAAAATGAGCACCACTAGTACGCTTACCGCGGTGTTTTCATGACCGCCTTCACGAGGATAAAAAATTGAAATACGTGCGAAAAAAAAATACACATAGCAAATTCTTTATGGAATTCGCTAGCCTCTGTCCTTTCACGGACACCGGAAGTAACTCCCTCCAAGAAGCTCTGCTTGTCGAGAGGGCCCCCGCTTTTGTGTTCGCCTTAACGAACTGGGCCATCTTGCTGCGTTTCCTATAAATCTCCTTTCTTCCTGCCGCCTTCAATACCTTTGGATCGGCCAGCAGCTCACAATTCATAGCGATAGCGCGCTGCTCACGCATCTACGCTGCAGTTTATTTAGTGCCTTGCTTTCGTCGCCGGTCTTGAATTCGAAGTTCTGCTTGAAACCATCACTTCACTGGTTAGCGGGAGCAGTATAGGGCAGTAAACCCTTTAAGGATTGAGTGAAAAGCTTTTCTTGCGGCTGCTCTGGGCTGCAATACATGTGGATAAGTTGGTGTTGAAAATATCAAGTAATGATGCTGTTATTTGCTTACTACGAACGCATTTTTTTAAAGGTCGTTCGTAAGGTAGTGCCACATTAGGTCGAAGAAGCTTCTCACACAGAAAGCTGCAATTCCACCTGCTTTCTCATGATGATACATGGAGTTTTAGGGCACAAGGGTCAAGTACGGCTGAATAGGACCAGGCTGGTGGTTATAAGTTGGCAATGTGAAAGTGAATTGCGATAAGTAGATATGATGTGGTTTTAGAAGGGCTTTAAAACAGTCAGTGTAAAGTGCGCAAAATTTTTATGTAATAAGATTATGAAAATGACTAGTGATATATACTATGAGCACGAAAGGTTCATTCCAGAAGTGTGACATCAATACTGCCTTGACAAAGCCCTTGAAACCCAAGAGCCTGCAGGGACCTGCTATACAGAACACTGTTGTTGCAGCAGCATCCTGTGGCAAGAGGATGCACTACGAATGTCTTGGTCTAATAACATGTAACACAACGCCACCCAATAAATATAGAACTGCTTTGCTATCAAACAACGCTTCTACACCAAGAAACCTTACAGGATAGAGAGGGAGGTGTTGGGAGTATGCTTGAGAAAAGTGTGCGTTTCTCTAAAATTCTGCTTCCCAACAATCCAGGAGGACGTGGAGGATGGTCAGGCTCTCACCACATCTACCACATGTTGGTGTGGTGGTTTATTACCAGTCAGAGGAATTTGTGGGTGGCATACGTGTGTCCTATTTTGAGTCGACAAAATAGGGCTTCAGTTCGTCGTGTTTTCGTTGTGGAAAGCTACAACCTTTACCCTGGCTTAATTACGTGTAGCTTATTATTTGTTTGAGCATCCTGCAGGCGTTATCAGAGACGTCTCAGTTTGTTTCGGAAGAAAGGCTTCGATTGGTGGCAGGGACAGCAGCGGTAGGATTCTTAGCTTCCGATGCAATTGGTGCGGCAAGTTGTACTGCTGGCATATTACCCTCGTTGCCTCTATGGCCAGGTGCCCAGCATTTAACGACGTAACGGTTAGACATACATACTGTACACAAAACGGAACAGAGCTCACTGAGTACAGGATTTTTGTCTTTTTACAGACGGACATTAGGGCTTTTACGACACTTGGGAAGTCTATAATAACAATTGTGTTTGAATTAAAATCCGGTTTGCTTAAAGGTTTCAAAGCCAATATTAGTACATAGGTCTCAAGCATAAAGATACTTGTTTTCAGATGTTGGTTTTCTGAGACCGACTTCTGCATAAGAAACGCCGGCATCTGACGTAAAAGCATCAGTGTAAAGCTCTGTGCACGAGCACTTCGACTGAAGTTCTAGCAAATGTGTTCTAATATGTGCCTCAGGAACGTGTTTTGTCACCTCTGCAAACGATGTATAACATTATATGAGCTTCCACGGCGGCAGTGACTTTGCTGAGGCCATCAGGCTACATTCAAGGACTGGACCCTTCATTCCTTCACTAAGTTTTCTTACACGCAGTGAGAAGGGTTCTCTCGTTGCCGGTTGATTATTAAACAGTGTGGCACAGGCCATGTCGTTTACAGTTGAATAAGACGGATGTTCTGAGTTCGTTTCACTTTCAGAAAGTAGGTGAAGCTTAAGTATGAACGTTGCAGATGGAGTGATCCCTCATTTGCCACTACGTAGAAGCTTGCCACAGGGCTTGTCCTGAAGGCACCGTTAGTCAGGCGAATACCTAGGTGGAGAACTGTGTCCAACATATTTAGGGTATTTGGTGTAGTGGACTGGTGCAATATGGCATCGTATAGTAATGGTCTAACAATAGGGCTTTTTAAAGGCTTCATAAGAAGCCAAAAAATACTGACACCAAGGACAACATAGGCGAAATTACTTGTGCTTAATAAATGAAACAAAGAAACGATAAGTTAATGGAAATTAAAGCGGATGAAAAAACAACTTGCCGCAGGTGGGAACCGAACGCACAATCTTCGCATTTCGCGTGCGATGCTCTACCAATTGAGCTAGTGCGGCGCTGTTTTCCCACCCACTTTCTTCGGTATTTATGTGTCCTAGTAGAACCCTGGGAGTGTTAGCCAGCGCCACCACTCACAGACCTTGGCGGTGAACGTGGAACGTCCTTTATTGCCGCAGGCGTCACGAGAACGTGATCTTTTTCGGTGAAGGCAACTGGTCAATAAACCCACATATGCTACCTGAATGCATCAATGTTGCCAGATTCGAGACCCTCGTTATGTAATAAACGAGAAGAAAGGGGGTTAACCGAGGGGCCCGATTTTTATTAGTCATCATAAGAAGCCAACAAACACTGACACCAAGAACAACATAGGGGAAATTACTTGTGCTTAATAAATGAAACAAAGAAACGATAAATTAATGGAAATTAACGCTCCCAGGGGTCTACTAGGACACGTAAGTACCGAAGAAAGTGGATGGGAAAACAGCGCCGCGGTAGCTCAATCGGTAGAGCATCGCACGCGATATGCGAAGGTTGTGGGTTCGGTTCCCACCTGGGGCAAGTTGTTTTTTCATCCACTTTAATTTCCATTAATTTATCGTTTCTTTGTTTCATTCATTAAGCACAAGTATTTTCCCGTATGTTGTCCTTGGTGTCAGTGTTTGTTGGCTTCTTATGATGACTAATAAAAATCGGGCCCCTCGGTTAACCCCCTTTCTTCTCATTTTTTAAAGGCTTGTTAGACACTCCCAATCAGTGCTCAATTCTATGCGCGACAAAATGATTAAAATGTTACATGTTTCAACCATTTTTTAAGATGCTCATGTGTGACATGAATGTTATACCCTAGCCACATGGCGAAACTTAAGTGCACTCTGAGCGAGTGTACTTTGCCGCTAGTGTCATTCGCAGGCTGCCACACGGGAACGCTCAGTGACATTTACTGTTGAGCGCGCTCTCGGCGAGTGAGTTCGGCGAAGAATCTTCGCGGCGGTAAAGGGTGTAGCCTCGTTAGCAATGAGTAAAAAATAAGTAAAATAGTATTGAAAGTCGAGACAGGAGTCATTTTAAAGCAAAGCTTTCTTTGTCTGTTCCTTTGCCTTTCCCACTGCTGCTGCTGCTGTGGCTGTTGCTGTCTGGCATACCACGTGAGGGGTGGTTCAGAGCGTGTGTATACATGACAAGGGCGAGGCAGAGAGGAAAGGCTAAACGATAAACTCGTTTGAACCCCCCCCCCCGTGTTGAATGTGCACAATGCCCTCAGGAGCTCCCTGGGAGTCGCCATTTTTGCCTCTTGACAGCTGTAATTATCCGTGACCGCCCTCAAAAGCACTGCAGAAACTACAGCCCTTCCCTTTCTACTAACGTGCGAGTCTACACTCTTAGCACGGTAACCTTTACTAAAGGGGTACATTCTCACAGATTTGTGCACCTTTAACTTATAAGTTACAAATCAACCTTTACAAATTTAACTTCTATTAAAGGTAAGAAAGCGTGCACCTCAACTAGAGGTTACAACACTTTAACCTCTAGTATAGGCATACAGTATTGAGTGTCTTTGCCTAAATATAAAGGTTACTTTTACAATATACCGGTTGAACGATTAAAATGTTCACACAATGCGGCTTGCAGGAGGTCCCAGATGGACACCGTGCTGCGCATGCTCCGTATATAGAGCCGGTGTCGCCTAGCAACGGGGACGCGGCTCTTCTTTCTGCGGTATGTTTCATAAAAGCCCGTTGCTCTGCGCATGCTCCGCCAAGGCAGTTGTCGCCTAGGAACAAAGGTGCGTCTCTTCCTTCTTTCGCGCTTCTTTCTGCTTGCGCCTCTTTCTTGCGCGCTTCTTTCCGCGGCCGGATTAAGCAGTCTACAACCGGGCGCGGAGAAATGTGAGCCTTCGCGGAGGAAGCCCCTCGGCCAGTCCTTTCCGGACGCTGCCTTTACATGCGCTTGCGCTTCGAAATAGTTCACGTGTCCACCTCGTGCGGTTTTCGGAACAAAGGGTGTCGCTGTGTCTCTCTGAACCTAAGTAAGAAAAAAGAAAAAAAAAAGAAACATTGCGTTTTGCAGGCAACTTAGACCTTACGCATACCGCAACATCTCTTGTTTGGCCTAAAAAATATTAAGACAAAATGCAGCCTACTACCCCAAAAAGTACAACAAAGGTGACCGCGGGAGCCAGAGAAATTTCTTTACTTTTGAATAGTATATTGTAAGTGACAGACTCATTTTTTTGGACTACAGTTCTGTAGCTGCTAATCAATAAATGAGGCAAATTTTCGCTTTGCCAACGACAAGTGTTCAGACTTTTGGCTCACGCTGTTGCGGTTTTTATCCTCCTGCACATGCGTTTGTGTTTACTCGGTGGATTGTTCCTAAGGTATCATCTAGCACGCGAATATCAAAAAAAAAATGAATTTCAGCTCACTGATTCTACTTTTTTAATTTTTGCATGCTGAATGATACCCTTGGTACAATCCACACAGTAAACGCAAATGCATGCGCAGGAGAAAAACACAGCACGGGTAAAGGGCCTGAACACTTGCCGTTATTCATAAGCAAAGCAAAAATTTGCTTCATTTATTGCTAATAGCTACACAATTGTACCCAAAAACAGTATGCGTCTGTCACTTGCTATGCCATTCGTAAGTGGAGATCTGTACTCCCGCACTCCTCCTTGTTGTGCTTTGTGATAGCTAGATAATTT
Source organism: Dermacentor albipictus (assembly GCF_038994185.2). NCBI lineage: Eukaryota > Metazoa > Arthropoda > Arachnida > Ixodida > Ixodidae > Dermacentor > Dermacentor albipictus. The sequence continues at coordinate 31,767,931 of NC_091828.1, read as the reverse complement.
TTTGACTAGATATCATTGCAGTCGAAGAGATGTTACGGCTTGCGTAAGTTGCCAGCAAAACGCAGTTTTTTCTTTTCTTTTTTTTTTTGCTTAGGCTGAGAGAGACACAGGGACACCCTTTCCTGTGGAAACTACACGAGGTGGACAGGTGAACTATTTCGAAGCGCAACCACGTGTAATGACAATGTCCAAAAAGGACTGGCCGAGTGGCGTCCTCCGCGAGGGCTCACGTTTCTCCGGGCATGGTTGTCGGCTGCTTAATCCGACCGCGAAAAGAAGCGCGCAAGAAAGAAGAGGCGCAATCAGAGAGAACCGCAAAAGAAGGAAATGACGCACCTCTGTTGTTTGGCGGCAGCCGACTCGGTGCACCATGCGGAGATTTGGCCTTTCTGGAACAAAACCCAAGGTGGCGCCTCCCCGTTGCTAGGCCGCACCGGGCTCGTCGGACCATGTAAAGAGCGGGGCCCACATGAAATTCTCTGAAAAAAAAAAGGAACGCTCAACTGAATGTGGTGTCAAAAGTTTACTTTCATTTAAATCACTTAAATCGTTGTATTTCAGCCAACGAAGGGCTACCATGATACTACTATACTGTATCCCTTGGGATTTCTGACGAAATGAAACTCCCCGTGCGGCACCTTTTGAGCAAATATGTAACGGTAATGTTCTCAAAAATACAGTTCAAAACACAATTTGAACGCCTGAGGAGGAGGCGCCGTTAGCTTGTATAAATAATCTGAGTATAAATTGACAGTTCCACAGGCAGTATAAGGCTAACTTCAGAATGCAACATCTTTATTTGAAAATACAACATAGAATACACCAGAAGTACAGCAGGCCTTGCTGGCACATGACTAGATCTGAAAATTCAACAGAATACTATCACTTGCATCATAACACAGGAATTTTTAAAATCATATCACCGTGTTTCAGCCATGCATGTCGTCAATAACTTCGTGTTAACTGTCCATGTAAAAACTTGTACTGCTGTCAGGAAGCAAGAAAACAAGGCAAATATTAGTATATGAGATTGAAGGAACAAAAACTGGACACTTGTGTTCAGATCCACATTGGACACTACATAAAAAAAGCTTTACACATCAATGTGCAGCATTAGAGCAGGTCAATAAAGACGTTGCCAATGCAATGTAGCCGATGCAAAGAATATACAAAGTATTGGCTATAGGTGAACCTAAAAAAGAAGACTGGACCACAAGGCCATGCATGCATGCAGCCCATCTATACCTGAGCAACGTTTCCTTAGTGTTAGCATTGACCACCACTGGCATCAAAAGACAACTTGTTGCTCTTACAAACATCAGACAAAGCTTAACCAGGAGATGTGCGAAGTGCTGGCTTGTGGGCCAAATGACAAAAGGCTGGAAGTGGTGATGCTTACAGCATAGTGAACTCTCAGTTTAGATCCTTTTGACAATGCAAACGTGAACATTTTTTATTAAAATTACTACATGACACATTTTACTGTCTAGCTAACAATGTCAAGGATGGGATTCAAACTTCTTGAATGCACTACCTATTTAAAATAAATATTGAAAAAGGTCATTTGGGCACTGCTATGCAGAGTACTGCACAATTACGCTATCATCTAGAGGCTAGCAGCTAGAATAACTCAGTGACAAAGAAAGGCCGCCATAATTCACATTGCACGAATTTAAGAATTTTGAGCAGCTAAATAAAATACTTGTGCACAATACTAAATGCCACTTGCATGAATGGATGTATTACCTCAGTAATTTTCAATAAAACAGTTATAGAAAGGCATGCAACTGTAATGCACAAAATGATGCATCTGTTCACCACCTCCTGGCAACAAGTGAACATTAATGCAAGGTGAAAATTGTTAACTAGACTTTGAATCAAATCACATTCTTTTTCTTCAGAAGAGCAAAGAAACACTTCAATCTGTTATTTATGAGCCCTCTAGGCACAACATTGCTGGGAAGCACAAGTTTCTGCATCAGCGCCAGGCATGGTGCAAATGCATATGGATAATCGAGATTCTTGATGTAGTAGGTTAAAATACAATAAATTACAGCTAGTTCCAGGCTGCCGTTCGAGACCCAAATTATTTCTTGCCTGCTGCCAGCATAAACACACGTTTGTTCGCTGCATGTGTAGACGTGGGGAGCTGCAATCTGGATATCACCACTGGGCAGTGGAGCCTACAAGGACACTTAGAACCTATAAACATTCGCCTATCAAACATTAAATATGCACAGCATAATGTGAACTGACGAAGTAAAATTTATCAAAAACGTGCAGTACTGCAGATGCAGAGCACAACTCAACCCGAAAGAGCCCAACCATTCTACATCAAGGAAAATTAGAACTGGCTCACCTTTAGCTCTCATTAAAGCATGCAGGAAAAAGCAATGAAATGTTATTTTACCGAAAGTAATCAGTATAATACCAATTTTCGTTTGTTTGCTCAACTATATACAACTGAAATCTCACTAAAGGATACTACTGTTTAGCGCGTAATTATGCCCTGTTCCCACAAGATACGCATTAACGAGATTTCACCAGGTAAATTGGTGCAGCATCGCACACTTCATGAGCTGGCTGTGTGCACGTTCCGTCCGGCAGGATGTCTCTTACGGTTTTTGCTTACCTCACCTTTATTAACTTTGAAATGCAATAAATCACATTTAAATTAAATTGTTCAATATAAATTAACAATTTCGTCTAATTTCATTAATTTGCTCCTTCTCTACATTCTGTGCCTTCATGTGTTAATTATCGTGCAGTCTAGCTAAACGGAAGTAGTGAATAAAAAATAGCACCAAAATACTACCATACCTCAATTTAAGCGCATATAAAGTATGAGCAATGCCTCCATCCTTAGTATTATTTCAGGGGAAGAAAATCTAAGGCGACAACATTAAATCGTGTAACGATGCTCCGCTCGACTCGCACCACTGACCAATACAAATGATAATGCTACAATATAAGTACTGAACAGGAACACAGATGTGAGTAAAAGTAATCACAAGGTGAATGCAGAGAGCTTTCTGGACGATATGTGAAAAGTTTACAAATGAGTGTAATATTTAGTATCGTTACATTTGAGATGTTTTCCTTATGAACTAGTAAATTATATTTCACATCACATACCTTGGCCGCATTCAGTATCGCGGATCTCTTTGTCCATGGCAACCACTGGGCTGTCAAGTGGGGGCTCTTGCACATGGGACTACGGTGCGGAGTCTGGAATAAACAAGTGAAAACAAAGCACCCAATAAAACCAATTCTTTCCTGTATGCGCTATGCATTTACCTTTAGAGCAGCCAGGTTGTGATTCTTGCACAGGCATTCAGGCCGATTCATTTTCTATGGAGGCACCAACTGGGACAGTCCTCTCTAAAGCAAAAAAAAAGAAAAAGAATATATATAGATCCCACGCACTGTGGGAATCGATGCAAGCAAAGCTTTCTGTGCTGTTTGCGTTCAGTGGCAATATTTGGCGGTGATGTTGACGGCCTACGACAGTCGTGATGCGATGTTAAATGTTACCTTACGTGCACCACTTGTGTTTGCCTACGTAGTACACCAAACAGCGAGGCGTGTTTGCTCGAGGCATTGTTGTGCGCCATTGTTCGTATGCTGCAAGCAATTTAGCACTGCCATTCTTCACACGGGCGCATGGCATCGTGGCTGAAATGTTTATTTGCTCGACAGCCGCTTGCGTGTTGTCGTCTTGACGCTGCGTGTTGTCGTCTTGACGCTGCGGTACTGAGTGCAGCTTTGCGTCTGCACGCCTGCATCAGTTGTCATCATGTACAAACTTGCAGGGTGTTTATTTTTCAGAAATAGCAGAAACGTGCCGTTTCATTCTTAAACTAACATTTTTACAGTTTCTCCGCAACTGTTGCCATGTCTAGTAGCGACTCTTCTTTTATTTAGGCGACCCCAAATGAAGCATGCTTTCTGGTGGCGTCTTTCCATTCTTCCACATCATACTATGTATGCAAGGCGCCACGAGCGAATATCAACTATTATTCATCCGTTTGGTCAGGGCGTTGGCTTTACAAATTCTCTGTATTATCTTTCCATTGACTATCTCCCCTCTGGAAATTTGCACGTGAGTACAAAAGCGCTGCAGCTTCTACAATGCTTATACCGCAGGCTAACGCGTAATTACAGCGCTCCAGAGGTAATTGTGTCGATGGCCGAGGAGTTTCAGAGGACGTTGTGACGACTAAAGAACTCCAGAGGGCATTGTGGCGACGCCCGCGCAGTTCTTGCTGGAAAGGGCTCACAGACGTCACTCCCGCGTCCCTACTATGTACAAGTACAATGTAATTTCTCGTACACTGCGTACATTATGTACATTACGTACTCAACCACTCCCCGACGCCGCGTGCAGGTCAGCGACAGCAGCAGCAGTGGAAAAGCCGAAGGAAGAGGCAAAAAAAGCTTCGGTTTAAAATATTTGATACACTAGGCAATCAAAAAAGCTTTGGCCAACATTCCACATTATACTAACCATATTGCACTGAGGAGACTAGATGTGCAAGCTTCCACAGTTTCATGTGACACTGAGGCCTCGAACAGCGGTGCCTGGCACATTGCATTGCACCTTTGCCTCGGCTGCATTTTTCGTTTCTGAAATTATAGACGCAACGAAACGACATCATTAGTGTTCACAAAGTAAGGCAGAGCGCATTGCAGAGCTGTAGGCAAAAAAAAAAAGACGCGTACATAAGCAAAATTCGTGCGAAAGCTATACAACATGTATTCTCTGAAACAACGCTGTATATAATTATACATCATTGTGCGAAATTGGAATGCAAGTTGTAAGAGAAGGGGTGACGTTGCGGTAAAAAGAGAATTGTGTATTCTTCGCAGTTAGTAAATGCTAACCACCGATTCTTATATTAAATTACTGGCCCGTTTGACTAAAACAAAATAAAAAAAACACGCATTTTTACCCAGAAAGCGAAGCACTAATAGCGATAGCAAAGCATTAGACCACTACTCAAACTAAGGTACGTAGTTTTACCTGCCGTAACAGTAATCATTAGCTTACTAATAATCATGGTGTCACGCGAGCGCAGGCATTAATGAACATATCTCATTTGACGACCGCGAACAATCGCTATCAAGTTGACTTGAAGAACGCAGAGGGGAGCGAACGTTTGTTTTGTTGCTCCCTTAAACGCGTCTCCGAACTTTTGAGATTACGCGACCTCCAGCACTACTCGCACCGAAAGAAAGCAGAAATGCAACCACCAACCGCCTCGGCTTGCCCGACCTCTGCACACACCGCAGATTACCTCCAGGCCAGGGCGCGGGCAGTCCCGCACCACCACAGCATGGCTAACGGAGGGTGCACGAGGCGAGTTGTGCAATACTGAACGATTTCTGTCAAGTACATCAGCCCAAAGCACGGCGTCAGTACAAGAAACGTATTGTTGAGGTCATTTAGTTGCCCTGACACAACTCATCCCGCCGACAAGCTCAATATTTTAGAAAGGTCTAATCCAATATTTGCACAAAATGACAACATGACAACATCGAATTTAGCTCAATGTAAATCGAAGAGCATAAAGAAGCAAACATATCAACAATAACCTTTTTCAGAAACACTTACGCGAAGCGAGAGCATGCATCATGTCAAATGTTGAATTGCGAACTATAAAGAATTCACGTACTATCCACCCAAAAATAATTTAAAGCAAAAGTTCTGCTTACCGAGATCACATATTTTTCCGTGTGCATTTGGGACGTGGTCACAATAGTCACACCTCACCAGGTTGTCACTTTCCGACAGGCGCAGAATGGTGTATCGCTTGCACTCACAACCCGGCTCGTTGCAGCGACCGCGCAACACACCGAAAAGGTCTCTGCTGCACAAAGGCATGAGGGTGCAGCGGATGGCGCAAGTTCCCAGTAGAAGCGGTAATAACTACTGCAGGCTACAAGTGGTGGCAGCACACAATGGTGATCGGATGGTATCCAAACAAGTCAAATATAATGGCCGTCTCAGAACGACAACAACGACAGGACGACAGCGCGCTAACCACTCCCGCCGGCTCCGAGCCTCCCGCTCCCGCTTAAAATCTTCCCAGCGTGCAACTCGAGCTATCTCGATTGGGCCGAGGAGGAGAGATGATAGCACCGTGGATGGCCGCGCTCCGGTGTGGCTGATGCCTGCTCGCTGCCGCCATGTTAGAAAAAGGCACTTAGAGGCACAAGCAAAAATGAAAAAAAAATGAAAACAAGCAATGAATTACAGAAATAAATGTCAGAGGTGCCAGTGATGTTATTGGTGTGATGGTGGAAGCATTTCGTGTTTGGACAGTGGTAAAGATTTCATTTCTCAGTTGGCGGCTTCACACATTTAACGCTCTTTTCATCTGTCTATGTCTCCTAAAAAAGACAACGGAGCGGACGGCGCTCGCTTGTATGTGAGTGTAGCGGCATCCTGTTCATTTCACTGAACGTTTGGCGCGTTTCGTGTCTGCTGTAACTTAAATTTGCGGTCGTTGTAATGCCAATCTTCGGCACAGCTTATAATGCCCAAAGAAAGTTGGCAGTAGAATCAGTTGCTACAAGTTTTTAAAACATCCTAAGTGCAATGCAGAATGGTTCGCCGATATGTAGGTTGTTTATTTCAAAGCAGTTACGCCGGTCGCGTAGCGCGTACCGCATCCCCAGCACCCTCGCCGCGCGTTTATACTTCAGTACGCACGCTGCCTAGCTGGTACCGCGTGTCGGCATGGTTTTCTTAGGCACGCGCTTCTTGCACACTAACTATTAACCTCATCTTGAGCGCTTATGGTTGAATTAAGCATGGGAAATTTTTGGTTGACAGCATCAAGGCAGTGCAGGGAATGAAACGAACCCGGTTAAAGGCAGAAAATGTATGCAGACAACTCAAAGGTTCTGAGCAGGGACATTTTAGTAGACAAGTTGAATTATATTGATATGTGATAGAACCATCCAATGTTTTCAACAACCTTTTACTGAAAGACCCAACGCGTTCGTGTGCTTTTCTTCTGCTGTTCTTCCTCGCCTCGTACATGAATTTTGTTAAAACATATTCATTTTTTCTAAAGAAACTCGCCCGCTATTGTTTCTCGTGTTGAAATACCGATGTTCCATGCCTGTCTCGTGGTGGCTAGAATGCGTGCGAGAGCAGGGGGCTTCCGTCACGTTCGACCACTGGGTTTCGGCAGGCAGTGCACGCCACATCATTCGATGACACAGTCTTCGTTGCTGATATTTCAAATAAGGCTGTGTGCCAAGTATGGAGGGTCGTCAAAGAACAGCGCGCAGATGAACTTGCAAGTGCGATCATGCTTGATTTATTTTTTGGTTTTAAATCGTGAAAAATGTAACTGCTTGGCTGACAGAAATTAAGACCGAATACAGCCCGAACTGCCGAAGTCCTACATTTGTAATAACCAGATCATAAATGCAGAGCACGAACACATTAGGATACATTTATCAGCAAACGTCCAATCCATGATGTAGGTCTCCTCACTGATGCGCTGCAGTGTTCTTTAGAGGTTAAAATCTAAAGGTTACAAGGCGCTTTGCGCTGAATTAACCTTTAAATCCGTCAATTTTGACTCTTGTAACCTATAGATATATATATACGTAACAACATTTAATTAAAACATCAACATATTTCGCATGTAACCTTTATTTTATAAGTTACTCGTGATTACAGGTTACCATAAAAGGTACCGTGCTAAGAGTGTAGAGCGGACATTGATACACTGTAGAGAGTAGGGAGTAGAAGATGCAGTTCCTTCACAAGAGGGGAAGGGGAGAAGGTGACGTGAGAAGGGAAGGAAACTCTACTACTATAGACACGACAGCGGTTGCGCGGAAACTGGATAAGCTTAAGTTCAAGGTACGGTACAGTACGTTTCTGCTGTTTCTGAAAAATAAATACTGTGTAAATATGTCAAGCGGACAAATTGCGCAGAGCGTGCAGAAGCAGAGTCACGTTATTTTAAGCGTACCGCTGGGTCGAGGCGACACTACGGAAGTGGTCAACCGTCAAATCAATATTTCTGTGCCCGCTGCGGTAGCTTTGCGGCTATGGCATTGGCAGAAATCGCCCATTTATCCGGACCACGACATCCGCACTTCAACGGAGCGAAATATAAAACGCACGTGCATTTAGATTTTGGGACATGTTAAAGAACACCACGGTATCAAAATTATTCCGGAGTTAGAAAGTACGGCGTTTCATATCATCCGATTATGGTTTTAGCACGTGAAGCCGCATAATCCAATTCAAGTTTAATAATTCTGCCCCGGTGGGATGTGCCATGTGAGGCAATGGCAATGCTCAACCTTCTCAGAGGTTATGAAATATGCCGCACAACAACTCCTCAAGCAAACACCTCTCCAGGTGTGTCCTTTGCATATGCAGACAAACAGCAGTGGTGCACGCATGGTAACGCTAAACATCAACTCCCCGCTCTCATGTTAGACTAAAAGTAGGCGAAATTAGGCGTTCGCTGTCAACATCATCGCTAATTGTCGTCAATCAAAGCAACCAACAAAGAAAGCTTCGCTTAGATCCATTCCCATAGTGCGTGGGACCTGCATAATTTTTATAACATTTTTTTAATTGCTAAAGTTACAAGCTAATAAATGGTGCCACACTTCAAAATAAAGAAGAAACACAGCAAGAAACCTGCTCTCGCTTTTGGGCTGTTTAGAAATACATGCGTTATCTTCGGACTCCCGATCGCCATCGCAACCAATTTGAAAGAACACTTTTCTGTCTCGTGTAGCCCCGCGACGCCAAAATGACACTCAGCGCGCTGAAGTGCACTTGCTCAAAGTGCACATAGTTTATCCGTGTGATAGGGTTATTAGTTCCATGTCCGAAAGTGTGTCCAAAACTTTCTGTTGTATGTTCACAATAAGTGGTGTCCATCTAGCTGTGCGTCAGGATCTGTAATCAAGCCTCTCTTTCTTGAGAGAAGAATGCGTGAGATTTCGCTGGGATTTATCTTAAAACCATATGCGCTGGCCCGTTTAGACACCCTATTCAGACCAAGCTGCACTTGTCTTTCACATATCTCGAGGTTACATGACCTAAACCCTAGCTACATAGCGCTCCGTGGGAAATCGTGATCCTTCTTTTATTCGTGTCTTTTATGTGCAATACTACAAGTTCATAATGAAAAACTGACAATCCCAAGTGGAAACCTAACTGCAAGTCATCTACATATACAGATGAAAAGACACTTCGTGGAGTGAGTGAACTGAAAGAGTGCATCTTTACAATAGGAAGAGTGCAACTAAGCACTCAACCACGAAGTACTCCGGCTTTCTGGATAGATGACCTGGACAAGGCATTTCCAACTCTTACCCAGAATGTAGGCTTTGATAAGTAAGTTCCTATTAGATTAAGCATATCGACACGGATACCCATTTCTGAAAGGCCTCGTAAAATTTCAAAACACCATGTAATGTCATAGGCCATTTCCATGTCAAGAAACAGATATAAAAACTTCTTTGGGAGGAAAGGAAACAGACCTACAAAAAATTGCCTGCGAGGAAAAGCGTCACAAATATACACTTCAATCCTTACGACATCATTGGTTATGGATCGGTCTTCTCGGTATCCACACTGATATGGGTCGAGCAATTTGTTTGTTTCAAGAATGCGCAACAATTGACGGTTACTCTTTTTTTTATGCCTTACAGATGCAACTCTTTGAAGCAATAGGACGGTACCTTGACACTAAGGATGGGTATTTGCCCTTTTTTAAGGACAGGAACTACAATAGCCTGTTTCCATACCAGTGGAAAATATCCTGCTGCCTAGATATTACCGAAAATAGGTAATTATTATTTGTGTGTTAGGGTGAAGGTGTTTCACGATTAAGTACATGATTCTGTCAGCTATCGGAGCAGACTCCTCTCAACTGTTCGAAGACGCTCTGAAATCGGAAACACTAAGAGTATGGCGGCATGGTCCATCTTCACTACGTTTCCAGTTCAGTGCGTTACTTTTTCTGTTATTACATTGTGCGCGAGAAAAGATGCCGAATCGTTCGCTGAGCTGGATACATGCTCTAAATGTTCACCAAAAGCCTTGATTTAGTCTTCAAGGCCTCGATTATTCACCAACGACAATTGGTAAGACAGCCGACCTAATATTTTTGTTACCCTGATCCATACTTTTCCTTGCTGGGTACAGGAATTCATGTTTGAGATGTGCTTTTGCCAGCTCTTTGTCTTAGCAGTACGTCGGGTGCGTCTTCACTGACTCCTAATATGTTTGAATTTGATACAGTTTTCTGCTGTTGGCGAGCTACGAAGGAGACACCCCACCTTCTGTTGCTTCTTACGAGCTTCCTTACATCCCTCATTCCCTCAAGGAATGCGTCATTTAGAAGCCGAGTTTCTAGTTCATGGGATACATATGGATGCGGCCTCAATTATAAACGCTGTTAGGTAGGCCACTGCTTCGTCAGTGCTGAGTGCGTGGACGTCGCGAACGTGGACAAGTTCGCGAAGCGGCCCCCAATTGCCTGCATCAGCTTTACATCTGAGAAATTGTCGATAGCATCTAGCTGTATTTGCTAGATTTGAAACCATGGGAAAGTGACCACTGCCGTTGATATCCTTTCTGACATTTCCCTCTAGGTACGACATCACTGTAGCTGATGCTAGGCTTATGTCTATCGAAGAGAATGTTTTATGTGCAACGCTATAGAATTTAAATTCTTTATTATCAAGGAGCTCTGCAAGCGAGATAAAAAGAAAGAAAATTATATTAAGCGGCCTATCGTATAACAATGGGAGTCTCTCCAAAGGGTGCTAAGTGCATTAATGTCTGGAACTACTATATAGGCCTCAGGAAGTCCATCGATAAGGCTCCGAAATTCAGTTCTGTGAAGTCGATAGCTGGGAGAGATGTAGGTGGAAGTGATTGTGACCAGCTTATTGAACAGCACTGCTAAGACACCGGCTGCCTCAGAGTTGTTAGACTGGGAGTCGCGTCCATCCCCTCTTGTGAGGCACCGGCACGCGCTCATGCGAGCGGCGCAGTTGTCGTGAAGGCCTCGTCTCCAGGAAGAGCGTTCAGAGTTGTAATTGCTGGCAGGAAACAGCTTCATTTACTATTATGGCTGCACCACCCACGAGGCGAGAGCTTCGTTGCGATCTTTCCGAAAAGGGGCATAATGTGTAAGAAAGTTTGTTGAAAGAAAAGGTTTAGGTGCGTTTCCTCAACACACAGCACCTTTGCACCTAAACGTACCTTTGTGCCTTAAGCATAATATAGATTACAATGGAATCCCCTAAAGTTTCATGCAAGACCTGTGTGTCCCTATTGCGGAAAATATTTGTGATGTGTGTCTAGTGCGAAAACAGCCCCTGCATCAGAGGGCGCTCTTGGGGCCCTGTGATGCGGGACCTCTGTTTCTTGGAGCGGTCGAGAGACTCTCGCAGCTTCTTAGGTGCTGTGGGCGCCCTTAGACTGGGAGTCGCATCCATCCCCTCTTGTGAAGCACCGGCGCACTCTCATGCGAGCGGCGCAGTTGTGAAGGCCTCGTCTCCAGGGAAGAGAGCCTTGAGGTCAACCAGCCCGGAGGACGAAGGCGCCTTCTAGGATGGTGAAGCAGCGCTTGCTGCAGCCCACAAGGGGGCGGGTGCCGTCACCGCAGGCTCATGACGCCTGAACTGGACAGACGCCGAAATGAATTTGGGGCACTGCCCCCTGACGCGCCACTTCGGCAAACTGTTCTTTGTTAGGTACGACAGCCGCGGTCATGCCTCCTTAAATGAAGTATTTTCTTTAATTTTGCTTCTAATGATTTTCTTTTCCTTTTTTTCAAAAGGGACACAAGCGCGAGTACGCGGCGTTCTCCCCATCATAGTTTGCGCAATGTGCAGTGTTCTCGCATGTTTCAACCGTATGTTCATCGGCAGTGCATCTGGCACAAGTCAATCGACCTCGTCTGTTCTATGAACTGTGGCCGAAGCTTTGGAACTCGAAGCATGCACCGCAAGGGGTTCTGGATGTATGTACTGAACCTGACCTTTGTTTACCCTGCCTCGATGGTGCTGGCAGCACACTGGACCCGAAAGATAGAACTAAGTGATCTGTTTGGATCTCCTTAACATCACGTCTCATGTTGATTCATTTCACATGAATTACGTTCTGTTCAGTTCAGCCCTGCAAGAATTCTGACCCACCGTGGTTGCTCAGTAGCTATGGGGTTGGGCTACTGAGAAAGAAGAGATTGTGGGATCGAATCCCGGCCACGGCGGCCGCATTTCGATGGGAGCGAAATGCGAAAACACTTGTGTACTTAGATTTAGGTGAACGTTAAAGTCCGTTGGTCTAAATTTTCAGACTCCTCCACTACGGCGTGCCTCATAATCAGAAAGGAGTTATGCCACGTTAAACCACATAATTTAATTTTTAGGAATGCTGTCTTCGTCAGTTCAATCAAATCGTCGTCAGAAATGACACCAGCGACGGTGTTCGTGGTGCGGTGTGTGATCACTGTAACAAGGTACTTGTCGGAATTATATTTGCTTCTGTAGGTTTGCGTACTGTCTTTTATCGCGGAGCTCTAGGAACAGATCACCACTGGCCAACTTTACAGCTTTATAGCCTGGTCCTATAGTCTAAGTGAAGCACTTGGCAACGAAAAATGGTGAGATGACTCTCTCCTTTTTTTCTTGTCTCTCCCTGTGGACTACGTCATAGGGGGGAAAATTACTTTGTTGCCTAAAAATTTCAATACTTCTTTGGTGCGCCCTTGTGTCTGAGGCCGGTCAAGGGGTTTGGGGAAGGAGCTATCCATAAATATACATGCGAACTTAGGCAGTAACGCCAGCCAGCAACCACGGAGACCAACAAGGAAACGTCGCAAGTGTTGTAAAAATATAAATCCTGCAACCCCTAACTGTTGTTTCTGCAATAACCAAATAAGTACAACCAAGGTTGGTTCTTCAACACAAAGCTAACTTTTTTCACCCGCAGATTCGGCAGCGTGAAGAAGGTAGTATAACGCAGGAAAGATAGAAAAGTGGGAGAGATAGAAAAAGAACACGGAGATGAGTACAGGAAACGGTGACTTCCGATTTCCCGCGGATGGGTCAGTCCTGGGGTGTGCCGTCTACCTGAAGCGGAGTCCACACAGGTGCGTTGCCTTAGGGCCGTAAAGGTCCAAACACATGGCGTCGGCTCAACGCACAGGTTCCCCTTTTCCGAGGACACGGCTAAGCCTCTCACGGTGGGGCGCTGGACGATCCAGCCTTCGTGTGCTAGGGTTCATGGTATCGCAACACAACAAACACCTGCTGACGCATACGTCCCTGCAGAGCCACTTTTTGAACTTATCAGACATTGGTTAGTTTCTGTCTTACAATTGTCATTTTAGCGCGTTATGAGAACGAGGAACTAAAGATCTTCAGCACCTCGCCTATGATTGCTTTCTAAGCTTAGCGGACGTTCTTTAGTCCCTGCTGTACGCCTGTCATGTTAGTGTGTCATGAGAATGACTAAGTAATGTCCCTGTCACCTCACCTATGATTACTTTGTCACGAGCTCACGCAATTGCCGACAGCGAACGAGAATAGTAGTGGCACATACTCCCTTGTTCTGGTACTGGGTCTAAGAGACCACAACTTAGAATTTTGGGCACGTTAGAAAAATTAGCAAGTTTGTTCAGCTGGATGGAAATTTGTGTTCGGCTTATATACACTGAATCATGTTACAGATAATTTACCACTTGCTGGACATCTAGACATACACTGATGTAGCTGGCTGGCGTATCTTGTTTTGCCAGGCAAAAAGAAAGCACATTCTCGCCAAACCAGAAGTTAGAAATTTTATGCGCGCACTAAACATGCTTACTAGAGAAACGTGTATGCAGCGACTCAGTCAAAGAGCAGGTTTTGGAAATTCCGAACTAAGAAAACGCACGCTTTCGTGTAATAGAGGTGGATGCGTTCTGAAAACAGAAGGACTTACAGGCAATGGACTACAGCAGGACACCTGGTGCTTCAGTTATACAACACGTTCAATAATTACAGGCCCAGTATCGCATCAACCGCTTATCGCACTGTAGGTCTACGATATCGCAATTGCGATTGCTGCGAGTTTACAGTCATTACATCTGCTACATCCGCTGCACAGAAATGGAGCCCCTTGTTCTCATGAGCATGCCTGACAACATCCCGTGAGCACGCATGAGCACCACTAAACGAACCTTCTTGAGAATGACTTTAACTTAACACGCACTCTAGATGTTACACACTGTTATCATCAGCCGCCTGAGATGCGGGTTGCCTATGGTCAGGACAGTGCCGCCATTGCAGCGTCGGTAACTCACGTGGTGCTTTGGTAAGACATTTTATAACTAAGGCACACTACTTGAATCAATGGTTGCACTATTTAGTTTGTGTATTTCCAGCACAGCAAATGGAACAGAACCTTAAATAGCCACAGATGGCGCCAAAAACGCCTCCTCTATTTGATTTGGTGTTTCAGCTGCAGCACCGCATATGCGTTGCACAATTCAGGCCGTACGAGTCAGGAGATACGAGTCGTTCGTAATATCTACAACAGCCGTGATATATTAATTATATAATTTTCTCATAATCCTCATAATTCTTCCTTACAACTCCCTATTTACTTGACCAAGTAAGGGTAGACTTAGCGCTCTTTGGCCAAAGATGCCCTTGTGCCATAAAAACTCAGCAATAGACTAAGTAAGGCATTTTGAAGTATGAAATGCAGAATGTTCACTGATGAATATTACGCTAACAAATTCCCTTCGCAAAGCACAATCGGAACCATCCGGCCTGTTGAACAAAAACCACGCTTATTCAAAATCTCAACAAGTAGAAAGCCTCACTAGAAGCGTAATTTTGGCTGGCTGAATCGTCAAGAAATATCACCGGGGCATGAGGAATGTTTTGGAGGGCACAAGAATTTCTGAGCGAACTTTTCAGAAGTCGTGCTGACGATACCCAGATTTCAATAAACAATATCATTTCCATTTTGGCATAGAGACATCTTCAAGCACGTGCCTGTTAATATTCCAATACGACGTGCTATTTAGTTACCTAACTGGCCCAGGCAACGTAAATACCTTCAATATAATTGAAAACATGCCTGCATCCACACGGTATAAATAGTCCTATGGAGAAAAGCTCTAATTTCTGCAACCCACCGGTTACAGTTTCCACAAGTTAGTGGTTTTAATGAACCACCTAGCTGCTTCGCATATTATTTGCATTTTCTCGTACCTCGCGTGTTTAAAATCTGCATAGAAATGTGAAAGAAAACTTGTAGCTCAGTGTCAATATGCATGTATATGCATTCAAGATGCTCGTGCGAGAAAATATGCATCTGTTGCTACATATACAACGCGTAATCAAACTTGATACATAGGCGTGCAAGGCTCCATTTGCAGTACACTGGCGGCCTGCCTAATGTTGTGGAAATAATGTGCTGCTTGAGCAGCTGACGCTAAGCTTTCACTAAGCAACGCGGTCAACAGCGTAATGAAAGGTTCACGGCGCTGTGCGCGTGGGACTTTCATTAAAGGTTCGTTGGTGCATTCATTAGCGGTGCACGCCCCAAAGAGTCTAGCATTCTGCACAGCCTTCTAAAGCGCATTCCCTTCAGTTTGGTAATCCGACCACTGTTCCATGACCGCAGCCTCACTCCGTTGCTATGATACGGTGCATGTATAGCACCAGGTATCACTGAAAGCTTTCCCGAGTCATGATGGGTCGTATGTTACTGATCACTACTTATTTTCAGTAGAAAGCTCACTTCATTAAATAGCTTAGTTCCTGTTAGGTTATAAGAAGTCGTCTATGCAGGGTATCCCCTGAATTGACGCAGGCTTCGAACACTGCGGATAAAACACGTGAATAAGTGAATAAGACTGATTAAGCGTAGGCCTCCACCACACTCAACAACAAAGTTGTTTCTTTTTAGTTTTCATAGTTTATTGTTACGCAGAGTCTGTCCGTTCAATGTTGAAGTTATCCTTTTGCAACTTTTACACCTAACCGCCGCCTCAGCTCGCTAACCTTGGTGTTCTGCTGGTGAACTCGAGGTCGCGTGTTCATATCCCTGCCATGGTGGTTGCACTTCAATGGGCACGAAATGCAACAACGACCGTGTACTTTTGGTGCACGCTAAAGAACAGCAGGCCGCATACTTGCTGGTAAGCTTCCTAGTTCTTTCTGTCCACGGTAAATCAATGTTTTTCCGGTACAGATACCTCAACAATCTCCCAGCCCATTTACTGTGGTGGAGGCGAGCGCCATCTGGAAGTGTTTCAAGGAGACTCTGAGATATTTACGTGCCGGCGTGCGCAAATGGCGGACGCCGTCTCCCGTCTGTGCATTCTCTAAACGCTGAAAAGGGGTCTGTTTAGTTTTCGCGTAACAGAATTACGTTTTCTCTATGTTCAAAAAGCAGTCCATGAGCTATCATGTCTGCAGGCTGTGTGTAAGCTGTAGTTTAAAATTTTTCCCCGTATTTTACCTTGAAAAATTGAATTGCTTCAGTGAATTTAGGGTATGTGTGGTTCGAAAATCTTTTTGCCAAAACGAGGTCCTACGCCGGACGCCAGATGCCAAATCCGGATTTTCTTCGACACGGTTTCTTAACGCTAACGCGTTAAAAGACAGCACCTCGACTCTTCAGACGACCATTCCAAGAAACATTATTTATTTCTCACTACTTCATGCTTAGCGCTTCAATTGCCGAATCTTTTGGAAAAACAACATAGACTGCCTAGTGTTGCTCCTTCTAACTTAGTGACGTTTACTTTCTGTAAGAACGTTTTCAAGAAGTATTCTGTTTTGTTTGTGTTTTGTGTATGGCCAGACGATTTTCGCAAGCTTCCCTACTTTCTTTTTTACTGCGAAGCTTTTAACCTCTAGTTGGTCGAGATTTCTCACGGCATCTTCCTCACGGAAAAAAGAATACCTTCAGCGATTGAAGCGAGAAGTGCATACATTCTTTGGTATCACGCATACAAAATAAAGCGCAGCATTCGTTTCAATAAAGAACAAGGACAAAAGAAGCATATAAACTGTATAATCGATGATAAAGTTAATCCTGTTAACAATGCGAAGGACGTAGCGCTACTGGCATACATTTCTCGATAAATATTGCTGTTGCGTAAGCTGCCGGGGCGACGGCTGATTGCAACGTGGGCGTGACGTCACTAGCCTATCATTTATAAAAGAACGAGCCGAGCCACTGATTTCATTCTTGTTGAAGCACCGCTGTGGGTAGGCAACGCTTCGTTAGGATTCCCGAAGAGCAGCGTGAATACGAAGAGCGTCAAAGGGAAACGCAACGGCAATACGACCAGCAGTGGCATGTCGCCAGAATCGATGAACTTCGTTCTTCCCAAGAGGCTTAGCGCAAGGAAAAAGCCTGGCAAGATCTGCGTGTCCGCATTAGAGGACCTGAGCGCAAGCGACAATACCGCCAAAATGACATGGAGCACCGACAAGCAGAGAACGACGTGTAACGACACAAGTATCACGCATCATAATACTCCCCTGAGCAGTTGGTCGTTTTCAACAGCTTCGCTACACATCCGTTTCCGCAGAGCCAGCATGGCGAGTAAATTTTGTCACATTATTTCCTGCTCTCCCGTGCAAAATAGCAAGCCCCCGGAAGCGGAAAATAACACAGTGGCCTCGCAAGGGAAGAAGTACAACTCCATGGCCCCGTTCAGCCAAAGTCATCTTGCCGCCAAGCATCAGAGTCAGACAACTCGGGAGATTATCAAGACACCGAACACACACCGTAAAAAATATACATGTATCGCTTTTCTTTGAACTGCGCTGTACGAGAAATAACTTTTGTTGATGAGGCTTACTGTGCAATTTGTTTACACACGTGAGGTTATATATTTGCTGTTATTGTCGCCAATAAACGTGGAATTTAGGGTAGGCACTTGTGCTTTCGTGTCATATCGTGTCTGCGTGAGTTTCATTTTTTTTTTAGGGAGGGGAGGCGGGAGATTGAGAATAACCACAGTGACCACCAGCGTACGCAGGTCAACATTTGTGACATGCGTTCTGTCGGAGATGGACTACATTTAATTTTTGATGCGAAAGCGTAAAATGGCCCATTCAACGAAGAAAGCCGGCGTGCGCGGTCTGTAGCAGTGGAACGACATCTAGACTCGCATTGCCATTGGCTGCTACGCCACATGACGAGCTGCGCCTCGACGGAGCAGAGCGGATGAAATGGGGAGACCTGCAGTCGCGATGGCGTACCAGGGGTTGCGTGAGGGGACGGGGCGTCGCAAGACGCCGGGAGACTGTTGAGCGCGAGCGGTACCAACGATATTTTTTTTAAACGACAGGGAGAGAGATGTGTGGCATATCGAGATTTTCTTATGCGTAGTAGATCCGGAATCTCGCTAACGTTTTCCATGTGATATGTAGGGAATTTTCCGCACTGGCGTAGTGCTTTTGCGCTGGTGAAAAGAAAATCGAGTACGACCTTCAGAAAATAAAGTTGCCCGCCATGAGAGGATTGAAATCCGCTGGTTTCCTGCACATCTGGGGGTAGTGGACGGAGCTCGGAGAAACCTCAATGAGGTGGCAAATGAAGCAGCACGAGGACTTTCTAGCCATGCTCTTCAAGACCGAGCAACTTACACTTCACCAGGGGAACACAGGGATCGATTATTAACATATAACGAAATCACGAAGCATTATTATTTAAGCAGAAGGGAGTACCCATTGCCACACGGTAAGATTTGCAGAGCCCAAGCGGTCACATTACGTTTGCTACAGATTAGAACATATCCAAGTCCATATTTTATTAACAGGATCTATCCTGAGAGGGAAACTCAAATCAACTGTAATAAGTGCAATGGCATCATTACTCTTGACCACATGCTTTGGCAGTGCCCCGCGGTCTTCACAGACTGTGACAAGGAAGAAGAATGGTGGCGGGAAATGCTACACAGCGAATCACTCTCCGACCAATTACGGGCAGTCCAGAAGGCCCGCAATGTGGCTGAAGGGCTCGGCCTGACAGTTCCAACGTGGGAGCGGCCCGCGTCAACCTATGGTTGACCTTCAGGACCAAATAAAGTTCTTCATACCATACCATACCATGGTGGCACAGTAGTTTGGCATTGCGGTGCCTAAGCACTAGGTGACTGGAACAAATCCCAGCCGTGGCGGCCGAATTTCGATGGGGGCGAAAAGAAAAAAGCGTCCCTGTAATTCGCATTGGGTGTACGTTAAGTTATCCCATGCGATCAAAACTATCCCGGAGTCCCCCACTAGGAAGTGTCCGTAAACCTATCGTGGTTTTGCCACCTAAAACTCGAGAATATCAATTTAAACTTTAAATACTGTCGTTGGTCGCATCTGTCCTGTCGTCTACCTAATTGGTCACGTTATTTTTTTGCAATTTCAGCCACTATAATTCTGTACCCTGTAGGTCAACAAGTAATACTCGAGGCGATACAACGGGCACGTCCACTCGCGCCACCTAGTAGCGGGATACACTCGTCAGGAAACGACAACTGGTCCTTGGAGACGTTCATGCTGCCGCGCAAAAGCTTAGGCGCCTCCGAAGGCTTGCGTGCTCTGCTGGAGCGCTTGTGGACAGCCTTCCTCGTCTCTCGCCGCTCTTTAACATTTTTCGGCGGGATAGGAAATGGGGTATATAAGTACCTCCCAACGTTGGCGCATCTGCCGCTGGAGACAACATACCTATATGACCAATTCAGGTTATACATGTATTTATAGCCGCTTATATGACCGCATGAGGTCATATAAATTATAAACTAGATAAATTACGGCAGAGCTAATCTCGCGATGACTCGCGCTGGTAATGTGAGTAGCAATCGAGCAGTGTACTGACAGAAACATATCCCTGAAGTCCCATTCATAACACGTGTAGTGGCAATAATGATTGAGACGATCGTTGCTACGGCTATAGGCCACATACCCCGATATCGTGCCACTTTGCTATGGCACTCGTTACCAATGCCGCCCATGAGGGTGGAGGCATTATGACGGTTGTGTGACGCCGACTCAGTGATGATGGAATGATGAAGGATTGATACTGATGCAACAGCAAAGGCGTGTAAAAACGACGGCGTGGCAACAAACCGACGTCGATTGTTGAATCACGTCCATGATATAACGACGACAACGCGACAGCGACAATACGAGGAAGACGGGACGAACACGACGTTATGACGACGACCGGATGAAGAAGCAGCATGACGACAATGGCAATACCAAGACGGCATGACGACGACGATACGACCACGGATGCATTATATCGTATGCGGGAACAAGGAGGTTGAAGAAGTTTTTTCTCTAACCTCCTTGCGTGTGACAACGACGCAATGATAACGATGACATGACAGCAGTGGCATGATCACAATAGAATGTCGACTTCACACTTACAATAGAATGACGAGCAAGGTACGGCGTCAGCTGATCGAAGGTGGTATGACGACGATGGCATCACGACAACAGTGTGACGACAACGACAAATCGGGAGTCGGATGTCGAAGTTACAGCGATGATGATGGAACGACCGCGAAAGCATCCCGACGATGGTACGACAGCTAATACAGGACGACGACTTTATGGTGACGACTGTATGATAACGATGCAGTGATGACAATGCAAGGGAGAGGCACGGGGACAATAGGTAGAAGACGAGCACATAACGGCGATCAGGAAACCTGTACAATGACGATGACGTGAGGAATACGGCATGACAACTGTCGAATCACGAAGCCAGAGTGACGACAATGGCACGACAACGACAGCATTACGACGATGGTGTAGGCATGATAGCGACTGCCTGACGATGACGCCATGACAAGGGCGGTATAATCACGATTGGTTGACGACAGCATGATTACAATACAATCACAAGGAAAGGTTGTGCGTCGACGGAACAGGGGAAGTCGGTATGACGATGAAGGCCTGGCGACATTTTGATGACGTCCCTGCAGTAATGACCATATATTGAGAGCGACGGTATGCAGGCGACTGCGTGACGACAATGGCGTGAGAGCGATGGAATGACGAGAGTTCGATAACATAGCTGGAAGGACTACGAGGCAATAACCACGACGGCATCATGAATGCGAAAACATATGTACTGGCGCCATATATTAGACAACTTGGTTTACCGGGTCGAGTTAGAAGGCGTGACGACACCGGCATGACGAGAGTAAGATCACGGAGATGCAAGGCCCTCAATGGAACGGCCTCAGTGGCATTACTACCAGAAGCAAATAAATGCCCAGTTGCTTAAGCAGATAGACAACTTGGAGCACTAATAGATAGATAGATAGATAGATAGATAGATAGATAGATAGATAGATAGATAGATAGATAGACAGATAGATAGATAGATAGATAGATAGATAGATAGATAGATAGATAGATAGATAGATAGATAGATAGATAGATAGATAGATAGATAGATAGATAGATAGATAGATAGATATGCTGAACATGGCTGAAGTAGGCAAATAACGCAATTCGCATTATTATGCCCAGTCATCTGGCAGCACTGGCCAGATGGTAGATTCGCGGCTGCTCTATGTCGCAAGGCTCAACCATTGTCGCAGTGCGGATATTCATGGCTCTCAAGTGCAACAATCACCTTCATCGTCTAGCAAATAATGAACAGCGACTTTCGCTGTGCTGGCACAAATCAACAAAGTCCTGAAAGCCTGTTTTTCCACCTTGAATATTGCACCCTTAGATTGCACTCGTGTACCTTTGTATTGCATTTTCCCATTTGCACACTTGAACTGCCTTCGCAATAGGCGTACTGCTTTGAAACAGAAACGTGCGCTGAACTTCTTTTAGCGGTCGACCATGCCTGAGCTAAGCGTCCCGAGAGATATTACTCAGTTGCTCTCCAAATTTCTCGTCTTACGTCTAAAGGAACGTCGCACTGCATTGCGATGCTCCAGATTTGTGCGCCAGCAAGGAAATGCAGTGCATGTGAAAAATTCAAGCTCTAGCTGTTCGTCGAAACCGATAATAACGATTCATGCATGCAACAAGTACGAACTGTGGTTGCTCTGTTCGCGTTGAATTCTGGCTTCCAGTGTACGAACTTAGATTGCGCAAGTTTGGTTTCACACGCATGCGCTGTGAAAACGGAAGAGAGGCGTGATCACCACGTTGAATGCTTGGACTTGGTTCCGCGTGCTGGTTCCTTATGTTCACCGCCGCAGGTATCAATTTTTTGCAAAATAAGGGGCTGCGCTTGTTTTCTCTCACTCGTGCTCTGTGCACTATATAATTATCGCGCGGATTCTGCGTCTGCCAGTTTATGACATTGGTGTTCGCAGTCGCTCTGGCTGCAGACACCTTGAAATCACATGAGAAACCCTGCAAGCACCTGGCTATAGCCCCTCTAGGGCAGCGTCTCGATACCAGAGCCCAAACAAAGAAACACAAGCTGGCTGCAACGTCTGTAAAAGGAACGAGCGTGCAATTTGACAAAAAGCTGCATCTTGAAGCAGTGACAGCTAGAATATAAAGATGTGGGCTTGCCTGTCTCTACTATCGCCATGCTTTTGTGCATAACTGCAGTAGTAATTAATGTGCACAGACGTCCTAAATGTTTCTTCATTTTGTTACCCTTGGCTGGCAAAACCTGCTTCAACGAACTTCGCTGGACAGTCTTAACGTTTGAATAAGTTAATGACAATAATAAGAGATTAATCTGCATGCCCCCACGAAATTACGAAAGTGCTTTCTTCATTTTGTATTACAAGTTGAAATAGATTTCCGTGATGTTATTGCGCTGTCTACGCAGATGTTCCGAATTTTTACTCGGTGTGGAAGACATTTAGGGCCAAATATGTGCCGGAATGTCCAACGACATTTTTGTTCGCATTAGCGAAGATATTTTAGCAGCGAAAATGCTTCATAATGTGAAAGCGCTGTCATACTTTTAACCTAAAATATATTCTTGGGGACAGGCCAGACGGACAATTATCCAATATATTTTCATATGGACGCCAGCATTCTCCCTCAACGCAAATTTATATGAGGCCGATGTGGTAGAAATTAGTGCAGATGTAACCCATTTCTTCTTTGCTTATTTTAGGGGGAGAGAGGGATCGGTGAAGGAGAGGATGCTATTGTTCCAGTAAAGACCCTTGGGACCAAGTTGTACATTGAGCGCTATGCTGTTAGTGCTAGCAGCACCACCCGGAAGAATACGTCGCCCGCGTCCACCGCTGCTGGCACGCGGATTCCATTTTACTTGCTGATTTATTTAATGCCCACTGCCGGAAACAAAAACAGCTCCAGGTTGTTGCTGGCGTTTTCACAAATCCCTTGTTTGGAAATCTAATTAGGTAGCCGCCTAACTATGAGAGTTTTGCTAATTGCTGTTTAAGCTAACTTCTTATGGTACACGTTGCAATTTACTAATTGTAGCTGGTGAGTTCACAATGTGTATCCGTATGGTACTCTAAGG
The DNA here is from genome assembly GCF_038994185.2 of Dermacentor albipictus. Lineage (NCBI taxonomy): Eukaryota > Metazoa > Arthropoda > Arachnida > Ixodida > Ixodidae > Dermacentor > Dermacentor albipictus. Next base: position 31,744,428 of record NC_091828.1, on the reverse strand, counting down.
CTACGTTCACACTTGGGAAGCAAAAACAGGGCAAAACTGCAAAGCGGAAGGAAATTATTTACCTCACAGGGCCAGGATCTTGTTATTTGTTTCGTCGTCGCCGCCACCGCTTTCGACAAATCTACCTACTGTGAGCACATTTGTCCGTGTGGTGGCACTCGTCACCGCACTATTTCAAGCGAGAAGTGCACCGAGTAGGCGTGAAGGAGTTTTGTGCGTGACGGTACACAGTTTACCGATAGCGTAGCAACATTGCTTGGACGTCGATTAGCGGCACGGGCAGTAGCTTATTTAGGGGGGGGGGGGGGCAGGCAATAAGGAAGGAAGATTGACAATTGAATGTACCAACACACCAACAAGGGGCAGAATTACTCTCCAAGGAGTTATGAAAAGATGTAGAAAGGATAAGAAAGAAATTGGTCTCAAGCATAAAAAATGCTTGGAAATTTGATAGCAGCTGCATGACAAAGCCAAAACGCCTTTGCGAGATTTAGAGCAGCTGCCTTTATGTTGACAATATTGCATGGGAGGGGTGCAACAGAATCACTGGGTAAAGGAAAGGAGGAGGAGCCATGCTAATTATGTGAGCATCTCGTAAGGATAGTGCAATATGACGAAGGCAGAAGGCAGAAACACACAGGACAGCGCTGAACTCACAACTAACTTTATTTGAAGGCATACACAAACCTATGTACACAACCCATGGCCACGTGATCTCCCATCGATGGTGAGTGAGTGAGTGAAGAAACATTTATTGTAGGTCCGGCGAGGACGCGAACTCGTCGCGCACCCGGCTAGTCCCACGTCGGGACCGGCAGGTCTAGCCCACCGGCCCGGTCGCGGGCACGCCGGACAGCCAGGATTTGCTTTTCCAGAGCGGGGCTACGCAGAAGCGAGTCCCACTCCTCCTTGATGAACTTAGGGTATGTCGACCCGCACTCCCACAGCATGTGCGCTAGAGTAGAGGTCTGCCCGCAGGAGGGGCAGTCGTCGTCGCGATACACGTCCGGGTAAGCCTCGTGGAGAACGGACAGACACGGATACGTACTAGTCTGCAGAAGCCTAAGAGAAACGGCTTGCGCCCTATTCAACCTGGGGTGAGGGGGTGGAAAGACCCTTCTAGACATGTAGAAGAATTTAATAATCTCGTTATGAGTAGCGGGAGCGTCCCTGTGGCCGTAGGGAGGAGGGGAGTCGGTGCTTCTTGCAGAGGAAGCGCGGTCGGTGAGGTCACGCGCAGCCTCGTGAGCAGACTCATTCAGGTTCTGGGGAGCACCCTCGACCGACCCTACGTGAGCTGGAAACCAGTGGATTGAATGATGCGTGAGAGCATATCGATTCGAGTTGCTAAGAAGACGAGCAGCTTGCTTGGCGATGCAACCCTTCTGAAAAGCCCTAACTGCCGTTTTGGAATCGCTGTATATCTCGGACCCACGACCGTCTAGCAGGGCGAGGGCGATGGCGGCTTGCTCGGCGACTCCGGGATCTGAAGTGCGAATGGAGGCGCAATTAGAAATCTTGCCGCTGGAGTCGACCACAACGATGGCAAAGGTCTTCCCATCGCTGTACTCCGCGGCGTCGACGAAGCTTGCTCTAATGTCTCGTTGCTTTATCTGTTTGAGGATGGCTGCTGCTCGGGCCTTGCGTCTGCCCTCGTTATGGACCGGATGGACGTTTCGGGGCACAGGGGCCACTTCGAACTTGTCTCGAATGCACCTAGGGATCGGGGTACTGACCATCGGGAATCCCGCAGGGTGGTAACCCAACTCTTCGAGGATGTGTTTACCTGCCGCTGTGGTGCTCAGGCGAGTGAGTTGCGCACGTTCTTGGGCCTCGGCAATCTCCTCGGCAGTGTTATGCACCCCCAGCTTGAGGAGATCCTCGGTATGGGTCCTGATGGGTAGCCCCAGAGCCCTCTTGACCACTTTGCGGATGAGAGAGTTTAGCTTGTCTCGCTCCGCTCTGAGCCAGTTGTGCATAGAAATTGTGTACGTAAAGTGACATAGCACGAAGGCATTGATAAGCCTGAGGAGATTGTTTTCCTTCATTCCTCGGTGCCGGTTTGCTATTCTGCGAACGAGGCGGAAAGCGTTGTCGGTCTTTGCGATGATCTTGCGGAGAGCCGTTCCGTTCCCGCCGTTGAATTCGACAAACATGCCGAGGACCCGAATAACGTCGACCCTGGGTATCACCCCCCCGTCACAAGTACGAAGACTGATGCTGCTTTCGGAAACTGGCTTCCAATCTTTGGGTCTCCCTCCCTTCTCTTTTCTGTAAAGCAGAAGCTCCGACTTGGCGGGGGAGCATCGAAGTCCGGTGGGGCGGAGATACTCCTCGATCACATCGATCGCCTCCTGCATGGATTCTTCGACTCTGCCCTCGCAGCCGCCGGGGCACCATAAGGTGATGTCGTCGGCGTATATGGTGTGCTTGACGCCCTCTACGCGTGCCAACCTCTCGGAAAGACCAATCATACAGATGTTGAACAGGGTGGGTGAGATGACGGCGCCCTGAGGAGTGCCCCGCCCTCCGAGGGGCACATCGTTGGAGCGGAAGTCGCCAATGCGAAGCTTGGCCTTCCTGTCCGTTAGGAAAGAGCTGACGTAGCTATGGAATCTGTAACCGAGACCCAGGTCTGAAATGGTCTTTACGATGAAGCTGTGGAGCACGTTGTCGAAAGCTTTCTCAAGGTCCAGACCGAGCAAAGCCTTGACGTCTCTGGAACGGCCATCCACAATCTGATGCTTTATTAGTTTCATTGCATCCTGCGTCGAGAGTCCGGCGCGGAAGCCGATCATGTTGTAGGTGTAAACCTCGTTGTCTTCGAGGTACCCGTTGACCCTGTTGAGGACGACGCGCTCCATGACCTTGCCGACGCAGGAGGTTAGAGAAATCGGCCTGAGGTTCTCGATGTTCGGGGCCTTGCCGGGCTTGGGAATGAGCACCGTACAGGCCATCTTCCACTCTGCAGGAACAACGCCGCTATTCCAGCACTCGTTGATTTTGTCGGTCAGGAAGACGATCGACGTGTCCTCGAGGTTTCTCAACATTCTGTTGGTGATTCCGTCTGGACCAGGCGCAGACTTGCGGTTGAGTGCGAAGATGGCCTGTCTGACCTCGGCAACGGAGAAGTCTTCGTCGAGCTCGGGGCGTGGAGGGCCTCGGTAGTCCGGGAGTTGGGTCACTGGATCTCCATCGCGACAGACGGGCAGGTACTTGTGTACGAGTTTTGAGACGAGCTCATCAACCGTGTGAGACCTGGTGGCTTCGTGAAGGGCCCGGGCCAACGTATGCCTCTGATTTGACTTTGAACCGCTTTCGTCGAGAAGGTGCTTCAGCATACCCCAGGATTTGCCGTTGCGCATCTGTCCGTCGACGGATTCGCAGAGCTCGTCCCACTGCTGCTGGCATAGCGCCTTGCAGTGTTCATCGATGACGTTGTTGAGCTCTGAGATCTTTTTTCGGAGTCTGCGATTGAGCCTTTGGCCCTTCCATCGGCGGAGCAGGGCGTTTTTGGCCTCGATCAGGTGGGCAAGTCTGCTGTCCATCCGCTCGACGTCGAGATCGGTTTCTACTTTCTTGGTAGCCGCGGAAGCGTCGTTCCGGACGCCTTCGCACCATTCTTCGAGGGTGGCGGGTGCCGTGTCTTTGCCGGGTTCTTCGCGAATCTTGCGAAAGCGGTCCCAATCGACGAACGTGAATTCCTTGATCCTACTCCGAGACACCTTGAAGTTGGTCTCGAGAATGTAGTGGTCGCTGCCGAACTCCATGGCGGTGTTCTCCCAGCCCACGTCCTCAACGTTCCTGACGAACGCGAGGTCGGGTGTCGAGTCCCGGGTGACGGAGTTGCCGATGCGCGTAGGAAAATTCTTGTCAGTGACCAGAGTGAGGTCCATCTCGTTGGCGTCTTGCCACAGGTTGCGCCCCTTGGTAGTGTCGTAGACGTAACCCCAGATGCCATACGGTGCGTTGAAGTCACCGACGACGACTAAGGGTCGAGGGCCGGCCAAGTCGGTCGCTTTCTTGAGGATGGTCTTGAACTGCTGGCGCGAGTCCCTGGGGCTGCTGTAGATATTGAGGACGAACACGCTGTTTCTGCGCTGATTCTGCTGTGGTACGTTGAGCAGGATCTCAACCATGACGTATTCAATTCTACCACTCGCCAGCTTGAGGTCGTGGGTGAGATGAGTCAGCCTTTTATCAATCAAGGTGCAAATCCCTCGCCCCCCGGGCAGGCCCGACACGGCCCTGTAGCCCTGGAGCGAGGCGGCGGAGACTAATGTTTCCTGGAGAGCAATGATTTGAGGTTTGACAGCGAAAGACCTGAAGAACTGCTGCAGAGGGGCTTTTTTGTTAGAATACCCCCTGCAGTTCCATTGCCAAATGCGAAAACTCTCTTTGGACCTATCCATTATGGCGGACCGGATGGACTACCACCTAATGGGGCAGTTAGGGCTGTGCAAAGACTGGGGCCTCCTGTCGCCGCCCTGGTTGGATATTGAAGTCTAGCTTCCTTTAGTATGGCGGGAACGGTGAGCGGTTGGACGACGGAGGCGGATGAAGCCATTCGCGCCTCAATGGCATCTATGCGATCAGCGAGAGCTCCGAGGCTCCTGTTGGGGTCTCCGAGTGCAACCTGAATTTGACGAACGTTATCGGTGAGGCAACTGACGCTAGCAGTGACCTGTCTGAGGCCATCTGCCAGCCCAATGACAGTTTGCTTAATCTCGCTGACTTCTGCGGACAACGCTCCCGATTCACCTGTTTGTTTTACTACTGCTCTGCGTTTGGTGGACGTCGCAGTACCGTCTACTGGGGCTGGGATTGGAGTCTCTGTGGCCCTGCCTGGCGCACCGTTATCCGACACATTCGAAACGAGTTTCCGAATCTCTGCCATTTCGTTAACTAGCCTCTTGATCGTGCTCTTGAGATCGTCGTTCTCTTTGCGTAAGCGAGTGACTTCCGCGTCCCTAGCTCGCTCTGGGTGTTGGTCGTTACGAGGTGCCTGAACAGCTTCTACATTGGCACCGGGCTTGGGACGTGCCAGATCGGCCCAAAGGAGGGTCGGCTGCTTCCCCAAATATGTGGAGGCGGGCTGAGGTCCAGATGCTGGCTGGGTTCTGCAACCCGGGCCGCCCCTGGAACCGGATCTGGATCTGGATCGGACTCGGGATCTTGACATCGACCTGGCCCTGGAGGCGGAGCGGCTCCTGATGTGACCCCTGGAGCGGCCACGAGACCTGGATCTCCCCCTGGACCGGGAGTGGCTGCGACCGTGTTGGCGTTCAGGCGATGCTTGCCGGGCTTGATTCGCGCCTTCCATGGGCGGGAAATGTTCGGCGTTGAGGGCGCGGGAGCGTTCCCCCCGTCTGCGTCTGACGAGATATGGCGTCTGAAATCGTCGCTTGCACTCCTTGGCGGCGGTAAGGTGGTCGCCACCGCACAGCTTGCATTTGGGATCGCACCTATGCTGGGCGTCGGGGTTTGCTTCTCCGCATCCTCTGCAGATGGCGTCGTTCGGCGAAGGGCAGACGTCGGAGCGGTGCCCGAGCCTGCCGCAGCTGTAACACACGTCCATTTGCTTGCGAAATAAAGTGCACCTGACAATAGTGCCGCCGTAGGAGACAAAATTTGGCACTCGGTACCCCTCGAACAGGACCACCACGGTGCCGGTGTTCTTGATTCTTTTGGCGCCCAGCGCCGTGGGATTTCTCGGGTTTACAAGTTTTTTGTCGATCACCGCGGGCCCGTCGCTAAGGGAGATGCCTCGGATGACGCCCTTGCACGTGTAGTGGGGGGCGGCCTCGTAAGCGCTCACCTCGAAACGTTGACCGGCGACGGAGATGCCCTCGACGCCGACGTAGCGTCCAGCGTTGTCCCTGTTCGGTGTGCTGATCACCATTATGTTTTGTTGAAAGTTAGGACACATTGTGTCCGTGTCTCGCGACGCCGAATCGAGCCCGGCAGCCTGCCATATGGCGTCGGCGACTGCGGTAGGTCCGCACTTGCTGATACACAGGCCTCCCCTGGGCCGCACGACGATCTTTGCCTCTTCCTTGGGCATCGGAGGCATCCTGGCTCCTCGAATTATCTTGCTTTTAATGCCCGCGAGGTCGGCGCTACGCCGAGCGTGGGAACTGGTGTTATGCTGAACGTCGGCCGCACTGGCATTGGCCGCGTTTCTCGTGCTCCGTGAAGAACGTCTGGCGGCAACGAGCTGCCACCCTGAGTCTTTAGTGAAGTCCTCGGGGGATAAAAACTCCCCTTCCACCTCACACTCCATCACAAAGTCCGTGGAAAAAGCCTCCGACGAGAAGAGGTGGGCTAGCGATGCCTTGCCTCGCGAACCCTAACACGGTTAGGCTCAGCACACAGTCATGGCGTAGTCGAAAGAAAAACGGCAAGAAATGTCACAAAAGTCCACCCACCCACAAAAGTCGGGCATCAGCGTGTTCCTCTTGACTTCACGGATCCGAAAATGTAGAAAGTTCAGGGGTACACACTCGAAAAACATACGAAAATGTTGGCAAAAAGCAGGAGCCGAGCGAACCACGTCAAATGTGGCTGAAACCCACTGCCAGCCTCCCATCGATGGTGTCATTATCAGTGCGCAGGCAAAAACGCAAAATCCTGTAATCTAATACTACACTGTACGGCGGATTAAAAATTGAAATTCCCTGTGATAGAAATTTAACGATGACATGCTTACACAACGCGACCCTTTTTTCCTGATAAAGTACGCCTCAGTAATCTCCCTCATAATCTGATTGCTATGCGCGGAAAGTAGTGTGATGTTTTCATGGATTGGAGTGCACCCATGCTCAGAGCAATGCCGCGCGGCATGTCAGTAGGCATTACGCTTTAGCGAGCGCCTACGCTAGGACAATCTAACGTTCAGGCCACGACCTGTTTGGTCGATACAGACGTGACCGCAGGAATATGGAAGCTCGTAAAGAATTTCCATTCTACAGTGCACAAGCGGGGATGCATGCTTAGCAATGCAGCCCTTCCGAGCATAAGTGGAGGCAGCCGAGGCCAACTTGCTAATAATCGTACCGCAAATTTTGATCATCTCGTTAGGGGCAGAAACAATAACCTTCACATCAAACTTGCCTGCTACATTCCTAGGTAACGTGCACCTTCCAAAAGTGCTTGGAATTTAAGTGGACGGAAGCATCAACTTGTCAGCAGTCTAGATAAGCAAGAGACATTTTAGAATATTGGTGGAAAAAAATCAGGGAAGAGGTTCATACGAGCGTATCCGCTAAAAACATAGGCAGTGGTAAAAGGTATATGTAGAAGTTTTGAGGAATAAAAGAGATAGGTTAAACGATGTATACAAAAATGCTAGAATGAAAAGCATGTGCAGCACATCTGAGTAACTCGAGCAAACTAGGTGACTATTTGTCGCCGGGCAGTTTCAAAGGGGATGCCAATAAATCATCATCGTATTCATCATCACAAAAATTACATGCCATACCCCCCCTCCCCCAAAAAAACAAAGCGATATATTTATATTGAGGGATACTACAGCAATATTATATGTATTGGAATCTGCCATGGTTTACGCCAATACTTAGCGGAGCTTCTTTCCACACTTGTAGAAAGTATTCATATTGGTTTGGGCACCACAGCCGCATTTGTCAAATGTACCTACTGACAGCCCCATTTGGGCCAACGGGGACGCTCGTCACACAGCCGTTTGAAGCACTTTGTTCATACAGTGATCGATTGGCCACTAAAAGCAGTGACCGCGTGCAACTCGCCCGCACTAATCTTTAACGATAAATATATTATACTGCTTTACTCTATTTAACCTTCATTTTACGGTGATGCACAAGTAGGAGCTGATGCTCCGGAAGCGTGGTCATCAATTCGCCCTGCACTACCGAAGTGTGAGAAGTTTGGAAACGGCTACGCTTTGCCACGGCGCTTTCTGGTGATCCCCGGCTCCTCGGCAATCTTCATCCAAATCTTGCCGCTAATTTCTGTTAATCTTGCTTCATACGAATCTTGCTACAAATCTCGCTGTTAATATTATCGCTGGTTGTCGGAAAATTTTCAGTATATTTCCGCTGGATCGGTAAACTTTGCGTGCTTAATATTTTCTTGTTATCTATTCTGTGCAAGTTGTCCTGTAGTCCTACAAGCTAGAGCAGGACGAACACAATAAAAACAATACGAATATAAATATTTGCAGGAAGAATGCAACATTTCCCTGCGGGAGACAAAGACTAAAGGCGGAATCCCGGACGACGTGTTGTCCCCTTGATCAATAATGCAGTCTGCAACTGTCGACACGACATAATATACATTCCATGAACTACGTACTGTTTGCTTCTTTCTTTTACATCTGATCAGATTCGTATTTGTTTATATACGTGCATTCATCATGCCCTACATACGCTAAATATGAAAAAAAAACCTACATTGAAATGGTAGAACACAGTTTTGCTTAATTATTGTGATTACAAGCAAAATGTCAACCAGAAAAAAAAAATCAAATAGAAATATGCAGTCATACCTTGACAACATTTATGGACGGGATATGAGGTTACTAGCCAGATGAAAAGATCGATAATTGTGTTTCAGTCGCTAGGTTTGTAATGTAAGGTCAATATTCGATTCACGGATATTTAGTAAGTGCATGATGTTATATTCAATGGCCTCCTTGCCATAGTTTGTGCGTAATGTTTAGTTTTCTGGCAATAACTTCTGAAGCCATATTTTGTCGGCATAGAGCTCGGGAAGGCATCTGTAATTCGTGTTTCCGTATGTGTTGCATAGGTTTTAGATTATAAACTCTTTAACATTTTCACAGTCAATGACGTAAATATACGGTGCCGCGAATAAGTTCAAAACGGAAGACGCCCTATATTTACGGCTCTGTCTGTACGTTTAAATAGCGTGCCAATTTCCCAACTTTTTCTTTTCTGTCATGTGCTGCCACTATGTGGGAATACAGCTAATTTTTTTTCTCACACCTCCCTCTCTCAGTTTTGGTTGAATAGATTGTTTGAGAGCTAGTTAGCTCCGGCGTGACCGTATACTACCGCTCGCGCATTAGCGGGCGCGTGCGGGTGGCTGTTTGGGTTTTGTTCCGCGGGCGGTTTCGGCTTTTTGAGCTCGTTTCGACATTTACATTGTACATCAGTCTAAACATTCGTTTTTTTCTGGAACGTTTCTATGTACTGATCTAGGGCCGTATAAAGTTAAACTATTCCAATATGTTTCTATTCCATTTTCCTGACTTCAAATTTGCATAACCACCGACGCAAGCACTGGGCGGTCACCCGCAGGGTTGCCTGAACAGACCAATAAAACGCTCTCCTCGTTCATAGCAGGTCACTTTTGTTTGCTTGAAAAACGAATATCTTAGAAAAACGAATACACTTAGTGGCTTGTCGTATCTAATTGGCTGACAAGAAGCAAGGAGAACGCTCAAGTGGAGAGGGATTCACTGAGGCAGAGCCAGTGCACTGAAAATCGATAACCGGATGAAGAGGGTGGTGCCGGCGTCTGCGAGTGGTCGGCGTTTTCTTGGTTAGCTTGTGGTGGTTGGTCGAAAATCGGGGCGGCATGCAACGGAAGCTTAAGAATGACGCTAAAACTGACCCTCAGCAAAGAAGAGGAGGCAGAATGAGGTAGTAAACGTGCCGAAAGTGTCTGAAAACGTCACACGGCCACGCAAAAAGTTTTATTACACGCAAATGCACCTAGGCTCTCCGGCAGGTGCGAGTAGCCAGCGTTTTAGCGATCGACGGCAGCCATCTTTTATTTCTTTCGGAACGGGGCAGCCAGCGGCTATTCCGAAAAAAATTCCGTTTTGTGCGGCATATTAATGCATCTTTATCGCGTACACTTCACTTTGACGCGGTGAGTTTGTGCGGTTTTGTGACATCGCGTGACAAGTAGGTGAGGTGGGTGCAGCCTGAAAACTTTTTACCAACAGCCGAGGGCTAACGGCGAAAAGGGGTCAATTCAGAAATAACCGTTTTCCTTTTTTCTGTCAAATCATGCATAATCAGTGTGTACACGTCATATCAGATGGGGAGGTATTGCGGTTTTCGCTACGTCCCGTGAGAGAAAAGTGAAGTGGGGGTTGGTCGAAAAAAGTTTTTGACCAATAGTGGAGGGCTGATAGCAGAATTGGAATAAAAAAGTTTGGAATAGTTTTACGTTATAGCGCCCCTATTTACTGTATATGCTATTTATTTTCGGGCAAGTTTCCTTCTTCCCCAGTACAGAGTAGCAGACTAGAGCGCACTAGCTCAGGTCGACCTCTCTGTCTTTCCTATCAATAAATTTTATTCATTCATTCATTGATTTCATAACTGGAGCTACCTTTACCTCATAATAAACATCTGAAATTGGGGTCTTTACTTCTTTAATGTATATGTACACCTCTTTTGGTGATAATTCGTGTAAAAAGAGAGAATTGACCTGGTTGCCTACTTGATTTTCGTATTGCATTGTGTCCTCATCACTGACAGCCACATTCACGAATTACTGAATAATTGCATCTAAAAGCTATCTACGCTCTGATATAATATCGTTACCTTTTATTTGTTTAGGTGCATTGCATGGCACTCTGCTTCCAAGTAAAGAATCAACTTGCTTTTATATGTTTGCAGGGATTTGACTATGTGCGAAAACAAAACTTCATGATAGGCTATATTTGCTTTTCAAGTGCCGCTAGTTACTGAGTTGGGATTGCTTGAACTGTCGCAATGTTTTAATATCTCTGGTAGCGAGAAATATATGCAAAAGTGCGCTTTTATGCTTGATTTTTTTCAAGAGGTCTCTTTATCCATGGCTTTATATTTTTACCATTTTTCATATTGAACTGGTGTAGCGGAAAAGCAGTGTTGTAGCATTTAACAGAGACCTCGACAAAGTGCAAATTCCGCAAACACAATAAATAGTTACTTGCAATCTATTTTTACCGTGCATTGATGCCAGAAAGCAGCCTAGTGTGGACATTGCGGAGGAAAACTTCACCAGATAGTTCGTTGTTTTAGAAGCGGGAGTCCTTTATTTACTTTTGAACTTGGATGAAAAAAAGAAAACCTTCATGACCGGATGGTATACCTAATGCGTTTTTAAATAGATATGCCGAGTGGAAATCGAAATACAGACGCTTGTTCTTTAACGGATGACTGTCGTTGCGGACCATCCGAATAGAATGGAAAATAGCAAAAGTAATTCCTATAAATAAATCCGAAATAGGAGCCAACCTACCAATTACAGACCAATCTCATTAACTTGTACAGTTGGTACACTACCCGAACACGTAATCTTAAAATATATAATGAACCACCTTAAAGAATACAAAATATTATCTATTTTTCAACAAGGTTTCCGCCAGGACAGGTCTACGGTAACTCAACTTATCGAATTGGTCCATGAGCTCTCCTCAAGCATAGATAAACAAAAACAAATCGACCTCATTCTGCTGTTTTTTTTCTAAGGCTTTCGATCGGGCATCGCATTACAAAGTTATTCTGATACTTCATTTGCCACTGTGCAACGGACAAATTCTTGACTGCATCACTAACTTCCTCACAGACAGATCGCACTTCGTAGAACTTAATCATGTGAAAGCCTTAGTCGTACCGGTGACCTCTGGTGTACCGCACGGTAGTGTTTTGGCGCCACTATTCTTACTTTTTGTGAACAATCTGCCTTCATCTGTTATTGTCGGGTGTAGGTTGTTTGCAGACGACTGAATTCTTCACAAAGAAATAAAGTTCCACGAGGACCATACTACCATAAATATAGCCTTAAGGGCAGTTTCAGTGCGATGCAGTGATTAGAATATGCACATCAACGAACAAAAATCAACTCTATTATCCGTAACAATAAAAAAGCATTACTCCCACTTTAATTATAGGAATACTTCAACTACCATGCCTAGAGTTAAGGAGTATACTAGGCAATCTGCAGCAAGAACTACCCTCCAGAAACGTTGCCATACCGTCACTTCTTACAAATTCCCAGACAGATGCCCTCAAATTCTAGTTTTTTTCTAGAGAAACAGGGAACGCAATAACCTGACCCCCTCCATTACCATTAGCACATCTTTAGTCTGTTTCTCCAAACTAATTGAAAAGGATTTGATAGCTTGGCAATTTTAAAACAGAGCTTATATTTTTCCTTTGTTGTAATATCAGTCAAGTGCCAATGTCATTCTGTCAGTGCAGCTTACTTTTGCAGAGTTTGTTGTATGCTTCACACAAGCCAATTAGGTGATATTTTCGTTGTATGTTTTATTTTTGACTGTGTACTAAATTCCTGTCTCTTGCTGCCCTTCTGTTATAACCCCTATTGGCACTGACGGTATGTTTAAATAAATAAATAAATAAATAAATAAATAAATAAATAAATGTCATTTTTTTCATTTAACTTTTTTGCGCATACACACGTCAGCAGTAAGCTTGTTTAATTAATTCACTGCACTTAATACTGATTTGTCAATATTACTTCCATATTGCGAGATATTTCGACGTTTATCTTAGGGAATAGGTTTTGTGTGCAAATATAGCTAGTTAGGTGGTCAATAAGGCCTGAGCATAATATGCCTGCTTTGTAGTGGAATTTCTTCGACGTCGATAAACCCGCCGTGGTTGCTCAGTGGCTATGGTGTTAGGCTGCTGAGCACGAGGTCGCGGGATTGAATCTCGACCACGGCGGCCGCATATCGATGGGGGCGAAATGCGAAAACAGCCGTGTACTCAGATGTAGGTGCACGTTAAAGAACCCCAGGTGGTAGAAATTTCCAGAGTCCTCCACTACGCCGTGCCTCATAATCAGACAGTGGTTTTGGCACGTGAAACCCCATAATTAAAAAAAAATGGACGTCGATAAATGTGGAACTATTGCAACACGGGTAGGCTATAAATAGCATTTTCACATCCATAGAGTCTGAAAAGCTTTTTCAGATGAAGCGCATATAAATCACCAGTCATAATATTATTCTTCACATTGCTCATATGATCAGTATATTTATTCTTCCCTTCCCAAGACCAGCTCTGACTGGAACCACCTGCCTGCCTGCATCGTCTTCATTCCTGAACCCGAAGCTTTAAAATCTGCACATCTTGCTAATCAATCATGCTAAAGCTCTGATTTTTTGTTGATGTGTATAAATATTTACCACTCCTATCATTAACGCCTAAACGGCCCATATAGTAACCAAATAAATAAATAAATAAATAAATAAATATTGTAAATAAAACAACGTTGAAGTTCTTTCAAATGGCTTAGAAAACGACGTTTCCGCTCAAAGTGTAATACAGTAAGCAAAAACGAATTCGTTCGTATTGCTAGGCCTTCTACGTCACCATTACTCGTAGAATGATTATAAAGTATTTGAAAAAAATATTGCTGCTTTAGGTATACACCTAACGTCAGGTATACGCCTTACCCCCCGCCTGTTCAGGCGCGATTCAATCGTACTGCAGAATAACTGGGGAAGAACTAAATCCAATGCGCAAAATTCAAGAGAAGAAAGTAGTAAGAGATATGGACTAGCGCTGAATCGGGCGACGTCCAGAGGCGAGACGTTGTGTTGGATTTCGCGCATTACATTTATTTCCTCGCCCTATGAACCAACTCGCCCAACAAAAAGTTTAATTAATTGGTCAAGTGGGGGGACATCCCAGTATTACACAGTCATATCTCAGTAAACAATAATGCATCAAGGCCAATGAAAATATAGACGCAATAATTATTTTGTTTACAACAAGCTTTCATAGTACAAGATGCAAAGATCAAGAAGAGTGCCAACAGTGTGGAAGTGTTCTTAGAAAACACACACACACGAAAAAATAATAAACAAGAACTGCTGGCGGAATGAAAAGCAGCCTAGAAAAAATAAGAGCAGGTAGGGATTGAGCTAAAGTCACCTTTTTAAATAGTCTTACTTTTTAATGAGTTGCAGTTTTTTTTAAACAAAAACAAGTCGACAGTTTTATATAGCTTGTAATGTATTCTGTGCAGTTCGGAGGAACGAGATGTTTGCACTTCACATATTCGCAAAGCACTTTTGAACTATTGAAAGGGTAAGGAAAGAAATAAACAACTGTTTAGCAGTATCTACGTAGGTCTGAAATCCTTTCGATTATTAAGCGTTGCTCAAAGATGTTTAAAAATATGAATGCGTAGGACGAACAAAGTGCTCTTTGGGCAATGGAATGAACTCTACTCACAGGTTCAGAGACGGCGAGTGAATTAGGTACCGCACGTAAGCCGCACTGTAGACGAATGTGAATTACGTCGAGGCTTTCATTTCACGGAGCGAAAGCTTCTCAAGGGAGAGCACGTTGTTTCTCTGATTGCGTGGGGACACCAGAAACGCCTAGAGGTGCAAAGCTGTACGGGAATAGAGCCCTTAAGACAGATTTAATTCGAGGAGAGCTGTGATGTGGGTCAGTATATATAGTCGCTGTCCTTACAAAGTTTATTTCCGTGTTACGCAAACGTTAGCAAGTTGGAGAGAATCTTATGCAAGGATGTTTCAGCGACGTGACTCGTTACCAGGGCTTCGCAGCTGCGCTTGCGAGAAAGACCCTTTAAGTATTCATTAAAGTGGGAGAGTGTGTGGGTCAGCCATGAATACAGCTCTTGGATCAAAAATTTGAATATTTGGCCAGCAGGTGGCGCCAGCCAAAGGTGGAGGGCACTGCTGAGCAAGGCTTTTTGATTTGGCGCTTTCAAATTTGCAAACGTTCTGTTCTTTCTTTTTGGTCACGTACATTATCTACGGGCTGTTGGTTATCTGTATTTGTGTGTTTCCGAATAAATGTCAGCGGGGGGTCAGGGCACGTCCCATGTATTTTATTTTTGTCATCCAACTGCGATTGCGATTCAGCAGAAACGTCTACCAAGTAGCCGAGTTTTCTATCCTAATGCAGTTTATATATCGTGCTTGTCCACCAAAATTTCTGATCAATACAGGGTCGCTAACCAGAGATACTCTCCATTTAACCTCCTTGTCGTTTCTCTGGTTTTATCTCTCTTTGTGCCCAATCCATAAAACATATTCAATCAATCCGCCGCAGTATCCGGTGCTACTCTTTATAATACGAATGTTTGGCAGGGAAAAGGCGCTGAAGGTGTGGCAATAACTCGAGTTTGTTTTATTATATTTCTTATAGTTTTCTGGCCCTCTCTGCTCAAAACAATGAATTTAGCACTTCGGCTTGCCTAAAATCATCTAGGCGAGTTTTTTTCTTCTCGCGTCTCGCTGCCGTGCCTCGATGTTCCCCGCTGGCGAAGACTTCATCGGTTCCGCGTAGAGGCAGCCCAGCATGAAGTCTTGGCGTCTTCATTTTAGAAAAAAACGAAAGGGCTTTCCGTTGCTGTTTCGACTCGCTTCAGAATTGGTGGTTTGACGCGCCTTAAATTACCTCCTTTTTTTCTGGCCTCGTCAATACAGCCAATATTGCTGAAGCATGCTCAGTATGGCAACATTGTTCCATAAGAAAACTGAACAAACTAGCATATAGCTGAACTTGAGCCAAGCTTTTCTCTTCGCTGCTGCCAGGGCAAAAAATGACTGTAGAGGCCAAGATATGGGAAAGGTGAAACAGGCAGTTATGATTGGTTTGCTCAAGTTTGCCCACTCGCGAATGAAGTTTGCTGTAAAGTGGGGGATGCTTCTAGAAAAGCGAAAACTGCGATCCAGTGAAGAGGTGCATGAAGCAACTCGTGCTAGGACTAATTTCACAGCGAATCTGTTAATAATAGCTGCGCAACCCTTCGTGTGCAGTGACGTGGTCGGTATCAAATGGGAATCAAACAGCTACCAGCAGCGCAGCAAGTGTCGCAGCCCCAAAGCGACCGTATGACCGAGACGCCTCGAGGCTCTGGCACTGGCTATTGAACGAGTACTGTAACAATAATTACTAGTACATTTCAACGACTGGTGAATATGGAGCAGATGTGTAGGTACTCCATACGTTTGCTCAACGAACGATGTATCTGCGAAGGAACCATGGCTTGGTAGCAGCAGATCCAAACGGCGCAGTTAATACTTGCATTTGGGTTTCAGGAGACTGCCATAACTGTTGTTATCCCTAATATTCTAAAAGAAACGAATATTCTACAACATTGAATTGTGAATTCCTGAATAGAATACGAATCAAATAGCGAACGCTATTCAATCCGTATTTCAAGTTTCTAGTATTCACGTACTAATAATGACAGATAAATAAATAAATAAATAAATAACTATATAAATAAATAAATAAATAAATAAATAAATAAATAAATAAATAAATAAGTTATACACCATGCCCCGGGAAAACCCTAAGGTCTTATTGCTGGCATGAAAAACCAAAAACAAATAATCAAACAAACCGAAAATACTGTAGGGGTATATAAGTAAGAAAGAACACAGTGAATGAAAAGAATAATTATGAAAAGAGTGTACATACAAAAAAGCGCGCGATAAATAGAAAAGAAAAAGGAGCAGAAAGGGAGTTGAACAATACGTGCAACTACGACACAACAACGTGAATCTCGGGAGAGAAAAATGAGAGCCATTTATGAAAAATGTAGAGATCATGAAAATAAAAGCGTTATGAAGACTCAGGATATTGTGGACGGCTTAGTGTTGGTGATGAGAGGCCGCAACATAGCAATGTCTACGTTCTCTGGTGATCTTGCGCAGATTACGAAGCACGACAAAGCTCAGGAGTTCGGTACAGATGAGGGTGCCTTGAACGAGTTTGAAAAGAAACGGAAGGTCAGCGCGATTATGTCGACAGCCAAGTCAGGGCAATGGGGATAATTTAACAGCGCTGGAACAAGGTCGAGTGTCCCTGTTAGCAAAGCGGTGATGATATATGCTTAGAAACGTTTTGTGCACCCGATCTCATTGTTGGGTCTAGAAATGCCATTCCACACGATCAACGCGTATTCGAGTTGATGAACAGAGATTGTTTTGTTGTGTGCAACTTGCGGAACGGCGTGAGAGAACTGACTTCCCTCGATGGACAGCCAAGAGAGCGCAAACCTCGCATGGCAATGCGCTTAGCCTGAGCTGAGAAGTGTAAGGTCGCACCAAAAAGTACACCGAAATTGTTGATCCCACAGACCTTACAATATGGTACAGCATCCACATAATACGACCAAAGAAATGCTTGCTGTTTTTGCGTGTGAAAGTCATGACTCTTGTAATAGCAGCATTCAAGGTGAAGTTATTATCTTTGCACCATTTAGAAAAAGAAAACAAGGCAGTCTGCAGGCTGTGACAGCCATAACAGTATGAGGCTCCTTTAAAATTTCGATGTCATCGGCATATACATGGAACGAAGAATTCCGAATAGCGGAGAGAACATGACTATTAAAAAAATAGGAGTGGTGCAAATATTGAACCTTGGGGAACACCGCTAGTTGCGATGTAAAAAGAAGACTTTGGGCCATTAACGTTCACATGATCTATGAAGAAGATAACTATGTAAGAGATTGGTAATTGACCAGTAAAAGATCAGAGTGCGTAAACTTGATCAGAAACAGTGAGGGGCTGACTACATCAAAAGCTTTGCTGAGGTCCCAGTAAACGGGGCCAGCTTGCCCCCTTTGAAGTACCAGCGCGGACAACTGTGTAAAGAAACTTGCGATATTTGCGATTTGAGGAGTGGAAAATCGATACTAATTCGTAATGAATGAGTTCTTCACAGTAGAATACAATGTTGCAAACCGCACCCTAAAAAATAGTTGACCTAACACAGAGAAGAGAAATCGCGTAATAATTCGAGGCATCGGCTATACAGCAACACTGCAATGCAGGGAAAACACGGGTGCTTTACCACATGTGGGGGCAAGCGGAATTATTCAGGGAGTTACTAAATATAGCTGTCAATATTGGGGCAAATATACTGCTGTAAGGGTTTCGAATAGCCGAGGGGATGCCATCAGGCACGCAGGATAGGCAAGGCTTCAAACGCTTAATGCATTCGCTAATCAGCTTTTCATCAAGCAACACAGCACTAGATGTAGGAACCGTCGTGTGGTACTGACCGACCATAGAGTTGAAGCCCGAAGCTTTATATAAGGACGCGAAATGGGCAGCAAAACATTCATTCCACGACTGCTTGAATCCGCTAGGGTCGAGCAGGTGAACACACTCTCCGCGTTTGCTACAGCGCTCACGGATATACTTCCCAAATTCTGCCAGCCGGTCGGCAGCGCCGTTTTCCGAGAATGCAATATACGAGTCGTGATGCCGCTCACAGAGACATTCGAAGAGAGTCCAACAAGGCGGAATTATTCCCGCCGTTTCTTAGGCACAGGACTTCTGGGTTTCCGGTGTGTGCGATCTTCATACTATAGGTCACTGATAAGTTCATACTAGAACCAGTGGGGATGTTTAGAGAGCTCAAGTTTGTACTTGGGATTGTATTTGCGCATACTGCTTTGTGCAGGCTCCATAAGCTGGTCTATTTGGTCATAAACATTGGTTTTGTTTGTAACCAATGGCTAATGGGTCATCATCATCATCAGCCTGGTTACGCCCACTGCAGGGCAAAGGCCTCTCCCATATTTCTCCAACAACCCCGGTCATGTACTAATTGTGGCCATGCCGTCCCTGCGAACTTCTTAATCTCATCCGCCCACCACACATTCTGCCGCCCCCTGCTACGCTTCCCTTCCCTTGGAATCCAGTCCGTAACCCTTAATTACCATCGGTTATCTTCCCTCCTCATTGCGTGTCCTGCCCATGCCCATTTCTTTTTCTTGATTTCAACTAAGATTTCATTAACTCGCGTTTGTTCCCTCACCCAATCTGCTCTTTTCTTATCCCTTAACGTTACACCTATCATTCTTCTTTCCATAGCTCGTTGCGTCGTCCTCAGTTAGAGTAGAACCCTTTTCGTAAGCCTCCAGGTTTCTGCCCCGTAGGTGAGTACTGGTAAGACACAGCTATTATACACTTTTCTCTTGAGGGATAATGGCAACCTGCTGTTCATGATCTGAGAATGCCTGCCAAACGCTAATGGGTGGTGGAGTACAAATCATATAAACCAGCATAATCACCATGCTTGAAAGCAAAGCAAGTGGACTCATCTATGCCACCGGCAGGGCTCGGCCTCAGGGCTGAAATCAGATGCAATAATCTTTAGTGACAATTGAAGTTCCTCAGGAAGCATAAGGAAAAAGTCAGAATGAGAGACGAGTATAACTTGAGCATTCGAGGTGCAAAAGTTTTAAGATGTAGTCACAGGAATTGGTGATCAAGTTATGCTGCTGACCGGAACAGAAGGACAGAACGCCCAACAACAGACTGCATTTGTTCTCTGTGTAATGATTTTATTGACAATATTTAAGCCTGTTGCAATCAATTCAAGGTGTATTTAACTCACTAAGAAATATTAACCTAGACTTACTATAGCAACATATTACACTTTCAATAAAAAAATGACATCATTAAGGAAGACAGGGGAAATATTCGGTGGCAGACAGAAACACACAATAAACAATTTTTCACAGCGCATTTCACACAAATAATCTCCTGTGCTCCTGTCGCTCTGCCGAGCACATGTCAGTGAACTGTCAACAGCAATTATTACGTCACCGCCTTTTTAGATCCACTGAAGTCCCAGTAACCGCGAAAGTCGTTGTATTGTGGTGGAAAAAAGTCGGGAAGACGAAATTGTGCCACACTGGAAACAGTGTGGCACAATGACACATTAGAATTTAAGGTCGGGTAACTAGGATGACTAAACTTGAAATCTAGGGAAAACACTGGAAAGGCGGGAGATGGAGACTGAAGACGATGAGCAAGGGGAAGGCTGGAGATGTAAATTTAACATGATGGGACAAGACAAGTGCCCTTGTTGAAACGTTGGCTCCCGCTGTTACCTTGTTCTCGTTTTGCTCAAGATTGAAACCTGTAATCCGAATTTTTACTCTCAACAACAGTAATCAGAATACCGCCTTTGAGATTTGCTTAAGTGACATTTTTTTACTTTCGATGTAATAGCGCAGTTCGCACGGGATGTGTCATGTAACTCAAACCAAGTTTTCAAAAAGGGGTACATCTTAGGCGTTAGAGACCAATGGCATGCTATTCATACCGTACTTTAAATACCCAGAGCATTTTATGAAGCTCGATTAGGTCGCTTTTGCTAACTGAGCTAAATTACACGAATTTCTATATATCTTTTGTCGAAAGGGGGGAGGCGTGATTGTACGTGTTTTCGAGTATGCTTAGAAACACCCACGGATATTCTTTCCCTTACATTACGTTTTACAAGGTTCATATGGTTCTATTTTCTGGTTTCTGAACGAAGCCCGTAAAACATGAAAAAAACGAAAATAATTCAGATCGAACTCACACGTTGGAATCTATGTGAAGTGAAGAGTTATTCAAACCGTGCATTCGACGCTATCCAACTAACCACGATGCTTGAACTGTGTTTACGTTGATCCTGGGCAACGTGTAAGCTCATGCAATATTTATGTTTATGCACCACACGTTAGAAATTCGATCATATGCAAATTTTATGTTTGCATCACATTGAATGCAAGCACAGGAAGAAAACGTTAGTATCTTAGAAAACACCTATCACTATGCCTTAGCTGCCCTAATAATTCGCAAGAAAAGCCAAAACATACCGTTCATGAAAGCGTCCAGGCAATGAGTCAAAAGCTCCAATGTTATTCACTGCATTCGTATAAGTATTCAATATGCTATATGGGGGAAAGGTGTGGCTAGGAATTATGATCAAAGGAAAGCATACAAGCAACGCTTCGTTTGCAGATTAGATTGTCATGTTGTGCAATGATGCAGATGACTTGCAACAAACAAGTACATTACTCTATAACTCACGCGTCAAAGTGTATTTGCCTCTGCCTAGTGTATACGATGTTTAAACGACTTATCCTACGATTGCAGAAAGCACAGTGCACTGGAAAACGTGAAGTAATCATGCCCTGTCACAAAAGTAGCAGCCTGCCTGGTCAATGTACACCCTAACGCTAATCGGCCGCATTTCATTCACTACGCCTCCCATGCACGCAGCATACGGCTCAGCACGCCTATTTTTCTCCGTGGGGGCGACTTCTACGGTTCCGAAATGAGTGGGCGCGAGCCAACCAGCTTGCGTCACGCCGGGAAAACAGCAGGTACCAATTTATAATGCAAAAAAGAGGTGAGGCGTGCAGACAAGACACAAGAGTAGAGAAGTGGACAACACGAACGCAGAAGTATATTTCTTCTCTGCTCTTCTCTACTCTTGTGTCCTTTCTGCACGTCTCACCTCTTTCTTGCATTATGAATCCTTACCAACTAGCTCAGCTTTCTGTCATCCTAAGGTACCCTTTACCTGTTTGCCCCTTTGTGCACATAAAGGGACTACCTGCCACCTTCCTCCCACTATCGGCTTGGCTTACAGCTTGCAACCTCACGGTTTAAGCTATCGCAATCATGACAAAGAAGTTACGTCCGGCAGAACGTATAGATGTGGAACTTTATAAATAAACGTTCCATCGTCTTGTGAAACCATGACGTCACCAACGCCGACTCAAGAAATATAGGAGCTGTAGATCTCTTGACAAGTTCATTGTGGCGGAGTCTAATAGTAACTGCTCCTTGTGTGAACGTGGGCCGCACTCCACGCAGATTTATCGCCCAGAAAAGGTTACGCTAAAGTATAAAAACTGCATGTCGGCTATTTTAGGAAGCTCATGCGTAAAAAAAAAAAACCCTTTGCCATGTTGTTAACAGCGCTAAAATTTCATAGGGTGAATTGGTGGGCGTCACAAAGGCTTACCTTTTTTGATATCACAAAAAAGCCTTCAGCCTAGAAAAAAAAATCGTTGTACATCTTTGCATTGTAAAAGACTTGCGGCATATCTCGAGCAATAGCAGATAAAATCAGGCTACATAAACTGGAGCGACTCATGAACCAGTACAGATGCCCTTGTTTTGGATGTAAGCTTAATCATTGTAGGAAGCAAATGTCGAACAAAGATATATTTATAGCAAGGTAATGTATGCATCAACAAATACGCTTTCAAATTGGGCGCGCAGGGAAGTGGCGAGCAGTAATCAACCGTCATACTTTGGTCATCGTGAGTGCTTGCCCTCGCACTCACGGAATGTGGCTCGCGGGCCTCTCATTCTTCTCGCACTTGGACTTTATTCGGAACATATCAGTGACGCGACGACAAAACTTTGCCTCGAGTATCTATATAATTCCTACTGCAATAAAAGACTCCCTCTATTTATGAGCCATCACATACATCGAGCACTACAAACCGTGACGCAGCACACGAAGAGAACAGACGATCCCGGCGTTTGTGCAGCGAGTCACCCGCCGTTTGCATGATGATATTATTTATGCAGGATGTCTCGAGAGTAAAAGACAGCTCTCTCCCGCTTTCCTCTGGCGTCGCAGAATCATGAGCTCGTGAACAAAGCGAGGATAGTAATGCCGAAAATCGCTCTTACAGGTAAGAAGAGCTTGTGCGGATCACAAAAAAGTGAGCAACTGCGTACCCAGCTGGCCAAGATTCATATTGCTTACGAAGCAAACAGGGACCCGAACACAAGCAGGGTATACAGAAACCACGGCAAACGGTTGTCTCATATCAAACTACGCTTCCGTTCGCGTATGGTCGCTCCGTAAGCAACACCTGTGGCTAGCTTCGTCCGCTCCGATGCAAGGTGCTCACGCGTTGTTGCCATGTCCACGGCAGATCCGCTTGACGATTTCGGGTGCCGTTCGTTGCCTGTTACTGAAGCGCCTCGCGGCTCCGGAAGCCAGCAGTATACGCGCGGGCGGGCGCTCGCGCGCGCTGCTATTTCGGCACAGCGCAAAACCGTTGGGCGATGAAGAGAAAGCGCATCGCCCGTAAGCGGCGACCAGACTCAAAACAAACACTCGTCGCTACTCGACACTATGCACGCACAAACCGCTCCGCCGCTGCCACGCTGCGTTCTTTGCCTGAGCTCTGGGACGAAGGAAACGGCGCTGTCTCCGGCGCTGCCATACGGAAAGCAGCCCTCCCCCCCCCCCCCCCCCCCGTTGTTGTTAATGTCAGCCTTATTAGAGTGCCTTAAAATGAAGGGACGCAAGGCGGTTCGCGCAACGTTAGCATCTAAACTCTATATACTTGGTTCTTGCCGGGATTTCGTCGGGCCTTTTGCGCGGAATCTTTCGCATTGGACATAGTCAAGCATTCCCCCATTTTCATGCCTACGCAGTGTCTCCGTGTCAGTGTCGTCTGTCTGATGTTGAAGAATACCGGTAAATTTGACCAGAGGTAGCCCGCACACGCAAGTGTAGCGGAAGGCGCTTGCGTGCCCACATCGAATTCCGCACACAGAATGCAGCAGCCTCACCGGTACAGCTTGCAACGCTTGCACTCGGTCTTGGAGGTAGCGCGACCATTGGTCACTTGTTCTTCTTCTTAACCAACCACTGAGAGGATGAAGTTTCAAAGACGCTTTCGTCGGGAGAATGGTTCTCTTGTGGCGCACTGGTCCATAAACATAGCCTAAAGAATACCCGCCTTTGCGTGCACGTTACGACAATTGGCAACTTGCGTTGAATCGTCAAATCATGAATGCGTGGAAATATCCCTGGTTTATGAAACGACGTTACTCATCCTTATGCTGGTAGCGCCAGCCTCAAGTCGCAAATTTTGCTAAAGGTCACGATAGAAAATACACATCTTAGCAATAAAGAAATATAGCTTTGCTTCATAACATGCATACTATGCAGCGGAACAAACTCTATAATCAGCCCACGTAGCCGCCGCCTTCGCTTTATGCATCAACGATGAGCGCTGGGTGATCGATCCAGGACGGGGTGGGGAAGGGGCGGTGAATTCAGCAACAATGTGTCAGAAGGGGCTACGCGTTCATTGCGTACCCCAATTCACTGACACGGCATCAACATGCGTGGTTTATCCGTTTTATGCCGCCGGGCAAGGTTTTGAATCAAACAGAGACATAAAGAAAGTATTCATGACGCTTGCACATTCCAGTGAAAGTGATCGAAAAAGCGCTTATTTCCCCTGCCGCCTTAAGGCTATTCGCGTTGCGATATTCTCAGAAATTGCTCGAGGCTATCCAGTTTTCGTTGTTGCGTTTAGGTAGGGGTGTGCTTTGGGGAAAGCGGTGCGTGCCTCGCGTAAAAACAAAAAAAATTTAAAGAATGTAAAAACGAATACATACACAACGGAAACCACAATAAAATTTGTTTCCAGCGCCCATGGTGAAAAGATAATAAAATGCGTGCTCGCCATTTTAGTTAGTAAAATGTGCACTTTATATTTTGGCTCGCAAAAGTTAATAATAGAGGTTGCTGCGAAATGTCGGAAAAGTTAATAGTGATATGTGCACTTGGCACTCCTCTACCCAACGCAGGAATGCCGATTCATGCCCGGTAAAATACGTAACTCAGTTGTGTATTCTCGGAAAGAAAAAGGAACCTGCTTTCGGCTCTTGAATAACAATTTTTGTGATATTTCTTAGCTATAAGAGGCACTTCAATATTACCACATTTCTTGAAACCTGTCGTATACAATGAAACCTTATTATTACGTAAACATGTCCCACGTATATATCGCCCGAAGGAATCCTTCGTTTGTGCGCCTACAGTATTACGTGAACTGTTAAAGCACGGCAAACTGGATACTTTGTCCGTACGTCTCTTTTATACCAGAGGCATACCCGGGGAATCTTTTTTTTTTTGCGTTACCTAGAAGAAATTGGCATTAAGCGTGCTCTCGTGAGACTGTGTGAATAGAAGAGAATGGCGTGACAACGGCTTGTTTTTCTCTGCCCGCTGACGTATCCTAGGTGTAGCGACCGCGTTATCCCACTGCACTCGACGACAAATACGTTAGGTCACTGCTCGTCGAGCTGCCTCGTAGAAGCTATTTTGGGGTCTATTAGGGAACGTACAGAGGTAGAGCCACACGCAACACCGTCACAGTTAGAACGCTTTTCAGCGGCGAGCATTCCAGTAGGTTTTTTTTTTTAATGCGAAAGCATTGTATGTCGCATGAGGCAGAGAAGCCGGCGTTCTCCGCGACGAGTGGCACTAAAAATCAATGTGACGTCATCAACGTCTTGTGTAACCTCAGTAGTAATACGGAATATAGTAAATGGTATAACTACGGTAATTAGCCTTAATTATGGGTAATTAATGTGAGTTAAAGGCAAATAAGGTGGATTAGAGCGAAGTAAAGCGAATTAAAGTTAGAACAGCTGAAGTCATGGTCAGGTAAGTCAAGGTGGAGTAAAGTGAATTAAGGTGAAGTAAAATCGATGAAGGTGAATTAAAGAGTATTCAGTAAGTTGGACAAACGTGATTAAAGCTGATTGTAATGGATTAAGGATCGTACAAATTAGAGCAAGGTGGATTAAGGTGGAGTTGTCAAGGACACGTGATAATGTATCACGTCATGTGTCAAGGACGTAACCAAATATTTATAGAAGTCATCATGCTTTCGCATTAATATCACCTAAGCGTGTTT